>NW_025726060.1:673444-1010167 GCF_021461395.2 Schistocerca americana
AGAAGCAAAGGACCTGGAATGGTTTTGAGTTTCCAATCTGAACTTTTTTTGGCAAACACTCTGAACATGTCCTTTTTTAGTACAGTAAAAGCAAATAGCTTGGCGTGACAGGCAATTCTCACGCGAATGTCTAGTAGCACACTGCGGGCACGATTTTAGCACTGCATTTGCTTGCCGGCGTGGCACACATGGCTGAGAGCCTGGTGGCAGCTGCGCGGCCAGGCGCGAGGGCTGTGTACCGCTCCATGCAGCTCGCCGGGCGGGCCGGTTAACCTGACACACGGCTGACGAAGTTTCAAATGATTCCTGAGCAAAGTGAAGTGTGTCCTGCCGATCCAATATGTCCATCACTTGTTGAAGGGAGGGATTGACTAGTATCAAAATCTGTTCCCTTATACGAACATCAGAAACGTTCTGTGCAATTGCATCACGTACCGTAGTATCTGAATATGGGAGTCCACATTGACACTCAAAAGCACAATACCTAGTAAGGCCTTGCAAGGTTGCAACCCACTCCCAATTAGTCTGACCTGCCGTCTGTTTTGCAGGAAAGAAGGTATACCATTTCGCAACTACATTGACTGATTCAAGAATGAGATTTTCACTCTGCAGCGGAGTGTGCGCTGATATGAAACTTCCTGGCAGATTAAAACTGTGTGCCCGACCGAGACTCGAACTCGGGACCTTTGCCGTTCGCGGGCAAGTGCTCTACCAACTGAGCTACCGAAGCACGACTCAGGGCTGGTACTCACAGCTTTACTTCTGCCAGGTCCCGATTTCGAGTCTCGGTCGGGCACACAGTTTTAATCTGCCAGGAAGTTTCACATTGACTGATTGTTTGAAATGTGCATCTAATACAGACAAAATTTCTTCGTAGGACGCAGTTGCTACGTCGCGTCGGGGAAATAATTGGGCTATCACATGGTAGGTTTGTACACCGACAGACGACAAAAGAAAAGGCTGCCGCTCGTTACCTTGAATTCTGTAGGCAGCGAGATGTCAAAGTGTTCTTACTGTGCTATACTCGGAGCTGCTGCTGGTTATCCCAACGTGTCGTTTATGCTTGGAAGTGACGGTAATTGGGATGCAGACGGTGTTCCCATGACGCGGCAAGGCGGAAAGCGGGGCTATCGTTACCTCCACCTTTCACGCTCGGCGCGCAAAAAGCAGTTCCCTCCGATCGGTCTCTTTTCAACTGGAGCACAAGAATGGGAGAATATTTCTTTAGAAACTCCCTTCGCCGAATATGCACTACCTGGAAATATATCCCCGGCGAGAGTACACTACAAACGGGAAAGAAATATTTGCGCCGCTGCAGCCCATCGGGTACAGACATCAAAGCCGGTGTGCAATAAATCGCGCCTTGCGGCTCTCGCATGACGGACACGTCGAGTCACAGCAGCGTCGCATTTAAGCGGCCATTTCTCTGCGCAGCCAACCGGGCAGGCGAGGAAAAAATTTAAAAAAAATAAAAATTAAAAAATGTCACTGGAAATCCGGTCGGGCTAAATGCTCGTGGCGCCAGATTCATTCTGAGCGTTTTTGCCATTTGTTTTTAATTGACAGCCGATTTAACTTCTCGTTGTTTGTTAACAATTGCAGCTGTTGGCAGCCTTGGGTTTGCAGTTATTTCGCGTATATATGCGATTGCTGAACGCTCACTCACGCAGAGGCTCTGCACTCAGTTAAACAAAACTGATTCTTTCACCGAGCTTAATCATCAGCGAGAGAAAACAGCGCAGTTGACAGAAAATACAGTGATTCTCTTCCAATTTTCTCTCTCTTCTCCGAACTAACGTATGGGTACCCATGGAAATAAAGGTAGATGACCCCTTGTCCTGTATTGCTTCGGGAAAATCACAGGACAGTTAACACTGAAAAAGTAAGAGAGGTATTTCTTTCTCAAAGACTGGTCGATTTAAATCTTAAGAGCCGGGAAGAGCAGACTTTCTTGTGCAAATTCGATGAGAAAATGGTGTCCTGTCTGGTGTCGCATACCAGTGCCGCATATCTGACGTGGCACTTCAGAAGTGCTCGTATCTCAGTTTTAGTGCTTGTTCGTTTCTTCCTTTCTAAATAATGTACCCGGCGGTAAGTATAAAGAGCAGAGAGCTACAATGATAACACATGTATAATACAATTCACTTCTTGACGACAAGCACTTAACATTTCTTCTTTGACTCCTACGCGTTTCAGCATTAAGCCATTTTAAAAGAAAAAAATGAGAAATCAAAGCATACATTGAGAGAAATACTCCCGAACTTGTACCTACCAAAATCCTGTTGATACAAAGTATCGTGTGAACCACACGAAACGTATGTGCAAACTGGGTCACATGTGGCCATGGAAAGATAAGGAAAACAGCTCCGCCAGACGGTGCTAACGTACAAAGATGACTTTTATGCAGTAGGAATCACAGAATATTACGTCATATGCGATCCCACTCGTCTGTATTGTTCAATACAATGATAACGTAAGTGAATTCCCTGCGGCACGTCGTGTTCAATCAAAAATCGAGGAGCAAATGATTTTCAAAACATTAATACACTTTTATTTAAGACAAAACAGCCTATAATATGTAAACTAGGTTTTAGTTAATAATTTAAGACATTTTCTTTAGGTCTCCTGCATGTAATATTTTACGTATCAGGTAACAAAAGCTGAACATCACTAATATTACTGAGAGATCTGTTATGCGCCATCGAGGATATTTACTAGCACATGTTTTCTTCATTGATGAATCCTCAGCCTCGCTTTAGTTTTCTCATTATAATGATGCAGGGATGTAGAAAAGCAGCTGTATAAACTTGGATATGTGACAAAAGCTATTTTCCAAATAAGTACATTTATGTGTCAAGTGTTACAGTATATACCCTAAAACAACATATACTGCGGTTCCATTACTACATTCATACCATAAAATTCAGTGTATCCAGAAACAAACTGAACTTACTACAGTAGATGTATCTTTTGGATTATGCTGTTCACATAGAAAAATTCAAGACTTTAATACTAACACCTCAAATTTGCTCCTTTATCAATTATAATTTGTATGTAAGACAAATACGAACGTTACACAAATTATTTTAGACGATATGCTCATGATACAACAAAAAGTTTCCTACTAGTGTCAACTCACCGTTGCCTGTGAAGGAGACTACCTTTTCCTTTTCACTGCAGTAAGACAGATGGCGTGCTTTTCATGTTCAGGATCTGCGTATACTCTAACAGTTAAAAAATATAAAAGTAGCTGATTGATAAATAAGTGTTAATATTTATCGAAAAGCAACTAAAAACTCTTTTGCACCATTGTTCTCATACACCTTCCTTCTAACTCGCCAGCTTATACAAAAATGAAATTATGAATTATTTATGATGTTCTCAGATTTTCCTATTAAGCTGACAATTTTCTTGATTGGTAGAAGACGTGGCTGTGATCTGAAGATAGTCGATGTCAGCGGAAGCCGGATATTTGAGAGAGATATCTGCTGCGCATGCCAGTAAATACAGACTGTAAATAGGTCTCATTTTCCTTTGGGGCCCTGCTACTTTATCGTATATTTTTCCGGTCGACTGATGTCGTTAAATTTTTAAAACAACGCTATTTCAATAAGAACAACCCGTTTCAAACAAATTAAATAATTTATTTCTGTTACCTTAATCTGTTTGAACTTTGCTTGTCGGAGGCATGGTTTCTCAATGGTTAAGGAGTGCACTGTTATCGATTTTTCTGATTAAATTTTTACGTTCCTAAACATTCAAGTTATTATCTTCTGCGTTTGTCCTGTAGCAGCTCCAGTGGTTAGTGTCTCTGATTGCACATAATTATCAACATGAAAACATTAAATGCGAACATTTTTAGGTTAGGCTTTACCGTGACTGTTACTGACATTAAATGAAACAACAAGTTCACTGTTACCAGTCACCGTTTTATTTATTTCCACGACGCGTTTCGAATGTTTAAACCTCCATCATCGGGTGGATTTACATTTGTGTGTGTGTTGTGTTACGATTTTTGGAGGAACTTGTGGCACTGCCTAGTGGAGAAACGAGACACTATTTCACAATATGGTTTAGGATTTCTTTTGACGAAAAATTAAACTGATATCTAATGGTAAACATTAAATAAGTAAACTACAGTACCTTCAGTGATCACAGGTTCCTTTTGCTGTCGTAACACATCACATGTATACTGCCACATTTGTAAACAAATATGGCGTCTGGAATCAGCTGGGTGCAAGGTTCGTATATCAGAAGTGAAGACATAATCGCAAAGTGCAAAGAGTATACATCATAACAATATTATTACAGAATAATTGCTTTAAGCATTTGGCGGTGTTTGTTTTGAGGTGTCAAATATATGTGTGTGTACTTCAGGTGGTATATAAATCCAATTCTGACAAGTTAAAACAGCAAACATTCGTACTCGTTTATACAATCAAGTGAAATGTTAAAATGGCTTAAACTTCAAAGTTATTGATAACAATTAGGTGAAATGTTACAGACTATAATTACAATGATCATATTGGCTACAACAGTAAAATCATACATACATTACACTCTTTGATTGGGGTTAATAAACAGACAGGCAGATCATTTGAGATTAGGTTCAAGGAACACATGGCAGCACTAAAAAACAAAAAATATCACACATCAGCAATAGCTACCCACCTGGATGAAACAAAACACCATGTTAACAACACAAGTATTAGCATCCTACACATCCAACCAAAAGGCAGAAAACTAGACATCCTTGAAACACTCCAAATATACAAACATCAAATGAAACAACCAGAATCTATCTTAAATGACAAAAATGACAATATTTACAATAGTATCATCTCCGTTTTCAGCAAATGCCTACCCTCATAAAAATGCACACACACACACACACACACACACACACACACACACACACACACACACACACACACTTACACACACCTAATATTTACCATAAATATTGACAGCTGCCAAGAGTACAAGGGATTGACCTCATTCACAGATAATTCAACACACCAACAGCTTGTACCCCTTTTCAGCCTAAAACTGTATGTACATCAACTACTGGCACAAATGTATATCTATCTGCATATTTTATAGCATTAACCAATGTATTACCCCAACCTTTAGGCAGTTAATATATGCAACATGCAATCTTAAGACTCCTTGCCATGTAAATGTTTCCTCTCATATAATCACTCTTTCCTCTATCCCTCTCTCTCTCTCTCTCTCTCTCTCTCTCACCCTCTCCCTCTCTCTTTCACTCACACACTGCCTCCAGCCCCTCACTTCACTTCTGTTTATTAACCCCAATCAAAGAGTGTAATGTATGTATGATTTTACTGTTGTAGCCAATATGATCATTGTAATTATAGTCTGTAACATTTCACCTAATTGTTATCAATAACTGTGCCATTTTAACATTTCACTTGATTGTGTAAACGAGTACGAATGTTTGCTGTTTTAACTTGTCAGAATTGGATTTATATACCACCTGAAGTACACACACATATATTTGACACCTCAAAACAAACACCACCAAATGCTTAAAGCAATTATTCTGTAATAATATTGTTATGATGTATATTCTTTGCACTTTGCGATTATGTCTTCACTTCTGCTATACGAACCTTGCACCCAGCTGATTCCAGACGCCATATTTGTTTACAAATGTGGCAGTATACATGTGATGTGTTACGACAGCAAAAGGAACCTGTGATCACTGAAGGTACTGTAGTTTACTTATTTAATGTTTACCATTAGATATCAGTTTAATTTTTTGTCAAAAGAAATCCTAAACCATATTGTGAAGTAGTGTCTCGTTTCTCCACTAGGCAGTGCCACAAGTTCCTCCAAAAATAGTAACACAACACACACACAAATGTAATACTTACTAAAGTAAATCCACCCGATGATGAAGGTTTAAACCTTCGAAACGCGTCGTGGAAATAAATAAAACGGTGACTGGTAACAGTGAACTTGTTGTTTCATTCAGCATGAAAACAGTTGCGGAGAAATGTTCTTAGTGACAAAGTTTATAAATAGTTACTTTTTCTTCAGCATCTTCTTATATGTAACTTCGTCAGGATTACCCATTGTACATCACAGGGCCATGTACCTATCCTGTGAAAATTTTCAGTGAAATTCCATTAGTCCTAAGTGCCGAAGGTGCATGAAACGCATAGCCTTTTTAATGTAATACATATTTACTAGTTTACTGGCTGTTACTTATGCAAGCATAAACCATAGGAAAAGGAGAGTTACTAAATGACAGCAACTTGTCTTTTCATAGAGATCGTATATTTAATGCATCATTTTTTTTTTTTTTTTTTATCGCGAACACGATTTTCCATACCGTTCATCTCCTCCTGTTTAGGAGAACAGATAGGTAGATGTAGGATATCAAGTGATTTACATGAGTTCCATGAATAATCTCTACTTGAGCGAAACCTTACAGCTCTAAGGTAGCGTAAAAGAAAGTCTGACATACACGAGGGCGTGCTGAAAAGTAATGCTTGTGAATTTCTTATGTTAGAACTAGCAAAGTGTTTTTTAATAAACATGCTTTATTAATATTCCTCATGTCTATGTATTTATTTCTCAACATGGTCTCCCTGGCGGCGACCACATTTCTCCCTATGAGAGGCCAATTTGTTGATACCGATGAATATCGGATGGGGCCAAGTTGGGGCTTTATGGAGAATGATCGATGTTATGGATCGAAGGCATCAGATTGTTACAGATGCCCGCAGCGCTCGCTTGTGGTCTGACGTTGTAATGCTGTTGGAGAGGGTGTTCCATGTGAGGACGAACACTTCGAATTCATGTTTTCAGTTTTCGGAGGTTCTCTCACGTATCGACATAGTTCGTTACACACCGCCACGTAACACGCTACAGTTCGGAGTCCCATATGATAATGAGAACAGAATAAATAATTCGGAGGCATTACTCGGCAGCACGTCCTCGTATGTCCACAGGCAGATTTCCTTTCTTCATACTCCTTGTAAATTGGTATTTCTTAAGGAATGTCATTATTTCAGTTACTATCTTTCGATGTCTTTAGTCCATCTCTTGAAGCATGTAAACATATTGTAACTGATTTTCGACAAGAATTTGAAAATCAATTATAACAAGATGAAAATGGTATCCAGTCAATACAGTGACAATTAAAGACCAAAAATAAAAAAAAATGAGGTCATACAACAATTGATAAATTCCTAAATTCTGTCACCAGACATGTTGATGTACAGGAAAGTTAATAAAGAAATGGTTAAAACGGTCCGGAGGGCTTTTGCTAACCTAAATAGTGTTTTCATAAGCATGTTTTAAACGTCATAAACAGAAATGAATGTTAATCACGACTGTGAGACGTAGACTTTCAGTGCGATAACTATTAAATATCTGAGGTTTCTGTGGCCATCACTGTAGGGATTATGTTGGAAAATACTGGGAGAGACAACAAAAAAAAAAAACGTATGGGTCTTGGAAGAGACAGGAGCAGAAGATGTAATTAGCACTGTAATGAAAATAAAATGGAGGTTACTGGGACATGCAGCGCGACGTACGATTAACTGGTGGGCCAAGGAAGTTACTTGGTTCAAATAGCTCTGAGTACAATGAGACTTAACATCTGAGGTCATCAGTCCCCTAGAACTCAGAACTACTTAAACATAACTATCCTAAGCACGTTACACACATCCATGCCCGAGGCAGGATTCGAACCTGCGAACGTAGCAGTCGCGCGGTTCCGGACTGAAGCGCCTAGAACCGCTCGGCCACCACGGCCGGCAAGGAAGTTACTTGTTGAAGTCGATAAGAGAAAAGAAGTCCCTAACTAAAAATAGCCCGCATCTCGTGGTCGTGCGGTAGCGTTCTCGCTTCCCACGCCCGGGTTCCCGGGTTCGATTCCCGGCGGGGTCAGGGATTTTCTCTGCCTCGTGATGGCTGGGTGTTGTGTGCTGTCCTTAGGTTAGTTAGGTTTAAGTAGTTCTAAGTTCTAGGGGACTGATGACCATAGATGTTAAGTCCCATAGTGCTCAAAGCCATTTGAACCATTTTTGAACTAAAAACGCTTGCATGGCTTTAGAAAACACGGATGCATATCACAGAAACGATTCGAAAAATCTGGAAAAGGTCAACGTTCGTAACTCGATGTCAAATAGCTGTTGGTGGTTCAGGAAACAAGTCTATTACGCATCACAATGCCCCGCGTCCGTTACACCACGAAAGGTGAAGGAGGACTGTTGAATATATTTCTGTTTCTTCTTTCACGACCTTCGGCTGCGGAAACCATCGTTTTGACGGAGGACTGATGAAGCGCTCCTAAGGATCAGATGGATACCTACTGCTCTCCCTGAATAACTTACGTTTTTCCTTCTCTGTATATCTAATACAATCAATGTAGGAAAGTTGTATTCATGAAATAGAAACACATAGTTGAAACAGAAATTCACAATGTTATTATTTCCGTTTGAGGGTTTGACTGTTCGGAATATGCGTCCAACCACTAACGTGTAATCGTTACACATTACATAGTAAAATATTATCGCATCACGCCTGGGAGGGATATGTGTATTCCTGTTCATCCAAAACGATTAATCATCGAAAATACTAACAACCTTAGAAAAATAACCGTAACATAGCTGTAGCACCAGGTAAATGTGGCACCTGTATGCCAAATCCCTAGTTTATTCAGACCACAGCACTGTTTGGAGTATGTACAATCTCTTGCACAGACACGTAGCTTTGCTACTTTTGAGGTCTGTCGCGATAAATGTTCCGTATCACGCAATGTTAACAGGCTGAGACTCAACTTCGTGTCAAATAGATTTCAAACTTTTCTTCTTCTTTTGTTAAACATTTTTCTAGCAGTTACAGAACCAACATATAAGAGCAACGTCGTAGATTTCTTAGTAACTGAAGGACCCGAACTTTTCGATTTAGACAACGTTAAGGACAATCTGTCACCGTAAGGCATTTACAGCCGTCTACCCGTTGGTTTCCACACGTACGCTTGTGTCACATACACTGAGATGACGTAACTCATGGAATAGAGATAGATATGGGGTAGTATCGTGTACACAAGGCATAAAAAGGCAGTGCATTGGCGGAACTGTCATTTGTACTCAGATGATTCATGTGAAAAGGTTTCCGACGTGATTACGACTGCACGACGGCAATTAAGAGACTGTGAATGAGGACTGGTGTGTGGTGTGTGTGTGTGTGCGTGAACTGCTAAGGAACCAAACTGCTGAGGTCATCGGTCCCTAGACTTGCATATTACTTAAACTACCTTAGCTAAGAACAACACACACGCCCCTGCCCGAGGGAGGACTCGAACCATCGGCGGGATGGGCCACGCTATCTGTAATCGCGCGGCCAGTCCGCGCAGCGCGGAATGGTAGTTCCAGCCAGAAGTAGGGAACATTCGATTTCGGAAAGGATATTCTAAATTCCGAGATCCACTGTGTCAAGAGTGTGCCGGCAATACCAAATGTTAGGCATTACCTCTCAACACAGACAACACTTCGGCCGACGGCCTCCACTTAACGACCGAGATCAGCGGCGTTTGCGTAGAGTTGTCAGTGCTAACAGACTAGCAGTACTGCGTGAAATAATGTCATATATCAATGTGGGATGCACGACGAACGTATCAGTTAGGATAGTATGACAAAGTTGGTCGTTAATGGGCTATGGCAACAGATGAATGACATAAGTGCCGTTGGTAACAGGACGTCGCCTGCAGCGCCACGTGACCATATCATCTGGACCCTTGACGATTGGAAAGCGATGGCCTGATCAGATGTTTTTCGATTTAAGTTGGTAAGAGGTAAAGGTATTGTTTGAGTGTGTCGCAGACCCCACGAAACCATGGTACCAGGTTGACAACAAATGGTTCATATGGCTCTGAGCACTATGGGACTTAACATCTATGGTCATCAGTCCCCTAGAACTTAGAACTACTTAAACCTAACTAACCTAAGGACATCACACAACACCCAGTCATCACGAGGCAGAGAAAATCCCTGACCCCGCCAGGAATCGAACCCGGGAAACCGGGCGCGGGAAGCGAGAACGCTACCGCACAAGCACGAGGTGAGGACAGATTGACAACAAGGCTCTGTGCAAGCATAATCTTATGGGCTGCTTTCACGTGGGATGGACTGGGTCCACTGGATCTTCAGCTACTTGGAGATCCTTTGCAGCCATTCATGGATATCATATTCTCAAACATCGGTGGAACTTTTTTCCATGACAATGCGCATTCGTACCTTACCATAATTGTTCCCAATAGATTAGAAGAACATTCCGTATAGTTCGAGGGAATGGTTTAGCCACCCAGATCCTCCGACATGAATCCCATTGAATATTTTTGGGACGTAATCGAGAGTTCAGTTCGTGCTGAAAATGCTGCAGCGACAACACTTTCAGAATTATGGAAGGCTATAGAGCGAGCTTGGTCCAATATTTCTACAATGGACTTCTAACGGCTTGTTGAGTGCATGTCACGTCCAGCTACTGCACTACGCCAGCAAAAAGAGGTCCGACACGCTATTAGGAGGTATCCCATGACCTGTCAACTCAGTGTGAATTGTACACATTCACATTGCACCTCTTCTGTGTGCGCCATTTGCACCAGAAAGAATGTTAATTTTAGCTGTGGTACTCAGCGGTGTGGCACGCTCTTTTGTCGTGAAACACTTCGGCAGTGGTCAATCTCGCAACACTGTTGACACACTGAACAGTACAAGTATGTGGCAAATTGCAGTTCATACTTTTAACTATTCCAAGTCAACTGACTATATGATAGTGTGTGTTATCTATGGTTTCATTAAAGTAACAATGAAACGTTTAAGCGTCATCAATAATCGTTCTTCCCCCTTCTGTTTCTCTCTTCCCTCTAGCATTTGCTTCGTCACAACTATTTCCCGCTCCACTTGCCTCCTCACGTTCTGTCCCTGTTCCACAGGCCACGTCACACTGTGTACCATTTCCAACTTCCTCCTCACAATCTATCCCTCTTCCAACTGCCACCTCACACCTCCTCCCATTTCCACCTGTACATTCACACCCTCTCCCTCTTTAACGTGTATCGTAACACCCTCATCCTTTTCCATCTACTCAATACTGCTCTGTCTCCAACCTGCCTCCTACCCCTCCCCCGTTTCCCCAGCTTTCTGACCCTAAGCTTTTCCTCCCTAATTCTGTCCATTACCACCTCTGCCTCATTCACATCATCTTCTCCTATCCCTCTCTATCTGCATGTCCCCTGCTCTCCAATCTCTTTGTCCATCTCTTCCTTCCCATTTTCTCTGTCCATATGCTCCTCCACCTATCTCCATCTATGTCCATCTCCCCCTCTCTCTGTGTATCTTCTCCTAACACTCTCTCCCTCTCCATCTGTTTCTCCCGCCTCTTGCTTTCCATGTCGTGCTCCCCTTGTCAGTGTCCATCTCCGCCACAACTCTCCCTACGTCCATCTCCTCCTCTAGCCCATTTCTGTGTCCATCTTCTTCTCCCTCCCCCCCTCTCAGTGTCTATCTCCTCCACACCTCTCTCTCTGTCCATCTATCTCAGCATATATTCAACCCGACCCCTACCTGAAAAGGAGGCAAGTGGTTCTTACCCCAACAGTGCTTCTTCCCAGGCAATAAATGATACAGGTACTAAGTTTGCTTGAAATCGATACAATGGTTTACATCTACATCTACATGATTACTCTGCAATTCACACGTAAGTATCTGGCAGATGGTTCACCTGAAAACACCTGCAGACTATGTCTCTGCTGTTCCACTCTCAAAGAGCGTGCAGGAAAAACGAAAACTTAGATCTTTCTGTGTGAGCTCTGACTTCTCTCATTTTATTGCGATGATCATTCCCCCTTTACAGATTTGCGTGAGCATAATATTTTCACACTCAGAGTAGAAACTGTTGAGTGAAATATCATAAGATGATCTGGCCGTAAGGAAAAGTGACAGCCTCTCACTATCTTGCAAGAGTACAAAACTAGCATCCCTTCCCTGAAATTTTTCGATGCCCTCTTCCATCTAGTCTGGTAAGGGTCTCATAACACACAGTGGTATTCTACCACAGGACGAACAAGCGTAGTGCAGGCTATCTCCTTAGTAGACCTATCGTATCTTCTAAGTTTTCCGCCAATAAAAAGCAGTATTTGGTTTACTTTCCCCACGACATTAACTATGTGAATGTTTCAGTTTAAGTTATTCGTAATTTTAATTCCTAAGTTTTTAGTTGAATTGATAGCTTTTAGATTTTTGTGATTTATCGTGTAACCGAATTTTATTGAATTCCTTTTATTACACATGTAGATGACGTTACACTTACTCTTATTTAATGGGTGATGTGGACCATACGTACACACATATATTTTTAAAATGTAGTGGCTTTTTACCAATGGCTTGACCCACTAATGTATTTGTCAAATATACTGCATAGATATATCTATGAATCAATGACTTTTCACATCATATATCTCCAGAGAGGATGTTAAATTTACCTGTGTTAATCATCAGTGCGACATGATCATTGTCCTGAAACACTTCGACGAAAGTATTGGTCCTTTGCGCTACTCATTCCAGAAACATAGTTCACAAACTGAATAGCACAAGTAGGAAGCAAATTTCGCTTCATAATTTTAAACTAATCCAAGTCAGCCACAACAATGGTGGGAGATGTATTACATACAGGACCTAATTTGAGGAATAAATTTCTGAGACAGTAATTTTGGAGTGCAGGAGTCTGGGAAAACTGAAACGGAGAAGAATTGAAGTATTTGAGATGTGATACTACAGAAGAGTTTCGAAAATTAGGTGGACCGATGGTGTAAGAAATGAAGAGGTTCTCCGTAGAATCGACGTGGAAAGGAATTTAAGGAAAACACTGACGGAAAGAAGAGACTGGATGAATGGACAACTGTTAAGACGTAAGGGAACAAACTCTGTGGTAGTAGGGGGAACTGTAAAGGATATAAAGTGTAGGGAAAGACAGAAATTGGAATGTATTCAACAAATAATTCAGGACATAGGTTGCAAGTGCCACTCTGAGATGAAATGTTTTGCACAGGAGAGGAATCTACATCTACATCTACATCCATACTCCGCAAGCCACCTGACGGTGTGTGGCGGAGAGTACGTTGAGTACCTTTATCGGTTCTCTCTTCTATTCCAGTCTCGTATTGTTCGCAGAAAGAAAGATTGTCGGTATGCCTCTGTGTGGGCTCTAATCTCTCTGATTTTATCCTCATGGTCTCTTAGTGAGATATACGTAGGAGGGAGCAGTATACTGCTTGACTCCTCGGTGAAGGTATGTTCTCAAAACTTCAACAAAAGCCCGTACCGAGCTACTGAGCGTCTCTCTTGCAGAGTCTTCCACTGGAGTTTATCTATCATCTCCGTAACGCTTTCGCGATTACTAAATGATCTTGTAACGAAGCACGCTGCTCTCCATTGGATTTTCTCTATCTCTTCTATCAACCCTATCTGGTATGGATCCCACATTGCTGAGCAGTATTCAAACAGTGGGCGAACAAGTGTACTGTAACCTACTTCCTTTGTTTTCGGACTGCAATTCCTTAGGATTCTTCCAATGAATCTCAGTCTGGCATCTGATTTACCGATGATTAATTTTATATGTCATTCCATTTTAAATCACTCCTAATGCCTACTTGCAGATAAATTATGGAATTAACTGCTTCCAGTTGCTGACCTGCTACATTGTAGCTAAATGATAAAAGATCTTTCTTTCTATGGATTCGCAGCACAGTACACTTTTCTACATTGAGATTCAATTGCCATTCCCTGAACCATGCGTCAATTCGTTGCAGATCCTCCTGCATTTCAGTACAATTTTTCATTGATACAGCCTCTCGATATACTACAGCATCATTCGCCAAAAGCCTCAGTGAACTTCCGATGTCATCCACAATGTCATTTATATATATTGTGAATAGCAACGGTCCTACTACACTCTCCTGCGGCACACCTGAAATCACTCATACTTCGGAAGACTTCTCTCCATTGAGAATGACATGCTGCGTTCTGTTATCTAGGAACTTTTCAATACAATCACACAATTGGTCTGATAGTCCATATGCTCTTACTTATGAGAGGCACCCACATGCCTTGCTCATACTGTGGCATCAAGCAGTCAGGCCTGCAAGATGAGTGGTCTGCCAAGTGAGTGGACTCATTCTTATTTATCGAGTAACATGAACAATAGTATTCACAATTGAGTTACAAGTCATTCTCCTGTTTGAATATTACGCAACGGAAACGGAAACCCTCATCTGACTATTAGTAATTTACACAACTCTGACTGTTCACTACGCACTGGCAATACCACATTTTCTTTATTATTTAACGGCTTTGATCAACACGTGGCCATCGCACACATTATAAATTCTGGATATCATGACAACATACTATTCGAAGGAAAAGGCCACCAATCTTTTTCTTTTCACTATCTTTTTTATTCCGATAAATTCTATAACCTAAACACACCATAACAATTGCTACAACAATTGCACTTGAGAAACTCCGTCCAGTGGGAATGGTTTTACATTGGTGAATCTCTATCTTATGGTCTCGTGATTATCTAACACTACAGTGCACTTTATGGATAGGATGGTGGATCTTTTGCTATATCTCACACTTCGACTCTCACAACCATCATCACGAAACTTTCCTCCAGACTGAGCGGTACAAAAAGAAACATGCATCACCCACTGCCTCTGAACCTATCTTGCTACTCTCCCATGCAAACCACACATACTTAAATTACATGAAATACACCACACTGGCAACATGGAGTACAACACAAGGAATAGTCACAACGTTATAATCACATCACTTTCAGCTTTCCCACTTCAATTAGTATTTATCACAGTTTCACACGACACTGCCCCACTTCGCAACTTTTCTTTCCTACTATGAACTCTGGAGGACATATGCACGTCTTCCTGTGCAATGCAAGCAAAGTGGCGTAGCTGGGTAGACGGCTGATTCACTTTGCTTCACTCTCAGAGTATTATAGTTTGAATCAAACGTCACACGGAAACATAACACGCAAAGTAATATTAAGAACATATTCATCACACACGCGAGTCCTCACTGATACCATGGACGAGTACTTCTCTTTATCCTTTGTCTCATACACAGATTGAGACTCACACAGTACTCACTACGTGGAAGTACTTGTCTCTAATTTCAATTCCTGCACACGCCATTTCTTAAATATTTGCAACTTATTGTACACACGCCAGTAATTCAGCTTAACTTTAGCACTCGGAAGTATTTCAACTTATTTCTACTCGTGGTTTCATTGTGACCGTTGGTGACTTCCGAAGATTACTACGATCCCCTTAATATTACCTGCCTGACATTTAATTCTCCCCACAAAAGTTCCTGAAATAGAGAATTTATTATTCTAAACTACTCTTAAGTATTCCACATGCATACCATTCTCTCCTCTCTTTTGTCTTTACGTAGCACACCTAAGACAGGTCTTACCAACACATGATCCAGCGGCAGAGTGCTGAAAACATGGCCGTTCTACAGGTCAGCTCGCACCTCCGTCAAGGTGGGGGAGGACTATGCTACCCATTGGTCAGCCACGTTTCAGGCGCTCAAAGCTCAGGTAAATTTCATCTCTTTGGTTCCACCAAAGGTGACCAAAGGACCGTCTCAAAGATGATCATATATTGCACATTCACTATCTGTGGTTAGCAGACGACCATACATTCATTCATTTCGCAGATCTCACCAAATTGGATGTAGGGATTTATTTTGTGGGAGTGCACATGTAATCAATTAAATAAATAAATTGTCATTCTTTCCTACACTGGTATCCGGCTTCGCTGTATTAATTGAAATTGAGATATTATTAGAAAAAACATGTTGTTATGACAGGAATAACGGAGAATGTTGTACCTATTTTCAATGTCGGGCGGTACTATACCCTTTCACTTTGTACATTAAACGACTGTGGGGAACTGTATCAAACGCCTTGCCGAAGTCAAGAAACACGGCATCTACCTGGGAACCCGTGTCTATGGCCCTCCGAGTCTCGTGCACGAATAGCGCGAGCTGGGTTTCACACGATCGTCTTTTTCGAAACGCATGCTGATTTTTACAGAGTAGATTTCGAATCTCTAGAAAAGTCATTATACTCGAACATAACATGTGTTCCAAAATTCTACAACTGATAGACGTTAGAGATATAGGTCTATAGTTCTGCGCATCTGATCGACGTCCCTTCTTGAAAACGTGGATGACCTGTGCCCTTTCCCAATCTTTTGGAAGGCTATGCTCTTCTAGAGACTTACGGTACATCACTGCAAGGAGGGAGGCAAGTTCCTTCGCGTACTCTGTGTAAAATCGAACTGGTATCCGATCAGGTCCAGAGGCCTTTCCTACTTTGAGCGATTTTAATTGTTTTTCTATACCTCTGTTATCTCTTTCGATATCTACCATTTTGACATCTGTGCGACAATCTAGAGAAGGAACTACAGTGCAGCCTTCCTCTGTGAAACAGCTTTGGAAAAAGAAATTTATTATTTCGTCCTTTAGTCTGTCGTGGCGGACCGCAGCAAACCAGACACATGCATGATGGCTCGGAAAAAAAGTTAGCTATACCCTCACCAAATTAATCAGAAAAAATTGTAATCTCTTCACTAACACATCCTGCCCTATCTAATTCTGTACGCACTCATTCATCTCCATCATAGCAACTAGCCCACCTACCACCTGCCCCATATGCCTCCTCCCAGTACCACCTACCTCATCTCAGTGTCCATCTCCAATCTTGCATCCTCTTCGTCTTCCACCTGCCTACTCACATCCTCTCTCTTTTCTACTAGCCCACTAACCCACCTGCATTCCACACTTCACTCACCAACGCGTTCTCTATGTCCACCTCTTCTTCCCGCTTTCGCTGTCCGTCTCCTCCTTCCCCACTCCCTCTCAATTCCCGCCATCTCCTCTTTCTGTCCATCTCCTCATCTCCCCCTCTGAGTCCATCTCCTCCGCTTTCTCTCTCTCTCCCTCCCTCTCTTTCTCTCTCTCTCTCTCTCTTCATCCTCTCGTTCACCTCTATCTCTCCATAAATACGTACACACACACACACACACACACACACACACACACACACACATATATATATATATATATATATATATATATATACTCCTGGAAATGGAAAAAAGAACACATTGACACCGGTGTGTCAGACCCACCATACTTGCTCCGGACACTGCGAGAGGGCTGTACAAGCAATGATCACACGCACGGCACAGCGGACACACCAGGAACCGCGGTGTTGGCCGTCGAATGGCGCTAGCTGCGCAGCATTTGTGCACCGCCGCCGTCAGTGTCAGCCAGTTTGTCGTGGCATACGGAGCTCCATCGCAGTCTTTAACACTGGTAGCATGCCGCGACAGCGTGGACGTGAACCGTATGTGCAGTTGACGGACTTTGAGCGAGGGCGTATAGTGGGCATGCGGGAGGCCGGGTGGACGTACCGCCGAATTGCTCAACACGTGGGGCGTGAGGTCTCCACAGTACATCGATGTTGTCGCCAGTGGTCGGCGGAAGGTGCACGTGCCCGTCGACCTGGGACCGGACCGCAGCGACGCACGGATGCACGCCCAAGAAATTCACAGTGCCGTAGACACTGGCGAGCAGATTGATGCCGTATTCCTGGACTTCAGGAAGGCATTTGATACGGTTCCGCACTTACGTTTAGTGAAAAAAATACGAGCTTACGGAATATCGGACCAGGTTTGTGATTGGATTCAGGATTTCCTAGAAGAAAGAACACAACATGTCATTCTTAACGGTTCAAAATCTGCAGATGTAGAGGTAATTTCGGGAGTACCGCAGGGAAGCGTGATAGGACCTTTATTGTTTACAATATACATAAATGACTTAGTTGACAACATCGGTAGCTCCGTGAGGCTATTTGCAGATGACACGGTTGTCTACAAGAAAGTAGCAACATCAGAAGACTCGTACGTACTCCAGGAGGACCTGCAGAGGATTAATGCATGGTGCGACAGCTGGCAGCTTTCCCTAAACGTAGATAAATGTAATATAATGCGCATACATAGGGGCAGAAATCCATTCCAGTACGATTATGCCATAGGTGGTAAATCATTGGAAGCGGTAACGACCGTAAAATACTTAGGAGTTACTATCCGGAGCGATCTGAAGTGGAATGATCACATAAAACAAATAGTGGGAAAAGCAGGCGCCAGGTTGAGATTCATAGGAAGAATTCTAAGAAAATGTGACTCATCGACGAAAGAAGTAGCTTACAAAACGCTTGTTCGTCCGATTCTTGAGTATTGCTCATCAGTATGGGACCCTTACCAGGTTGGATTAATAGAAGAGATAGACATGATCCAGCGAAAAGCAGCGCGATTCGTCATGGGGACATTTAGCCAGCGCGAGAGCGTTACGGAGATGCTGAACAAGCTCCAGTGGCGGACACTTCAAGAAAGGCGTTACGCAATACGGAGAGGTTTATTATCGAAATTACGAGAGAGCACATTCCGGGAAGAGATGGGCAACATATTACTACCGCCCACATATATCTCGCGTAATGATCACAACGAAAAGATCCGAGAAATTAGAGCAAATACGGAGACTTACAAGCAGTCGTTCTTTCCACGCACAATTCGTGAATGGAACAGGGAAGGGGGGATCAGATAGTGGTACAATAAGTACCCTCCGCCACACACCGTAAGGTGGCTCGCGGAGTATAGATGTAGATGTAGAAGACCGTAGGATCCTACGCAGTGCCGTAGGGGACCGCACCGCCACTTCCCAGCAAATTAGGGACACTGTTGCTCCTGGGGTATCGGCGAGGACCATTCGCAACCGTCTCCATGAAGCTGGGCTACGGTCCCGCACACCGTTAGGCCGTCTTCCGCTCACGCCCCAACATCGTGCAGCCCGCCTCCAGTGGTGTCGCGACAGGCGTGAATGGAGGGACGAATGGAGACGTGTCGTCTTCAGCGATGAGAGTCGCTTCTGCCTTGGTGCCAATGATGGTCGTATGCGTGTTTGGCGCCGTGCAGGTGAGCGCCACAATCAGGACTGCATACGACCGAGGCACACAGGGCCAACACCCGGCATCATGGTGTGGGGAGCGATCTCCTACACTGGCCGTACACCACTGGTGATCGTCGAGGGGACACTGAATAGTGCACGGTACATCTAAACCGTCATCGAACCCATCGTTCTACCATTCCTAGACCGGCAAGGGAACTTGCTGTTCCAACAGGACAATGCACGTCCGCATGTATCCCGTGCCATCCAACGTGCTCTAGAAGGTGTAAGTCAACTACCCTGGCCAGCAAGATCTCCGGATCTGTCCCCTGTTGAGCATGTTTGGGACTGGATGAAGCGTCGTCTCACGCGGTCTGCACGTCCAGCACGAACGCTGGTCCAGCTGAGGCGCCAGGTGGAAATGGCATGGCAAGCCGTTCCACAGGACTACATTCAGCATCTCTACGATCGTCTCCATGGGAGAATAGCAGCCTGCATTGCTGCGAAAGGTGGATATACACTGTACTAGTGCCGACATTGTGAATGCTCTGTTGCCTGTGTCTATGTGCCTGTGGTTCTGTCAGTGTGATCATGTGATGTATCTGACCCTAGGAATGTGTCAATAAAGTTTCCCCTTCCTGGGACAATGAATTCACGGTGTTCTTATTTCAATTTCCAGGAGTGTATATATATATATATATATATATATATATATATATATATATATATATATATAAAAAACCATTTTTGTACAGGGTGATTCAAAATTCCTATTACAGGTTTCTAGGGGCAGTAGATAGGACCTTGTAGATGAAGTTTGGAGCATGAACCCATGGCCAGAAATATACTGTTTCGATGTAAAATAAGTTTGAAGTTGGGATCACTTTCAAATCTAGCACTTCGCGACTCGCATGCAAGCTAAAATATGGCGACGTCGTCAGTCCCTGATGTAATTGCGACAACACTTTAGTACCTTCCTCTGACCTAACAGCAGCTGCGAGAAACTGGTACGTTCGAAACTAGGGGGTTCCTTTACCCGTAAAACTAACAAATGAAGACCTTTGCGAAACCTTGTACCAACAAAACCTTGACGATATGGACATTGGAGTTTTATGAAAGACTTCAAATTAAGATTCCGAACAGGTCCAAGGCACCGAGACCTCTCGGGGGCCCTTTGGAATAGGTTAACAGCAATGGGCAAGGTGTACATTGGGGTTTCATGCAATAAATGTGAAAGACTATTTAGTGGTACCTCGCTGCCACAATTGCGCGGACATTGACAATATACACAAATATTGCAGTAGGAAGCCGGCTTGCTCCAGGTGCAGTTCTAAAGACCATCCTAGAAAAAATTGCAGCAAACCAAGTGTTTGCGTATCGTGCGTACGCAGAGGGAAAAAAGTCCTGGGGAACAACTGAAAGGAACTGCCCATCTTATAAAATCTTGGAACAACATCTGACAACCAGCGCCGGCTGTGGTGGTCGCGCGGTTCTAGGCGCTACAGTTTGGAACAACGCGACCGCTACCGTCGCAGGATCGAATCCTGTCTCGGGCATGAATGTGTGTGATGTCCTTAGGTTAGTTAGGTTTAGGTAGCTTTAAGTTCTAGGGGACTGATGACCTCAGCAGTTAAGTCCCATAGCGCTCAGAGCCATTTGAACCATTTGATAGCCAGAATAGATTAGGGCTGATGCTGCAAATAAAGTCAAAATAGTTTAGAAAGGAAAGTCTCCCAGCAAAAAAAATGAGAGACGCTGAATGGGCTTGCAAATTTAAAGAATTCTTAAAGTCAATACAAGAAATAAAGCAGCAAAGAATAATCATGGTAGACTAAAGTATACAGTCAGAACCAGTAGGAGAGCTAGACGAACAGATAATATCTAAGGCAGACATAAGTATTCAGACCGAACCTGTGGCTTAGGCTCCTCCAGTTGCCTCTTCAACACTCAACCCTAAAGCTGCAAAATTTGTTCCGTGACCGGTAACAATGGGCCGACCAGTCACAGTACAAAGCGGCCATGTGTCAGATAACGACCTGCATGCTACCGAAACAAACACTATAATCCCAGCGCAGGAAGGACTCTCGAAATTAGTTTTGCAAGACAGTTCAGTCACGAGTACTATGCAAGTGGAGGCAGCACATAGACCTACAGGAATGGATCCATGGAGCATACATCCAAACTTGGAATTCGCTATGTAGCTCTCACGCCTTGAGCAACCGGCTGTCCTCACAACAGCACTTAGGCACGTCTTACGTGTAGGGCATAAATATGAAAGAAAGATCAACTTTTCAACAATGGAGGCTGTAGACAGGATACAGTTAAGGTCAATGAATTTGCCCACAGAATTCAGAGCCCAGCTTGACCTGCTCAAGAAAGTCTTTGAAAGAAGAGGAGAGAAATTCGGTATGGAGGAAATCTATACATAGTCTGTCCTGGCTAATGGGCCAACTGCGTCAGACTGGAACGAGGAATGGCCTGACTGCAACTTTCATACATTTTTCCCATCATGACAACTGGAATCACGATAGGACAAATCAACACTCACAATAGTTGACTAGTCAAGCAGGAGCTGCGAAGGATAGTGGAGGAGTGGAGGCTGGTCGTAACCTGCCTGCAAGAGCCATATTCTCGGGCTGAGCAAATTCCTTTCATGTCTACCTCTTGGCAAGTAATCTCCATTGGAGAAGAACCCAAGGCAGTCATAATAATAGCCATAAAGGGTTAAGGGCCGCAATAATAACACAGTTATCCAATAGCCACTGCAACGTCGTGGTGTTAGAGACACCACTGGGAACGGTATATATCATAAACATGTATTTTCAATATGGAGGGAACTTCGAAGACTTCCTGGGCCACCTTACAAGAGTCACAACGGCGTTGCACGGGCGGAGGGTTATTATTACGGATGATATGAATACAAAATGCCCCCTGTGGTATAACGGCACTAGAGATGTAAATGGCGAAAAGGCTGAGGTGCTGATCACGGCCTCACAGTTTGTTGTGACTAATAAACCGGGGAATCCCCCACCTAAAGGGGTGGAGGTGGATTAGGGACCAACACAGATGTCACTCTGGCCACACCTAATGTAATCAGTAACATTAAACACTGGGAAGTTAATGATCAAGTAACCACAAGTGACCGTAACCTGATCGTTTTTCTTCTTAGTGACGAGGAGTGCCGCTGGGACCTGGGGTGGAATGTCCAATATAACTTCAACAAAACAGACTGGGATTGCCTAGTTCGAGAGTGTGATGTTCCTCCATTGCCTGAGGGTGACCTTGACGTGGATAGATACACCGAAGAACTGGTGGGGTCGGTACTTAGGGCGGTAAAAACTCCTGTGCCGACTAGGAGGAGAGCCTCCCCATTACCATGGACCGCCGACCTCGAATGTTTGCGCCAGTCTGTGCGACGGGCGAAGAAATACTACCAGTGAAGTGCCGTCTGGCAAGGAAAACAGTACTGGTTACAGCAGTACAGAGAAACAAAAGATATCTTTCAAAAAGAAGTGAAGGAGGTAAGAATCAAAAGTTGGGAGGGATATGTACGGAGGCAACTAGCAATTGACCATTGGGGAGTCCCCTACAAGTTGGCCAGGGAAAGATAAAGTCTCCTGCGGTTCTCTCCACAGTCAGAGATGGCGGCAGAACAACAGAGCCCTGGCGAGACACTGTGCAGGTCCTCCTGTGTACTCTGCTGCCACGCGACGAGGATAGTGGAGAAACGGAGCTCCAACAGCAAATCCGCAGTGCGGATCAGGAGTAGTACACCAATGACACCGTGATGTACCCCTTCTCTGAGGAAGAAGTTGCTGCACACATTAGGTCACTAAAACGGGGAAAGGCACCAGGGCCAAACGGTTTAGTAGCGGAGGTGGTACAGTTCCTCGTCCTGCAGCTAGTAGCACCACTCACGGCGTTATTTAATGAATGTCTTAAGACCAGTAAATTTCCAAAAATCTGGAAAAGAGCAAACATCGTTATTATAAAAAAGGGCAAAGACAAGGATCCTATGGAGTCGAAGTCCTACAGGCCAATATGTCTCCTAGACATAATGGTGAAATGGTTGGAAAAGATATTAGCTGACAGACTGACGGCACACAGGACACTGCGTGGGATGAGCGACAGGCAGTTCGGCTTCCAGCCGGGCGATCGGCCCCTGACGCAATCGCCCTGGCGGCTGAGGTCTTCAGCTCAGGCCCTCATAAGTACGTGGCTGGAATCATAGTGGACATCAGTGGTGGCCCTCGCTCTTGTCCCGCTTGCCTGAGAAGGAGTGTCCAGGGCCCCTCTATGGCTGTGAGGAGCTATTGCATGGACGGGGAGGTTTGGTTATCATCGCCTAGAAAGAAAATAAGCAAAACCATCACGAAGCGGTGTCCCCAGGGCAACGTTCTGCGGCCACTCTTTCGGGACGTTAATATAGAACCGGTACTGGAGAAACTACAGCTCAGCGAGGAAGTGGTAGATGTGATAGCCCACGCTGACCCCCTCCTCCTATTGGTTGTCGGCCATAGCCGAGAGGACCTCGAACCAAAAGTAGAACGTGCAATAACGCTACTTACCAAGTGTTAGGAAGTCGTTTCTGAAAGTATTTGTATGGAGTGTAGCCATGTATGGAAGTGAAACGTGGACGATAAGTAGTTTAGACAAGAATAGAATAGAAGCTTTCGAAATGTGGTGCTACAGAAGAATGCTGAAGATAAGGTGGGTAGATCGCGTAACTAATGAGGAGGTATTGAATAGGATTGGGGAGAAGAGAAGTTTGTGGCAAAACTTGACTAGAAGAAGGGATCGGTTGGTAGGACATGTTCTGAGGCATCAAGGGATCACCAATTTAGTACTGGAGGGCAGCGTGGAGGGTAAAAATCGTAGAGGGAGACCGAGAGATGAGTGCACTAAGCAGATTCAGAAGGATGTAGGCTGCAGTAGGTACTGAGAGATGAAGAAGCTTGCACAGCATAGAGTAGCATGGAGAGTTGCATCAAACCAGTCTCAGGACTAAAGACCACAACAACAACAACAACAACCGAGTGAAGCCTAGAAGCCAAGATGTAGGTTGCACCGCGTGAGTCTACATATCTTTTACTGAAAGGCAGTCTGATCAGGAATCCCACAGTTAGAACAGAAGGAACACCAGTTCTTCGGCGCCGCGAGGGACGATATCTATGAGTCGTTATTGATGAAAAATGGAACTACACATGTCACATAGAAATCACAACGCAACGAGCCCTAGAAGTCTTAAATAATCTATTCAACATAGGACACAAGAGATTTCATCTGCCACATGCATTAATCAAGCTTTATCATAACAGCATCTTGTCGTCAATAGTAGGATATGCATGTGGGGTCTGGGCACGATGGTGATGCTAGCCATGACTGTGAGGAGGGTGCAGCAAAACATATTACGATCTGTTGGGGGATATAGAACAACTCCTGGGGGGGGGGGGGGGCTCTATTGGTGCTAAAGGGGTTATGTCCACTAGACATAAACATAAGAGAGCAGGCAGCATGGTATCGTGTTTCCAAAGGTAAAATAGACAGGACTAGAGGCATCTTGGGGGTGCAGGTAGGGAACAAGTTTGCAGTTAAAAGAAAGGGGGAGAAGTGGTGGCTACTATCCTGGGAAAATGAAGATACAGGCAGAAGGGTCTTCCAACTGTAGCCAAACTTTAAGGAAAGACTTGGGATGACTTATTTCGAGCCAAGTAGAGGATTACTGCACTTTCTCACAGGACATGGCCATATCCGACATATCTATGCCGATTTGGAGAACAAGCTACACCAGCGTGTGACTGTGGTGCTCAAGACGGTACACCTGAGCACATCATCTACGACTGCTTGTTATATGATGATGTGGCGCATGATTTAAGAACTCAATAACCGAACAATGACACTTATGCCCTAATACGACGAGCCGATATATTAAATGTCCTCAACATTCTGGCAAACGAGGTATCACAGAAGATCTTGAGGGATTTCATTAGTAACCAAAATGGTTAACAGCAAAACCGAAATAGACTGAGATGTACTCGCCCATACTGCCGGGAGCCGAACTGGCCAATCGCTCTTACGAATGGAATCCGCCGCGCTACTGGATTAGGCCAGCGGGTGCAACACCTCAGAGACAAAAAACAATTTGCACTCTTACTTTAAGTACTACGTATTAGTAGTAGTATTAGGTAGAATTAGAACACTAGCAACACTAATCAAGTAGGGACTGCAGCGACTAAGACCATCTTGGTGAGCCCAGTGCCAGGGGCACGCTCACTGGGGTTAGCTCGGTGAGTAGGCCACAACAGTAGGTTTATATATGAACTGGCACAACTGTAATCGCTGCAGGGTAGATTAGATTAGAATTAGAATAGATTAATATAATAGATTAACTTAGCTCATAGATATGCCAGTATTTGAAAGTTTACTGTAACAATGCTGCTTGCTTCATGTTGTATCATATATATAGACCCACTAATTAGCTAAGGTGGTTGGTTTTGTTGTATTATTATATTGTATTGTATTGTGTTAATAAAGATCTTTAAAAAACACTAGGGGGTTCGCTGTATTGCTCCACGGAAGCGCTACATTCTGTATTTTGAAGAGGACTTCCTGCATCACGTAGAAGAGGACAAGAGGATACATACTCGAAACATTGCATATTCCACCTGTTTCTAGACACAGGTCACAACTCATTTTCTCTGCTGTGCGCATACCGGGAAGCGGAAGATTTGAAAGTTATCTTATCTTCAAACTGATTTTACATACAAATGGTACATTTCTGGATATGTGTTTCTTATCAAGATTTGTGTATGCAGATTGAACGTTATAAGGAATACGGCACTCTGGTTAGCCGTGCACGTTAAAACGCAGCGTCAGGAACGAGGATGTGCAATGCCCCCGCATTAAATCCGTACAGCAAATTAACGACGAGGGTTGGTTGCCGGTCAGCCTGCATAAGGTTTTTAGATGGCTTCCCACATTCCAGTAGGTGGATACTGGACTGGTGCCCGATTACCGCTTGGGTTACACGATTCGCAAACGTTTATAAAACCTGTAACACCCCACCCGTCACTTATCTGGTTTTGGTGTGTGTTCACCCCAGGTAATTGACTAACAGATCAACAGAGATTGCAAAACTGCCACAATGTCAGATAATGCAAAGAAAGTAATAAGGCCCTGTGACTCTTAATTGAACTGCGGTGGCAGTGCTGACATTAATTGATTCAGAATTGATCCATTTTAATTAAAAATGGGTGCACATTGATGTTATATTTAGCTATTGAACACCAGATG
This sequence comes from Schistocerca americana, assembly GCF_021461395.2. Taxonomy (NCBI): domain Eukaryota; kingdom Metazoa; phylum Arthropoda; class Insecta; order Orthoptera; family Acrididae; genus Schistocerca; species Schistocerca americana. The sequence goes on from NW_025726060.1 coordinate 699,808, forward strand.
CAAATGTTGAACATGAAATTAATTAAGAAAGTGACTTGGGATTTCAACTACTTGATGGATAACAGATGCAGTCGATTAACACAGATTTATTTTAACTCACTACCTTCAATCAACACATTACATGACTCTCCTAACAGACAGTGGTAATAAATTACGTTTGCGTGGAGTAAAGCGCGATAAATCAAAAGTAATTCCTATCGACTGACCCAGGTGTAATGCGAAGTGCGAGAAGAATTCTACAATACACGGCCCATGAAACCCTCGTGGAAACTTTGCCGACGTGATCCAGCAAATTAATCAGTGGCCGGAGCGGGTGCAATATCACCGAATTCAGCGTGGCGGGACGGCATCTTTACGCGGACGTCGGCCGACCTCGTGGTGCTGCAAGGATGTGCTCGTCTATTCACTTCTAGCAATCTTGCTCAGTACATAGCTGAACGAAAACTCTCCAAGCTCAATCGTTCCATTTGCTAAGTCCTAAACTGCAGAGATCCTCACTCTCTCTCAGGCAAGCTGAGTAAAGAACGTCACTTCTGCGCTCTAGGCAAGCTGGGAACGGAAGACCTCTACGGAGACTTCTCCCAGTCCACTCTTCGCCTCGGTTTCCCCTCCAGCAAAGTCACTTACGCCAATTGCAGCGCAAGTCGCGTTAATTATGCGTCGCTTTCCAGCGCCGACCAATGCCTGCTCTGGGAAGTGAACAAATTCCCACAAATTTCCCTTCCTCTCAACTTCTGCTATTTAGCTCCTCCCAGGCCACCCATCAAGGTTAGCGTCAGCACAAAACACCAATTTTTCCGGAATTCTGACTTCCAGGAGGGTACTTCAAATTCCTTGGCCCTACACGCCCATCAGAGGCCGGCGTATTTCATTCTGTCGCTCTTCACCTGATTTACTTCAGGCTCTGCGGACCGTGAATTCAGCGTGAAGTTGCTATAGTCATGAACACGCATATTTTGGCCTCTGTTGACTGCTCCACTGTAGCTTTACGTGGCTTTCTCGTATGTTTCACTGAAAACAGGACGCCGGACATTTTTCAACAGGCATACAAGTTCTCCGTCGGCTTCCCGGTACACTAGCATGGGATACAGCTCACTAGCTACAACACTCCCGTCAGTTTCCTCATCCGTAATTTCAAGAAAATCCGGTTTTAATAGAATTCCTTTAATCTGTTGACATGTACTGTTAAAAATTTGTTTCTTCTTAAACGGATAACTACACTTGGTCCTTTTGTCCTTACTACAGTGAAGGGACCACGCCACTGGGTGTCTGGCTTACGACTTCTACCTCTTCTTACACTTTCATCGTACAACAGAACCTGATCACCTGTTTTGAAGCCTTTCGGGTTCTTCGTGCTATCCTAGTATTCCTTATTTTTCTGTTTACACTGTTTGTTATGATCCCTTGCGCACTGGTGCATTTGCCTCATTTTCTCTTTTAATTCAAGAACATAATTATCGTAATTATACGTAACACCTGTGGGATCTCTTTGCAATGTTCCAGGTATGTGCAATTTCTACCGAAAAACAACTCATGCGGTGTATAATTGGTTGCACTATGAGGTGTGGTATTGCACACGAAGACAGCGAATTGAAGGCAGTCGTTCCAGTCTGTTTGCTGTCTGTTGATATAGTGTCTTAGGAATTCTGTTATGGTGCGGTGCGAACTTTCCAATGAGCCTTTCGACAGCGGATGGTAACAAGAAGTCAATCCTTAACATTTTGAACACTCTCTTTAGCGTGTCACTCAAGAAGTTGCTGCCGTTATCACTGAGCATTACCAAAGGCATTCCAAAGTTCAAAATTATTTTTTACACGGGGACGCGAGCCACAGTGTCTGAGTCCTGTTTTTCTATGGGTTCGGCCACAATGAACTTCGTTAGCTCGTCTTGAAATGTCAGTATATAGCTGCTGTTTTTCTCGGTTACCGTTAATGGGCCGACAATGTCAATATCACACCTATCAAATACACCTTGCGGCGTTGTTGTTACAACCAAAGGCATTTTTGTCTTATTCTGTGTTATTTTGTTTTTCTGACAACTGGGGCATTTTCTAATAAAGTCCTCAATGTCCTTCTTCATACCGGGCCACGTTCTGTATTTTCGTATACGATCGTAGGTTCTCACGATCCCTTGATAACCACCTATAGGTGCGTCGTGGAATTCTCGCAAAACTTTCGCCTTTTCTGCATCAGTTATTTGCTCTGGTTCGTCAAACTGACCTACCGGTCTTTCCTCACTTTTTTTATACCTTTCTCTGTAATTGGCTCCGCTGGTGCCTGTCTCCTTGTGAGTCCGGGACCTGCTCTATGGCTGCCTCTTCGGCCGCGCCCTGACTAAGGCTACTGCCGCCGTCCGGGCGGTTATCAGACGCCCTGCGCTCTCTCTCTCGAGAGAGGGCGTCAGCAACCAGATTATTTTTCCCCTTTTTATACACAATTTCGTAATCGTATTCTTCTAATTTCAGTCTCATCTTCAATAAACGTGAGGACGGATCGCTAATATTTGCGATCCACTGTAATGGCTTATGATCAGTACAGATGGTGAACCTGCGACCAAACAGGTCTGAAATGTTTGACGGCCCAAAACACGGCCAATAATTCCCGTTCAGTTGTACTATAATTGCGCTCTCCATTGTTTAGGGTTCTGGATGCAAAGGCTATGGGGAGGTCTTTGCCTATTTCTCCTTGTGATAGAACAGACGCTATAGCAAATGAACTCGCGTCAGTTGTAATGATAAACTTTCTTGAAAAATCTGGATACTGTAATACCGGGGGTTAAGTAGACTCTCTTTTAGCATCGGAACGCATTTTCTTGATCTCCACCCCATTCATACTTAACACCTTTTTTTAATAATTCATGGAGTGGTTTTGCCACTTTGCTGAAGTCACTCAAGAAACGCTGATAATACCCTATTAATACAATAAAAGATTTCAATTCTTTTGTTGTTTGTGTCTGCTTTCAACTTGTTTGGATCCGGTTTTAACCCATCTGCAGTCAGAACATGCCACAAATATGTGACTTCCTTCCTTAAGAATTCGCATTTATCAACCTACAACTTCAAATTATGGTGGCTTAGTCTCTCGAAGGCTTCACCCAATCGGGAATTGTGCTCTTCCAGAGATGGACCAAAAACTACTATGTCATCTAAATAAATAAACATCTTGTCACCCTGCAACCCAGCTAATACGGCATTCATCAATTTTTGGAAGGTGGAAGGTGCTGAACGAAGTCCCATGGGCATTCTTTTATACATAGAATGAGCATATGGTGTACTAAAAGATGTAAGTTCTCTATCTCCTTTTGCCAAATCAAGAGTTGAAAAATATTTCGCTTTGCCTAAGCTATCCAGATTTTCATCAATATGCGGAATTGGGGAGACTGTGTTGACAGTAATGTCATTTAACTTCCTGAAGTCCGCAACAACTTGCCATTTCTTTTTACCTAAGGAATGGTGGAAGGAACGATTATATCGTCCTCTAACGTTTGATTTACCTCTTGTTGCGACGCTTCTTTCTGCGCTTTCGGGATTCTGTATGGGCGGGAAGAAATAATTCGCCCCTTGGCCTCAGGAATCAATTGTATCCTATGTTGAAGCGTCTCTGTATATGGCAACTTGTCTCCAGGCAGATGGAAAATGTCATTATACGCAGAAGACCCCTCTATTCTGGACTGTTTTTCTATATCATTTAAATGATCCAATCGTAAATTCTCCTTCAGTAAACTGACTCTCGACTTTTTCTTGCTCGGGTCATCTATGTTACGCACGGTCCAATGCGGACTAGTGCTGAACCGCGGAACTCCCTCCACTTTAATCCGAGGCATCTCAAGAGAAATCGCCTCATCTTGTGAATTTAACACACTAATTAAACAAGAGCCTTTTCTTGTTCTCACCAAGGCTTCTGGGAGGTACACTCTTTCTTGCAATTCTCGCATTTCCACAATGCCTTTCTCTAGGTTAGTATCTGCAAAATCTATTCTCAAAATCCTCTTCTCGCGAGGACCTAACTCTAATTTGGCCACCTGGCCTGTCATAGGTCCAGTAGCGACTTTTTCTTGTCGGCGACACGTCTTTCTACCGGTATCCTGCGTACTGAATTCTTTCTCTGCAGTTTCATATTCCATCAGCGGCTCCTTTAGCCCCGGCTCTTGTGTAAGTGAGCTTGGTGTCTCCATCCCAGTACACAGTTTAACGGATCTGCCCCTCATCTACAATATTCCTTTGCGTAGTCAATCACTACGCCACACTTCGTAAAGAAGTCTTTTTCAATTAAACCAGCATAGGGAATATCCAATTCGCCTCCTACCAGATGAAATTTATGTTTCACTCTTAACTCGCGATCTATTTCTAGATGTAAGGCTGGTGTCCCAGGGGGCTGGGTTCGTAATAGCTTTAATCTTTATACCTAGCTCAGGTCTATACCCCACACGAGTGGTCTAGGGCGCTGCAGTCATGGACTGTGCGGCTGATCCCGGCGGAGGTTCGAGTCCCCCCTCGGGCATGGGTGTGTGTTTTCGTCCTTAGGATAATTTAGGTTGAGTAGTGTGTAAGCTTAGGGACTGATGACCTTCGCAGTTAAGTCCGATAAGATTTCACACACATTTTTTGTACCCCACTTGGTCTTGCAGATACTTCATATTAAACGAACTAATCTGAGCTCCATTATCTAGAAGCAATTTTAACGGACTCTCTGTACTCTGGGGGCACGTCAATTGTACAAACCCATTTTTACTCTCACAGTCGACTTTAAATACCTTCCCTAGTTCAGTATAAGGCGACTGTAATTTTATGCTTCTTACTTTTCACAGGTGACCATGAGTTGTCAGTACATTCTCTAGCCATGTTTCCTGGCCTATGACACGCAAAACACACAGCTGATTTCGCTTTCTTGCAGGATCCTCGATGTCCCAGTAAATTTCGACTTTCACATCTTACAGTTATTGACGTCTCTGATTCTCAACACGCTTGCGCCGATTCGACTTTGCGAATCCGTTTCTCAAGTCGTCAGTCTCGCGTTAAATGGCCTAGTTTCCCACAAGTCTTGCACCTGGGATTACTCTTGAAACCCTTTGAGGTATGCCCTATACGACCACAGGTAAAACACTTGAGAGCAGCTTTCCCCAATTTGCCCTGCTGACTTCTGTCATTAAATCCTTTCTCCTAGGTGGACATAACTGCTGACTCTTCCTTCAAAGCGATATCGACCGCTTCAGTCACAGTAATGTTTTCGCCCTTTGCACGCGCAAATGTCTGTATACGCTCACTATAGATCCCCTGAATGAATACTACTCTGCTTAATTTACCTTCTAACGCCACACATCCCGCCAGTTCTGACGCTGGCATGGCACCGTGTACAGCTTCACGAAATTCATGTTGAAGAGAATCTACTTTACTAGCCCAATCTGCAATTGATTGTCCCTTTCATTGCCTACTCCAAAACATGGAACAGGGATAAAAATCTAACGCGCGTTTGGATGCGTAATTTTCTAACAAAATGGCTCTTACTTCCGCCCATGTGGAAGATAGTTCGCGTACGAGCAATTTGCTTCGTGCAGGACCATGAATTCTTGTTTTGACAAATTTTAAAAGGATGGATGGTCTGCTTCACGTACTAGTTCGAAGGCTATATCCACATTATTTATAAATTCATTTAACGGGGGTATGACGTCAGACGGACCGACTTCGAGCAGGAGAGGCACCCCAGGGCATTTCAATTTCCACTGTCTATACTTTTACAAATAAATTTATAAAACTTTGTCAGCATGACCATGAAGGATTCAGAATTCACACTCTTAGCAGTGGAAATTGTAAAACGTAACATAGTAATTTTTATTACATGTGAAGTTTCATAATTTTTTCACTTACTAATGGCAGCATTTGTTGCAATAGGTACACTTTTCTTCCTAAATAAGAGAGATTCTTCGATGAATTTTGCACAGCATACAAACCATACTTAAAGGTGTAAGAAACTCTGGAATTTTCTAAATCTATTAAAAACTGTGGTAAAAATTGAGGTAATTACCATTAAAATTAGTGTTTTTTCTAAACATGAAGTTTAAAATACAACAGCTCATTCGTTTTTTCATAAATTAAATAAATTCTAGGGTTTCATGCACCTGTAAGTATGGTATGTATGCTATGCAAAATTCATCGAAGAATCTCTGTAACTTATGAAGAAAAGTGTACCTGTAGCAACAAATGCAGCCGTTAGTAAGGGAAAAAATGATGAATTTTCACACGCAAAAAAATTTAGTTTTGTTATGTTTTAGAACTTCCAATGCAATGAGTGTGAATCCTGAATCCTTCCTGGTGATGCTGACAAAGTTTTATGAATTTATTTGTAAAAGTATAGACACTGGAAATTAAAATGTCCTGTGATGCCTCTCCTGCTCCAAGTCGGCCCGTTTGACGTCCTACCCCCTTTAATGTGGACTTAGTGCCATCAAAGACCTGAGGGATCAACTTTAACGCGTCGCTTATTGAAATACTATCCGTAGCCAGTCCGCTCTCAGTATCGGCAGAGTTATGGGTCATCATGACTCACTGTGTTTGCGACGCGACGTGCTGAGTAGAGATGAGCTGGCGCTGCGCTGTTCTGGTACGTGCAGATGCGTGCCGACGTGCTGTCCTTGGAGCCGACTTGCTATCGCCTGTCCGGCGCTGCGCTGTCTCGGGCCGGGCGCGGTGTCGCGTAGCCCGCAGCCGCTGAAGCCGCTATCGCTGCTGAAGGCGCCTGCTGACGCCTGAAGGACGTGTCTCCGCGTTGTCCTGGCTCGGTGTCGTGGGTGCGATGCCCTGGCGGTCTTCCCAGGACGGCGACAAGGCCCCGTCTCGTTGGCGTTCCGCCGCCCCTGCGACGTCCGCGGTGTCGGTAGTCGTGAAGACAGGCTGTCCTGGCCCCGTCTTCCGGCGCCCGGCTTCGACGTCGGGCCCAATCTTCTTTCTTCTGTTCTTCTCGCTCCGTATGCTCTCACTGGAGTGCTAATGCTGCATCTAACAGAGTCTCAAAGCCGTCAGTCCTCGGGCTGACCAGGAACGAAGTGTCTACCTATCACAAAAATCAGTTCCACCGAAAACAACGCCACACCAGGCACCAAAATATTGTTCCTATGTCATGTCCTGACGTAGGTGGGAGAGGGAGAAAAGCGGTTACAGGTCAGTCTGCGCTCCCGAGCGGTACAGAGCAGAAGGCAGAAGGACAATTCACAGTGGAGGCATTTGACTGTTTTCTTCTATCTGAGCCAACACTGGAACAGGCATTTACAAGAAATGCAGGTGGTGAGACTCGGTAGGGAGCTCGATGTGGAGACTCTTGGGCAAACAGGGATTTGAAACAGTTGTTTATTCCAGACAGGACTAACTAATACACTGGAGGCAAGTTCCAGGGTTAGAAAAAGCATGAATAACACTGTTACAACACAGGCCAGTGAAGAAGTCCCAGGAGTGGATGCTAACCGCAGTAGCAAACACTAGCAGCATTTTAAGGCAACAAAATAGTTGCAAAACAAACCATACTTAACGTGACACTGTTCACTGAGGCACTCCAAGTGAGAGAGCAGACTTACGCGGGGCTGCACCGAGGCTAGACTGATAACTCTGCCAAAATGCGGAATGTAGGGGTTTTAAATAATCGCGTGGGGGCACTGTTTTTCCCACTTAAAGCCACCCTGCCAATCCTTTAGGTGTCTTGCAGGTGCTTGCCAATCCCGGTTTAGTTAGGTCCCCTCTACCGCGCCTTAGGCGGGGATGTTAATGCAGTTGCACTAACTAAGTCCGTATTTGGTATCAACATTGTTCAGCTGAAAGCTAAACGTAACTGCTCTGCCAAATAAGGCTTGCAACATTATTGTTATACGTCATTTAGCCCCGCCCCTCGGGGTCCCCGGAGTAGGGACTACTAGGTCAACTGTTTTTGGGGTTTTCGATCTCTTTCTAACCCTTGTGAGACTACTGACGTTGCTGTTCTCAGACCGCGCGACTGCTACGGTCGCAGGTTCGAATCCTGCCTCGGGCATGGATGTGTGTGATGTCCTTAGGTTACTTAGGTTTAAGTAGTTCTAAGTTCTAGGGGACTTATGACCACAGCTGTTGAGTCCCATAGGGCTCAGAGCCATTTGAACCATTTGCTGTTCTCAGCGCTGGTATCAAGCTGGCATTATACGCTAGTACGTGCCTGTTGGTTACAAAGTTCTACGGTGGCAACCTACTACAGCGTTTAGACGACATATGAAGTTACATGTTAATTCCTTGAAGCATAACTAACGCTCTGGACCGCATCTGCATTTTCGTGAGGCTCTCCCTTTACGGTTTACTTCATGTAACAATATCTCTCCTAGTTTCGTCTGCCCTCAACATCGTCTCTGCTTCCGCGCCTTGGAACGCCTGTCCTCCTTTCTCACAGCTTCAAGATAACACTACAGTAGCAAGGAGTAATCAATATATTACAGTTTGTTTCGCTTTCAATGTAAGTCATGCCGTGGAACGTCCTCTTTTTATGCAAACTGCGAGTGAATGATGGTGTTTGTAGCCCTAAGAAGGGCAGATATGTCAGGACGCAGGACAAATACCTGACAGAAATAAGGGAAAAAACGCCACTAGAAATGTTTATCCTGTCAGAAAATTCACGAAGTAACGAACATTTTGGTTTTAGGGCATTCGGGCCCAATGTTGAATTGATATTCCTGAGCGTCAAAGCATTCCCGATGTTACTGCTGTTTCAAATGCCCCACAGGAAGAAGTCTAATTGTGTCAAATCCAGTGATCTGGCGGGCCTAGCGACAGGTCCTCCTCTTTTTATCCATTTTTCTGGAAGTTTCTCCTTCAGATGGTTTTGGAACGGCTAAAGTAAAATATTTCTAACTCAGGAAGTTGAGGTTGCTTGAACCCGTCAAATGGCCCTCAAAGAAATATGGTCCAGTAAGGTGATCCCCCAAGATTCCACACCAAACATTCCCTTCCCATAGGACTTTATAGGTTGCCAATCGCACCCAGTGAGGACTGTCATTACTGCAATGGCGCATGTTGTGGTGACTGACGGTCTTATTAGCGTGGACACGCAATTCGCCAGAGGACAAGATGAGCGACAGGAATGCTGCATCATTTTCCAGTTTCCTAATAGCCTCTAACAGAAATTCATTGAAGCTTAGAAATCCCACTTGTAGAGATCTGTATTTAGCTGTAGATGGTATGGGTGATATTTATGTGAATGCAGTATTCACTATTGGGACGTCTGTCTGGTGTCTGTTGTTCACTTGCACTTGTTCTCATACGTTGTTTTCCAGGACGGCCTGTTCCTTTTCATCAGATGATAAGGTCTTCTTTGAGACGGGGGTAGTTTTTCAACCACACCTGTTGTCCTTAAACGTATTTCAACACTGTGGAATGTCTTTCCGGCCTGGTGTAGCCTTCCCGGATACCACTCCTGATACACACATAGTGTCTCCAACCCATTTTTCTTGCTCCTACATAAATAAGGAGTATGTCAATGTATTTATCAGTAGAAAATATAACACCTGACAGGGGGACTGCCGGCCGGAGTGGCCGTGCGGTTCTAGGCGCTACAGTCTGGAACCGCGAGACCGCTACGGTCGCAGGTTCGAATCCTGCCTCGGGCACGGATGTGTGTGATCTCTTTAGGTTAGTTGGGTTTAAGTAGTTCTAAGTTCTAGGGGACTGATGACCTCAGAAGTTGAGTCCCATAGTGCTCAGAGCCATTTGAACCATTTTTTGACAGGGAGACTGCATTCATGCCGTATACCACTGCAGTGTGCGAAGGGCTCAATATCAATAACAACGTCATTTTCCTGTCTGAATGGGGCAAACGTTCACCTGTGCTCACGTATTAACACATCATCTGATGCAAAAACGTTTTGTCGATGCAGGAACCATCGATAATATGTTTCATTCATTTCTCGGCTAACTCATAACCACATTCGCTACGCTACAGTGATCGTAACACTTCTGTATTACGAATTTATTAGTGTACATACTCCGTCAGTTAAGTCTTCAATTCATTATGCACTTCACTTGTATCTCGTTTCAAGCAAATAATTTGGCTTTTGGTTACAACCAGTCACTAGGCACGATATATTAATATAGTTACATTGTACACGAACGTCGATGAATGATTTAAAGGACTGATGTTTTGCGAACGGACTATACCAAACACTAGATGTGCTCACATTCGTTTGCAAGATAAGCTCACTATGTATCAGTGCCGTACATAAGCCAGTAGAGAAATGTCAAACGTATGACGACCTCACTCTTCGTTTTGCTCCATCATACGGTTACGGTAGGAGCAATTAAATCATCATGTATAGTATTGGAGAGAACCCGGATTCCATGATAGTTAATACAATCATCTAGGTCTCGCTTCTCCCTAAAAATATGTATTGCGATACAACACATATCAGAAAAACCATTGCATCATCCCGGTTCCCAGAACTCCTGAAGATAGACGTTGGCTATGAATATAATCCACCGAAAGATGAAAACAACCATGCACGAGCAGTGCCTATTAGGCAGGGGAGGGGGGGGGGGCGACAGCCTATCAGTTCAAGTCATTCCACCAGGGAAAAGGTGCACGGTTCGTGTTGTCCGCAGTTCAACCATGCCTAGACGGTCAATACCACTGTTCGATCGCGTCCACATTGTCACTTTGTGCCAGGAACGTCTCTCAACAAGGGAAGTGTCTAGGCGTCTCGGAGTGAAACAAAAGCGACGTTGTTCGGACATGGAGGAGATACAGACAGGAACTGTCGATGACAAGCCACGCTCAGGCCGCCCATGGGCTACTACTGCAGTTAATGACCCCAACCTACGGATTATGGCTCGGAGGAAACATGACAGCAATGCCACCATGTTGAATAATGCTTTTCGTGCAGCCGCAGGACGCCGTGTTGTGACTCAAACTGTGCGCAAGAGTCTGCATAATGCGGAACTTCACTCCCGACGTCCATGGCGAGGTCCATATTTCCAACCACGACACCATGCAGAACGGTACAGATGGACCCAACAACATGCCGAATGGACCGATCACGATTGGCATCACGTTCTCTTCACCAATGAGTGTCGTATATACCTTCCACCAGATAATCGTTGGATACGTGTTTGGTGGAACGCGGTCAGGCTGAGCGCCTTAGACACACTGTCCAGAGAGTGCAGCATGGTGGAGGTTCAATGCTGTTTTGGGGTGGCAGTATGTGGGGCCGACGTACGCCGCTGGTGGTCATGGAAGGTGGCGTAACGGCTGTATAATACGAGAATGTCATCCTCCGACCAATAGTGCAACCATACCGGCAGCATATTGGCGAGGTATTCGTCTTCATGGACGACAATTCGCGGCCCCATCCTGCACATCTTGGAAAGACTTCCTTCAGGATAACGACTTCTGGAACCGCGCGACCCCTACGGTCGCAGGTTCGACTCCTGCCTAGGACACTGATGTGTGTGATGTCCTTAGGTTAGTTAGGTGTAAGTAACTCTAAGTTCTAGGTTACTGATGACCTCAGATGTTAAGTCCCATAGTGCTCAGAGCCATTTGATAAAGATGTCGATCGACTAGAGTGGCCAGAATGTGCTCCAGACATGAACCCTGTCGAATATGCCTGGGATAGATTGAAAATGGCTGTTTATGGACGAGTAACCCACCAAACACTCTAAGGGATCTACTCCGAATCGCCGTTGAGGAGTGGGACAATCTAGACCAACAGTGCCTTGATGAACTTGTGGATAGTATGCCACGACGAATACAGGCATGCATCCATGCAAGAGGACATGCTAGTGGGTATGAGAGGTACCAGTGTAGACAGCAGTCTGGACGAGCACCCCTGAACGTCTAGATGCATGGTGGTACAACATGCAATGTGTGGCTTTCTTGAGGAATAAAAAGGGTGGAAATGATGTTTATGTTGATCTCTATTCCAATTTTCAGTAGAGGTTCCGGAACTGTCGGAACCGAGGTGATCAAACACTTTTTTGGTGTGTGTATATGATCAGTCTGTTGGTATATGGCCACAATGAACGATGATGTTGAAGAATTTCTTCTACCATGAGACCACTTTGTCTTCAAGTTCCTCAGTTTTCCATGTTTGCAGGAAGGTCTTCTAGTCCTGAAGCAAGTTCATCTGTAATGATACACGAAACAGGCACAGTCGTAACATGGCCTTTTGGTATTGGCGAATGAGGAAATTTGATACTGGATACTTCACCGAAATCCTCTCGTCAAGTGCAGGATCATCTTGCTGTCTTGAAACCGCCTACCATTCTTCTTTTCTACAGGAATGTTGTATTCTTCTCAGAACCACCCGCACTATCGGCGTTGCTATACCAATTTTATGGGCAGTGTTTTCTAGGACCCTCTCCGCAGCTGTAGTGTACAGGGTATGATACAGCAATTTCATTCTGAATGTCTAATTCTTAGCACAAGAACAGTGACAGGGACATACGGCATTCATCTTCTAGATGATATGCCCGGACATCGGCTGCAGAACAAGGGAATCAACTAATAACCAGTCGCTTACAACCGCGGATATGCGGCCTTTCTGTCTGTTCCGTTGGGAGCGCGACCTTTTCCTATTTTTCATTATTGTACACCTTGTTGTTTTCTTACCACAAAAATGGTTCAAATGGCTCTGAGCATTATGGGACTTAACATCCATGGTCATCAGTCCCCTAGAACTTAGAACTACTTAAACCTAACTAACCTAAGGACAGGACACAACACCCAGTCATCACGAGGCAGAGAAAATCCCTGACCCCGCCGGGAATCGAACCCGGGAACCCGGGCGTGGGAAGCTAGAACGCTACCGCACGACCACGAGCTGCGGACTTTCTTACCACAAGCAATCACCTGTGCAAAATAGAACTGATATGTTCCCTTCTATACCTGTAAGAAAAAGAAAAGAAAAAAGTGGTTAAGGCAACCGCTCGTGACAAGCGGAAATCCAGGTTCGATTACAAGTCCAGCCCCAATCGAGAATGCTGTCATCACCATCGCGGGACAAACAAGATTTCAACATTCACTTGGTCCGTGTCGGGCATAAGTCTTTGTGCTAAGGTAAAGCGTCTCGTCTGGGGACAAAAGTGACTGTGGGATCACTGCATCTAAGGCTATGTGAAGAAGAAAGGTAAGCATTTTTCTTAACAACTGCCACACTTCCCCAGGAGATCCACATTTTAGGCAATTTACTTCCGTGTCAGGCAGGCGACACTGTCGGAAGAGTGGAGAGTCAGCCATCGGCCACATTAATGACATGGAGCTATTGCCGCGTCATATGTTGTTGTTTAATCACCAGGTACCAAGTCGTCTAGGCGTCCGAGTCGAGGAGCGACTGGTGTACTGCACGACACAACACAGGCCAAGCCATCGTAGGTTGACGCCATTCCACGACATTCTCTTTGTTCTCTCATTATCAGATAGAGGGGACCTGGTGCACAGGAGATCGGCGTGGATATAACTGTAGTCAACGAAGGAAGACTTGGTGTGGGAAAGCGATTAGGAGACCTGAAACTCAGCAATACTCGGTAGTCGGGAAGGGGAGCTAGCTCCTCGATCAGGGTGCCCGTTAATCTGTGCTGGCATTGCGTCCACAACATTACCATCGTATTGACATGGACGTTGATGAGTCCTGAGTCGCCGTCTCTGGTGGGTAGGCTGAGTGTATCGTATCGTACTTTTGGGATCAGACTCAAGTTCACAAAGTAGCCAAAGACCGTCATCAACCTGTGCACTATTGTCTTAGACGTTAGTAAAATGGTGGCCAAATGGGGTATTCTGGACGACAGGTGAACGTTCACATGAGGAAACCTTTGAATCATGGTTAACGTCCAGAGTAGCTTTGCTCGGACGATTGTGCATATTTTTCGAAGAAGGCAGGTAAATTAATAACCGCCGTCCACCTGACGTCATTTGCAAAGACAATCCCAAAACATGTAAGTTTATCTTGTAATCGAAACGGGGCTACACTCCCTTTCAGGAGACCTCTGCCTATTGCCATTGCCGCAGACTTCGTGAAATTCATTCGGTTACTCGCACCAGCTCCGCATCTGGCAAACTATTGCAGCTTCCCTTGCACTTCGTACGATAGTGCTAAAGACACTGGATCGTCCGGATATGTGCCAGAGATGAAGGCATGGTGTCTCATGATTTCCGTTGGCCAGCACCGTAGTCCGTGTAATAGTTGGTCTAGGGCGATGGTGTACAGAATCACCGATAACGAGAATCCCTTCCACACCGACCAGGAGATGGTAATTGGGCTTACCGTGTGACTATTGATCATCACTCGCGACGTAGCACCTCAGAGTACCGCATGACAATGTAAATAAAGGTCACAGGGAAAGCCAACACTGCCATGTGGTAGTCGTGATTCAGTCTCTCGAAGATATGTGGAAGTCCACTGACACCAGGGCGCTGGTCAGGTGACGAGCTTCTGCCAGGGCGATGATGTCCCTACAGTCTCCGAACGCCATCTGCATATTACTGTTACCACCCGGGCATGTTTTGGCCAAGGAGACTATATGGGGCACACCTGCTAGAATCCGAGAGAAAATTTTGAAGTCAATGTTAAGCATTTTAAGAGGCCAATAATGTTCAACATCACTGTCACCTGACCGCTTGGGGACCGGGAAAGAAGGATTTCGACGAATTCAGATGGTACGGAACGCCGAGGTTATCAGTTCCTGGAACACAATGAGGAGCCACAACGTGATGAATACGCGGCAAAACTCTAGTGAGAACCATCTGGGCCTGGTATATTGGCAGCCCATTTGAGAAGAATGTCAACTATATCATCTTTTGTCATCAGGTCCGTTAGAGTCACCGCAGCCTCTCCATCGAGAACCCCAGTGAGTGAATGGAGAACGTCATCCGTTGCCGAGGCGTCGTGATTGCCCACTTCATAGACCCACCAGTAGTGTTCATCAAATGCAGCTGCAGCATCCTTTTGGACCGTCAGGCGTTCGCCACCTGGTATATCGAGGGTGTGTGTCATTGTTCTCCAGCACCTCTGTTTTTCGCGGAATATATGGTACATGGACGGTGATTCGCATCCGATCCAATCGCGGCTAAGCACATGTGCAAGTGTGCCCTCCAGACGGCGACATGTGAGCATGATGATCTTCGCTTTTATCTGCTTTAATATACAAGTGTACCCTTCTGACGGAGACATGTGAGCGTTATGATCTTCGCCTTTGTCTGCTTTAATTCCACCTGATGTGCAGCAGACGGCGCTTGGGTGGAGACCTGCCGTAACAGCATGAAATAGTATTCCATTACAATGGTGATTTTAACGTATTATTTCACCGTCATATGGGATTAGTGTGCATTATCAGCTGCTGGCATTCTGGGTCTTTGAGGAGTGAGCCTCGCCCGCACCATATCTTCTGCCGTGGTAAGGATAATGTGCAGATACAAGCGACATAGTCGGAGAATGAAATCGGGTATAGCTCCACATCGAGCATCGCCACTGTATGTCCTGGCGCGACGAAGATTCAGCCAAGGTGGCTCACCGAGTGGCTGGTACCATAAGTGAATCCTTGCCAGTCGCCGTGTATGCATCGCCTGGTATCTACGAAGTGCAGTTCATTTACCACTTTGTTCAATTCCGGGCTTGTGTTGAAGTGTGGATAATACGCAGTTGAAGGCGCCTCCAAGAAAAATGTGGTCGTAGCGGTCCCCAAAGAATGGCGCTACCTCTTCCATATAATACCGCACCCTCCCTCTTCGTTTATGTGCACTGGGAGAGTGTAAACGTTGATGATCCTGACGCCCCAACAACAAACGCGAGGCCCCGAGCCGATGGGAGACAGGCAGTAAGGAAGGAAGATTGGGTTTAACAGCCCGTCGACATCGAAGATGGAGCACATGCTCAGATTGTGTTAAGGATCATGCCCTTTCAAAGGACCCATCCCAGCATTTGCCAGAAGTGATTTAGGGAAATCACGGAAAACGTAACTCAAGGATGGCCAGGCACGGGTTTGAACCATCGTCCTCCCGAATGCGATTCTAATGTGCCACTGAGCTACCCCCCTCGGTGGGAGACAGGTCACATCGTCCACCTTGTAATGTAACGGACTACTGAAACTACCGATACCACCGGCTGGCGAGGTGTGCGGTGCCGTCAGTCAACCTGAAGGAGCAAGTGAATTTTAACTAAGTAAACATAAACTGAAATATTATTATTTTGTTACAAAGCTGTTAATATGAGGACAATCGTGAGGTATATTGCCACAGAACTATATTATAAACACTTTTCATTTTTCATACTATGTTTTTCATGTATGTATACGTGCGATGTGTAAACTATCGATATACAACCAAGGTTGGCAGTACTGCACAGTTTGTAACCTCTGTGAACAGGAGCCGGTTGTTGGCGGGTGTAGAGACAATGGGCAGTTGCTGTTGAGACGTCTTGTAATACGCTTACTTTGAGAAGGTCAAGGATAGAGGGAACGAAATGATGTATTGGAAAAGCTGTTACATTGAAAATTATTGAATATCGTCACGATCAGAATTTATAAAATAAAAGTTGGAAGTTTAAATGTGTCAGTTCTTACGCAGCAGAATACACACCCTGGACCTCAAATTGATTTAACAAACAGCGGATGGCGAGATTCATCACTGGACCATGAGTGTGCAACAACGACCAATAAAGGTAAGAAAGTTATATTACTCTAAATTCAGATTGTGATGATACCTTTCTTTCTCCATGTCTTCAACCCTGTATGTACTCTGTTGTTAGAGTGAACAGCGTGACGGGGACTTGTGGTCGACTAGGCACACCAGGGAGACCACACAGGTTTAAACTGATAATTTGTAGCTTAATATACTACCACTGATAATAATTAATATTTGACCCCCGGACAAAGAGGTGCATTACAACCTCAATACATTCTTTTAGGAGTATGACCGTCCTGCACACGTCATAGATGCACGGCATGTGGTAGATGTTATACTCGTAAATAGTTGGAAACAGATTGAGGCGAGTTTACTCTAAGAGGGCCACATCGAGGGCCACCACCCTCAATACGTTGCAGAAAATCTGGAGTTTCAACTGTGAACCGATAGTGTTGACATTGATAGGGCCTATCCTATAAGCATGCCACAGAATGGCATTCAAGAGGGTAGAAAGTGCCGCAGCTGTCCAAGACGGCTCCGCAGTCGAAAGCACAAACCCACAAATCCATCGTTGGTTAGGATTCTTGGAGGGGCGCGACGAGCCGCTGTCACAGCTGCTCCCTCATGTCTCCCTTCATCGATATCATTGAACCACAGCGACGTGCTGGGCAAGTGGTCGCCCCATTGAGGCACGCCGTCCATAGTGGTCAGTGTTGCATCCATCACTGATTCGTGGTTTGCTTCTGGCTGTTGATCTACATACATAGCCATGTTTCTGTGTACATTCATCACCGATGCCACCCCAAATGGAGCTGAACTGGTGGTTCCGTGACTGTTCGTCCTGTGGGTAAGAATCGCTGCCGGTGATCTGATCTTTCTGTGACAGCATCCGGCAAGTGTCACCAGCCGACCAACACATCTTCCATCACTTTGGTGATCTTTGTTTGCGCATACTGGTATCAGTGTCCGAAGCCCCTGTGGGCCCCGACTGTCAGGACTGAAGGTGTCGGTTGATACAAGCATAAAGGCTACTTCCATCCCCATCACCTGTGTCTCCCACGGTCTTGTGATAAATTCGTATCTGAAGAGAGCTCAGTCGGCCTCCTCATGGCCTGGTTACTGCTCTGGAGGCAATGGTGGTCCTGCAAAAGACGACGCCACAGTCGACGGGTAATGAACGGCTTGGAGAGCTTCGACATAAGTCAATGGGACCACCGTCGATGTTGTCATCGCTTGCTTCTTGCCTGGCAGTAACAAGGTAATTCGACATTACAGACTGCTGGAACAGACATAACATTCTTGGCCGCATTCCCAGCATATCTTAGGTTGACTGTCACAGATAATAACGGTAGGGCAGCCGCTGATGTGCAAATAGGACGGGACATGTTTGGAAAATTCGATCTGCATCTGTCGCACCCAATTAAGGAACGGGTATGTGGTAAAGTGCACCCACTTTTAGGCTGTATGGCTAATAACTTTTCCGTAGGTGCTCATCGTAATAACCAACATCTCCGCTGGAACCTCAAACAGTATTACGAATACCTAGATCTTTCTCCGTTTGAGACCCGCGTGTTACTCCTGCACTTTACTTCTGTCTGTCTGTCCAAATGTCGGAATTTAAGGCCATCTGACATATCATTGATAATCCTGTCACAAGCTATGTCGTTGACCATCTTCACGTTTACCACACTGCCCACGATTGAAAGCTGGATGCCGACAACATCATTTAATCAATCCAGACATCGTCTCATAGGAATTGCTCGATTTCTTGTATACTAGTTCAAGAAACTAAACTTCAGTGTTTATTTTCGACATCTGTTGTTCATTCTTCTTTTATGTAAGTTCAGTGCATGAAGGCGGTTGAGGTACATAAGAACACTGTGCGCACACTGTCACAGCACGGACATAAGCAGGATGTCCACGCCACGTGTAAAATCATCCTGTTCTAAATATAGCACAGAAGAAACCTATAAAACGAGGCAATGACTTTTGTGAAACAATTTTAATAAAATGTGATTCAAAAGAGCACAAGTATTTGCAACGACAATGTACAACGGAAATTTACTCGTAATTCCACTACAGCGCGACAGGAGGACTGCAGCACTGAGACGACAAGAACAGAGACACATTCACTTCTTTATCTCTGTCAGCAAAACCGCACTGCTTCCATACACTCCCAGTCATACAGCGTTGGTCACATAATTTGAACAGTGCCTTCTAGTACAGGTATGTCTAGTGTGGTGCCTGAGAATACTTCCTGGTTCCACAGCGCAAGCTGCTAAATGCAATGCAACATAACTTATTACACAAATTTTGACCTGTAAATATGTAACTACATTTTAACTTTTTTTGTAGTGGGCAAATACTGAAACAAGAATTACACGTGAATATGATTTTAACTCAGGACAAAGCAACAAATTTTAATTTAATGTGAAATATTTCACGTGGACGAATCGCAGCTCAAGTTCGTTTTAACTGCTTTAATCTCAACCACGTTGCGTACTAATTTCCTGAGTTTTCTGCCAATAAAACGGAGTGGCGCTTAATTGAGGTACAACAGATCTTTAGCACGTTACCGTAGACAGTGGATATTGCCACTCGAGGGCCAATATCATCACATGGATATTTCTACTCGGGTGGTAATAGCGTCACATTGTTATTTCAACTCAAGTGGTAATAACAGCACATCGCTGTTTCTACACTGCTGCACTTTTTCAGTGAAGAAAAACCTTTGCCCTTCGGACTCGATCAGGAGTTGGTGTTTTAGTGCTTACGCTTCTGTTTGCTTCGCTTGAGGAAAGTAGCTGTTAATGTTCAACTTTTTTTTCTTTGCTTTGATTTTGGTTATTACTTTGGTTAGATTTTGAGCTTTTCACATTACTGTTATAGATAAATTTAATCAAATCTTTATCTGGTGCTTGCGCTGAAAGCTGCTAAAGCTTCCATGGTGCAGACGAATCTGACGGAAACCTCTTTCATGCTGAAGTGGAACAGCAATTGTCTGAAAACTGATGACCGTTTTGTGTATTCAAGAATAGTTTTGAAGTGTAAGCACGCATAAGACCTAACCAGTAGTATTTAGAACTCGGTTGTGTGAGTTAGATTGCCGTAGATACAGCCTGCACGTAGTTAAGCTCTTGAGTAGAAAGTTGTGTTTTGAACATAATCACGAATTTTCTAATGCATTACTTAAACTTCAGCTGAGCACAGAATATTAACTGAAGAAGCAGCTGAATTTGTTAACAACGGCTGGCCGGAGTGGCCGTGCGGTTGTAGGCGCTTCAGTCTGGAACCGCGCGACCGCTACTGTCGCAGGTTCGAATCCTGCCTCGGGCATGGATGTGTGTGATGTCCTTAGGTTAGTTAGGTTTAAGTAGTTCTAAGTCTAGGGGACTGATGACATCAGATATTAAGTCCCACAGTGCTTAGAGCCATTTGAACCATGAATCGCTGGATAGAAGCACATCATTCCATAGGGGTATGAGCGGCAGGTTTGATGGTAGCTCGTATGCAGCATTAAAAAAATTGTTGCAGCCTTATGTAGACGTATGCACCAGTTTCTTTCCAGACACAAATAAAACGGACCCAGTCATAAATGTAACCCGTTCTTGTGAAGTCGTTAGAGCATATACGCATCGACATGTTATTGGCCAATAGCCCCTGCTTCTTAGTCAGACAGTTTCTGACATTCCTGCGTTACCAGTAATTTACCACAACGTGTTACCTTGCTCCGAAAAGCATTGACGTTTTTTGGAACTGTTCGGTACTAACCTGGACTCTAGGTTAGCTATTTTGTCTTCCAATGTGTAAGATGAAATTAGAATTGTTTAGCAAATAAGCTTTTTAAAAGGCCTGGGAAGGATCGTGCATCTGTTGCTTTGTAGTTGGATAGTGACGTGTTGTTCACGAAGGCTTAATCGAATTTGTGTCTGTGTTTATACCTATGGTGATTCTCTTCATACATTTTCTTTGTAAATATTTCGTGCTGATCTAAAGCATTAATTAAGAATAACGTCCTTAATCTGCATGCATTCAAGTTTTTATGGTGTCATCTGAAAGTCTTGTGTTTCACTGACACATTTAGCATATTTGTCTGTTTTATATTTTTTTTCAGCATCGTTGTACACTCTTGTTTACACTTGCCCTAAATTAGCTTATTTTCTTGTCATTTCGTCTTTTAGCATCATTTCGGTGTTATTTGTTGCTAGCATCTACTTGGTTTGGGTGAGTTAATTTAGGTTCTTTGGACTTTAATCAGATAGTTCACTTCCCCTCCCCTCCCCCGTCTTTATGATAGGTGACAAGCGTAAGGTAGAGTTTTAGCTTCCGAGTCAGTATTTATGCAGTATTCGCATGGAACTTAAAACCGTTGCACTCGCAGCGCTGCTGCCTATGCATTTACAGAGGAGCTGTTATTTATAGTTGTTACACAATACCTGTTACGACAATAGTTAACATAATGCTATTTCAGAAAAGCTGTGATATACCGAACTCTCATTTTAAAGGTTTCACTATTTTATTCGATACATCTCGTTATGCACGAAGTTTAAGCTACCAAAAAGCGCTTATACAACAGTTGTAATATGGAATTTACAACATGTTTCATTTTCTTTAAATTTTGTGAATCACTTTAAAATTGGGTCAATTGAAATGAAGAGAACTTAGTGTCTTAAGCATCTTCATAACTATCCGTGTTTTAACAGCTGAAACTGTTTCGCTCTTTGACATATTTAGCAGATGAACGACTGACCCCCAGAACTGTAATACACGTAACAACTGGTAAATTGCGCATGTCCTCCAGGCTGGAAATCGATTTTTATAAACGTTTTCATCTCAGCGTACTGATGATTCTCAAAGAGGCATTGCGTGCACAACCAGAAGAACTTTCGAGAAATCGCTCTTTCAATTACAGATATCTGTTTCTTTTTAAAAGCGAGCGGAAACTGGCTCTATCGCAAGGAAGCGTTTCACTGGCGAATAGCGCGAAGTATGCCTGGTATCCAGAACTCGCCTGCAACTGCTCCTTTCTCCATCTCGTTCCCGTATGACACAGGTAAGCTTGGACGTGTTATTCTACTCGTGTTGAGCGAAATAATTTATCCAGTATTGCCGTAAGAATGAGCAAGGGCGGATTTGTAGACGTGAGGATGGCCTCCAATTCAACTCAAAATAATGGACTCTATTAAGTTTCAAGGGATATTTTTATTAATTTTTTGGTCAAATGATTAATCTTAGGCGAAAGTTAGGGAACGCACTGATCCGCCAACCGTCAAAACTGACTAACATCCTGACCGAAAAAAGAAATCCTGTATCTGTTAATGGGTGTATACATATTGAAACCAAACGTGTTTGCATGTTTGCGAGTGAAAGGTATGAGAGTCTTCAATAAGCAATGCATTACATTTTCTTTTAAAAACCCTTTAATACACATAGACAAACGTTCTTGTTGGTGCTTCACATTTGTCGTTTATTTTGTGCGTCGGTGAAGTATCGAACTGTTCTGGAAGATGGCAGAGCCGTATTACAGCGTCAAAATAGCGTCTACGTACGACTTACGTTACAACCAGAGTGCTGTTATTGAATTCTTACGTGCAGGAAAAGAAATCATGGTGAACATCCATAAATGTTTGTGTGCATTGCATGGCCATGATGCAGTTGACATTAGTACAGCTGGGCGATGGGTAAAGAAAGTTACAGCCTCAGGAAATGCAGAAACAGAGTTCGATGATAAGCCACGCTTTGGACGTCCTGTCACAGCCACTGCTGCAGACATGCTCAATCGTACGGATGCCATTATTCGTGCCGATCGGCGCATCACAACTCGATGACGAGAGTGTCAACAAGACCCAACAAGGTGACGAGAGTGTCAGCCATGCAGTGAAAACATTACTACGCCTACAGGACAAGAGCTTTTACCAGCAGGGAATACTTGCTCTTCCACAACGTTCGCGTACGACTATAGAACGTCATGGAGACTACGTAGAAAAATAGAACACGGACAAGAGATGTTTCTGTACGCTACTGGCCATTAAAAATGCTACAACAAGAAGAAATGCAGATGCTAAACTGGTATTCATTGGACAAATATATTACACTAGAACTGACATGTGATTACATTTTCACGCAATTTGGGTGCATAGACACTGAGAAATCAGTACCCAGAACAACCACGTCTGACCGTAATAACGACCTTGAGACGCCTGGGCATTGAGTCAAACAGAGCTTGGATGACGTGTACAGGTACAGCTGCCCATGCAGCTTCAACACGGTACCACAGTTCATCAAGAGTAGTGACTGGCGTACTGTGACGAGCCAGTTGCTCGGCCACCATTGACCAGACGTTTTCAGTTGGTGAGAGATGTGGAGAATGTGCTGGCCAGGGCAGCAGTGGAACATCCAGAAAGGCCCGTACAGGACCTGCAATATGCGGTCGTGCACTATCCTGCTGAAATGTAGGGTTTCGCAGGGATCGAACGAAGGGTAGAGCCACGGGTCGTAAAACATCAGAAATGCAACGTCCACTGTTCAAAGTGCCGTCAATGCGAACAAGAGGTGACCGAGACGTGTAACCAATGGCACCCTATACCATCACGCCGGGTGATACGCCGGTATGGCGATGACGAATACACGCTACCAATGTGCGTTCACCTCGATGGCACCAAACACGGATGCGACCATCATGATGCTGTAAACAGAACCTGGATTCATCCGAAAAATGACTTTTGCCATTCGTGCATCCAGGTTCGTCGTTGAGTACACCATCGCAGGCGCTCCTGTCTGTGATGCAGCGTCAGGGGTAATCGCAGCCATGGTCTCCGAGCTGATAGTTCATGCTGCTGCAAACGTCGTCGAACTGTTCCTGCAGATGGTTCTTGTCTTGCAACCGTCCCCATCTGTTGCCTCAGGGATCGAGACGTGGCTGCACGATCCGTTACAGCCATGCGGATAAGATGCGTGTCATCTCGACTGCTAGTGATACGAGGCCGTTGGGATCCAGCACGGCGTTCCGTATTACCCTCCTGAACCCACCGATTCCATATTCTGCTAACAGTCATTGGATCTCGACTAACGCGAGCAGCAATGTCGCGATACGATAAACCGCAATCGTGATAGGCTACAATCCGACCTTTATCAAACTAGGAAATGTGATGGTACGCATGTCTCTTCCTTACACGAGGCATCACAACAACGTTTCACCAGGCAACGCCAGTCAACTGCTGTTTGTGTATGAAAAATCGGCTGGAATCGTTCCTCATGTCAGCACGTTGTAGGTGTCGCCACCGGCGCCAACCTTGTGTGAACACACTGAAAAGCTAATCATTTGCATATCATAGCATCTTCTTCATGTCGGTTAAATTTCAAGTCTGTAGCACGTCATCTTCGTGGTGTAGCAATTTTAATTCTGACTTTTAACAACAAATATGTTCTGAGAAAAAAATTGGGCCTTACTTATTGAACGACCTCCTAGTATTTATACAATTACATGCATGAGATAGGACAGGCCAAATCTAAAATTACATTTGGATAACATAGGACAAAGCTAACACTTTTTCACTGAAATAAATTTTGCTCCTTTTCATGAATTATAGAGTAATCATCGCTATTTTAGCGTACCTTGACATTTGTTTATCGTTTTTTGTCCCAAAAATTCTGGAAGTTTTCCACAAGTTTAATAAAAACGGATATGAGCATAGAGGCAACGCCGAAATAGCCGGTTAGGCCATTTTATTCATGACCTAGTTAATTTCTGCATATTATACTAATCCTTAAGACTCTGAACATTGGCTTATTCCGTTAAAAAAAAGAAAGATCCGGGAACGTGCTTTGCAAAGTATGATAGGAGTTTTTTCTCCTTTCAAATACAATGTAAAAATCAGTACCGCAAAATGAGATGCTTGAAACAGAGGGGTAACTCGAAACGACTTGCAGTTATGTTATTTTTAACGTTGGTAAAATGATGCTGCGCGACCAATAAGTACAGGAACATATTTGGGGAATTCTTGTAAACTTCGGTCAGCTATAGCAGGAAGATAGCAATTAAGGGATCGATAGGCCCATCGGATGGCAGGCATGGGGGATGTTGGTATTTTGCAAACTATTCTAAGAGCCACGTTTACGTCGCCGCTCGCTGGCTAGAAGGAACAGCCCAGTGGGCACTGTACAAATGTGAAATAATCGGGGTAGCATACTGCTCCGACGTGCTGTGAAGAACCCACGCGTTGCAGTTACAACAGCGCCTAGTGACCTGTGTGTAGGAGTCGAAGTTGGCTGAGGAAAGCTGTCATTGTAATTAGCAAAGAGCAAGCCACTTGTCCGCACCAGAGGAACTAAGTCAGAGGCTTCGGAAAAAGCGAGCCCGGAGGCACATAGCAGGCAGTCGTGCTGCCCTTCTGTCTGCATCTAGGACCGGAGAGAATGACGACGGTTTACTTTGAAGGCCAACCACGACGACCTTCTGGTGATGGATATCGACGGGCAACCGTCCCGCTGAAGCTACCTCCAACCTCCGCTGCACGGACGCGTCATTGCTTGGGCGGAGCGCTTCGCACCTGGAGCTACACGGGCACGAGGAGGGAGAGAGCGGCTCGCCTCCGCTCTCTAGACGGCAGGGGCGGGGCCGGGGCAAGATCTCACGGCCTCCAGGGCTGCTTATTCCGGAATATTATTTCCCTTATGCTTCTCACTCGTCAGTAATGAGGTAAAAAGACTCCCATAGAGTGGCACTAATAGTAAATCTTTTACCTCAGGTCACTGTCGGAAAGCAGAGGGTGTGAATCCACTAAATTCATGAGCTTGGAGGAAACAACCTGTATAAGGTTTTATATAGCCTGCCATCCTGGTTCTGATCGGCGTATACAACAGACCTACGTGGCCATTATTTTACGACTACTGTTTTTTCAAAGAACTTTTTCGTTTCTAAAAGGCACAGCGCCATATATAGCCTATGAGATAAACAGTTTAGTTTCTCCAAAATTATTTGTTTGCAATTATTCACAGACAAAGCTGGTGGCTCTGGCAGCATTTTCCTATATGTCACCATCTACGGTAAATTCAGTGTATTTCGACACTCGAGTGGCAATAGTTTCACACTGATTATTCCACACTCAGAACGCGACCTCGGTCATGTTTAGATGGTTTTGGACTGTTCCAAGTGGACCTACCCTGTACAACAAAGCAAAAATTGCAGTCTTACAACATTCCAAACGAGTCAGATCGCGTTCAGTGTTGTTGAATCACCGCCTCGTCGATAGAGGAGAGCTGAATTGTCTGGAGGTTTTCGGCATTGTTGAACGTTGTTTCTGTTGCTCATCACACTGCGAACTGTCGTTTTCGGAAGTGGAATGTGTGGGGATTAATGCCCCGAGGGAAGAGGTGTTTTCATTGTCATCCTTTATGCATCTACTGAGGCATTTTCCTGTTTTCCGTGGCCATTCATAAGAGAAACCACATTATTGCAACACCGGGCGTCTTGGTTCTGACCTTCACGGCATAGGCATCAAATGAGAGTGAAATAGGGTAAGAGGGCTGGGAAGATCATCTAATTGTGTGGCATGGCCACACAGACATTGTGTAGAATTGTGGTGAAATTTGGTGCCAATTTGAAAACATTAACATACCTTATACTTCACATGAGCGTCTGACTTTTTTTTTCACATGTATCGACACCTTGGTATTTGAAACGCCGCCGAGCCCAATGCTGAGGTCGCAGGCCGGCTCTGAGCACTATGGGACTTAACAGCTGAGGTCATCAGTCCCCTAGAACTTAGAACTACTTAAACCTAACTAACCTAAGGATATCACACACATCCATGCCCGAGGCAGGATTCGAACCTGCGACCGGAGCGGCCGCGCGGTTCCAGACTGAAGCGCCTAGAACCGCTCGGCCACTCCGGCCAGCTGAGGTCGCAGTGCGCTACGCCTTTGCATCATTACGGATTAAGGGTTTAGGCACTTCGCTTTTCAGCCAAATTTAAAACGTCTGCATTGCAATGAGAAAGAATTACGGGGTTTCAGAAAAGTGACGTGTTAGTTGTGTCTGATTGGATTTAAAAAACACAGACATTGCGATAACAGTGATGTAGAACTGTGTATAACTTCACATACTTGTTCTGCCATAAAATAATGTACTTTGTGGGGCTACGTAAAAATTAAAATGCCTTCCCCAGTAACTCACAAACCACGGAAAGAAAGATTGTTGAGCAACGCCCTAGTCTGGGGCGCTGAACTGTCTGTCAGTAACGCAGCGAAGTGACGTTATAGAGCAGGGCCGGCCAGAAATTCTGCACGCGTGCGGCGCTCCTGCACATGTGCAACTTCAGGGTCACAGCGTGCACGCCGCAGCCGTCAGCGTTCATACAGTGCATGCTTCTACGCACAGATGTCGCTCCTCTGTTACACAAAGTGCGTTATCGACGCCTCATATGTATATCACAACCTAGGCTGTATCTGTAAGATCTGTTGCTTCATCGAGCGCAACAGAGAAAGCAACAAAGTATTTAGCCTTATGCATTAGTTGCCTGTGCACATCGCCGGCCATAGCACTTACACGTCTTGTCACTATTTGTTTGGATAGACTGATTTCTTGAAACCTGCTAACGTTTGTGGGACACACAAGTTCTGCAGCATCAATCAGTCAGACACCATTTCACAAATTCCTTTTCGGAAAAGGGTTTCCCAGATTGTGCAATTCTTAATGCCATTTTAAAACTTGCTCGCAGTGAAGATTTTGTGTGGTTGTCATTCTGGAAAATTGAAAACAGTACATTGTACAGCGTACAGTAAAACAGACATAAAAGTAACGCAAGAAACTAAGAGTTCAAGAAGTATCAGTTACTTTTACAGTAAAATCAAGTTGATGTGTCTCATCCGTTTTCTTAAGGACATTTAATTTTGCTTGCCGTTCTTCACTGTTGAGTACACTACACTCGTCTTTGTGATATGAATTGTAGTGTCTTCCAATTGAAAACTTACGCTGGCCGCCTATTATTCGGCGGCACAGCAACACTGTGACTTTTCACCGACGG
Organism: Schistocerca americana; assembly: GCF_021461395.2. Lineage (NCBI taxonomy): Eukaryota > Metazoa > Arthropoda > Insecta > Orthoptera > Acrididae > Schistocerca > Schistocerca americana. Next base: position 727,446 of record NW_025726060.1, read on the forward strand.
CTACAAAAAAGAATTGCAGTTCCCAGTTTTTTTAAACGACTGAGAACATAGATCTCTCGTCCTTTGCTTTTACACAGTACTTGCCATTTCTCAGTACTCTGTTAAGGTTACGGTCACCAGAGGTAAACGAGACTGGCTATGTTGCGCTCTTGCTTGTACCACAGGGAAGTGGAGCCGCCGCCGTTCATTTAGGACACATGTCTAATAACAGATGTCGCTGTCGCTCGCTGTCGCACACGTGCACACATGTGCAGCATCTCTGCACGTTTGCACACTGTGCAGCGTTTGCCCAGCCTTGTTATAGAGAGTCTTCATTGTGGTATAAAAAGTCTTATTCATACTACAAGTACGCTCATTTAGGAAACTGACAAAGCGGACGAAGCCACCGACTAAGATAAGTGAAGTTGCGTAACAAGGAAGTTCTGGCTAGGTTCCTTCAGTAGATGACTAAACAAGAAATTCAGACCAAATGAAATCTTCGTCTGTCAATAGTGGTGCGCGGCTACTACGACATTTTGCCTTTTCTTGGATGAGGGTGCTGCTGTTCGGTGGATACTGGCCAGCAGACTCTCATAAATATCCTCCAAGTCAGATCCTGATTCTCTGACATTCTCAGTCGTGCTCAGCCTGCCAACATCTAGCTACGACGAGCGTCTGTTTCGGTCTGCCGTCTACTGATACAGCAGCCTACAAACTTGTGCGGAACTGCAAGTCCCACTCCGAGGGCTCGGCCGCTGTTAACTGTGGCGCTGCTGTTCATGCTAGATCCAGTGTGGCGAAGTTAACTCCTTTCGTCCAGCAGAGCCCCTGGTGTGATCACAACAAATACTTGGATGTGATCGGTTACAGTCAATTTGTGTTTAAATAATCACGTAGAACATGTAAATTTCTTAATATACAGTGGCATAATGCTTGTATGGAGGTGCTGCTGACGTCTGACAAACCAAAACTAAGTTTCTGAGGATGAAAATTAATTTGTCGAGATCGGTAAAGCACAACAAAAATTTATTTGCAACTGATAATTGAATTTTATCCTGAAAAAACACTTAGGGTTGTGTTTCCATATTAGTAAAATTTGTGACGTACGATTAAGTTCGTTGTTTACGGTGGTGTCTGGGGGGGCAACCAGACACCTGCCGCATTGGCCGATTGCTGCTATAGTAACATTCTGATAATTTACTAAAATGCAAGTGTTGTTCAAAGGATTAGAAAATCATAGGACTGGACAACTTTTTTAATGGCAAAACAGTTGCCCTATCAGCTATGAAACGCTTAAATTATTCATACGTTATTAAATACATTATACTTCATAAAAACTGGAACAACAGACGTATGAAACAGAACAGTCAGCACAAGATCGAAACCGGTTAGTTGTACTAGTTATTATGTTGAGTGCATCGCATGTACTCGCAGTTTTCTGGGGATTTTAGAACGCCTACCAAATCTTTTATGTAAAGTGCTCGTGTGACCCTGCTATAGGGAGAATGTTGATTGGACAACGTGAAAATGGGAACAAAAGGTAAATGTTCTACCAAGCCATGGAGAATGGGTTTATTTTTACCAGCTTATAGAAGGCAGGAATGTGGCTAGCCAGGATATGGTGGACATTTGCATGTTTACCGGTGGTGCAGTGAGGGAAAGAATCAGGTGGACGAGGTTCAAGATGATCATGTGGTGACTTTATCTGCGAAAACTAATATGAAAAATGCTGTGTGAAGGGCGTTTGTCTTGGGTCAGGCGTAGAGTCTGTTCAATTATGTATTATCACAGAGCTGTTTGACACTTACTCAATATGTATGTAATTCAAGTAATACTATTTATACCATTTGAGACACGAAACACTCGAAATAAATCTGAAGAACAGCAAAGCACATGTGTTACAAAGCATATGATGTACACAGAACCTCCATCCTGTGAGCAAGTTCTTTTGGCCCTCAATTGTAACAAATTAATGACAGTTCAACACTTATGATAAATTATTGTCAATTAAGATAAAAATTACAAGAAGGTATGCTATATTTTTAGCAATATTATGGTGAACGCACTAGATTTTGCACTTTGATAGAGCTGTTATAAACAATGACTTACAATCAAAGTATATCGTAGTTTATTCCACTTTTGTTTTATGTTTTAAACTATCTGCCAGTTGCAACACATACTGAATAACATTCTCACGTTTTTTTACTACATTCAACTCTTTCTCTAACACTTCTAAGATACTGTTGCGAAATGGGTATCTAGCGCTTACTGCTAGTGAGATTATATCTGCATGTGACCGAAACAGTTTATTGTAATTAACAAGCCTTTAATACCCTCTATCGTTCCAAGTTAACTATTAGAGTATTCCGACGGTTTTCATTCTTCTGGTATATCTTGAAAGCTCTAAATTCTGATATTCGACACCAGTTTGAAAATACTCGCTATATTATGAACAACATTGCATCGCCATTTCATTAACTATTTATCCAATGCTTACCAGGATATCTACAAACATACTTCGTCAACATGCTATGATGCTATGTAAAACATTTTTCTCGCAATATCTGTATCAATAACTTGTAATTCTAATTTAATAATTGAGAGTTTCCTTGATATATTCCTCTATCAAAATTTTCTTGAATCGATAGCAGACCGAGGAAGGTGGCGTATTGGTAGAACACTGAAGTCGCATTCAAGAGTGTGGTTCACATTCACATCTAGCCAACCAGATTAGGCTTTCTGTTGTTTCCCTAAATCAGTTATCGCAATTGTGGGAATGCCTGTTTTGAAAAGGACACGGCTCACTGACCTTCATGTTCTTTTTCGCACATCAACTTGATTCTGTATACAAGTGTGATTAATTCACCGGTGCCTATAATTATCGCATATAATAAGTACATTTAGCGATACGTCTTCGCACTATGACGAAGATAACGACGTTTGCTTATCACGTTGTAAGCCAATTCTGAACTTCTGAAGATGACAGTTTAATCTGTCAAGATTGGTTGAGTTAAATAAAATATTCTAATTATGCAGTTGACGACCAAATTTAATTTTGTAAAAATACGCCTATTAGCCAGAATATTATGACCACCTATTTAATACCATGGATGTCCACCTTAAATACGGATAACAGCGGCGATGCGTCATGGCAGGAAAGCAATGAGGCCTTGGCAGGTCGCTGGAGGGAAATGACACCACATCTGCCCACACAAGTCACCTAATTCCCGAAATTTCCGGGTAGGGCGAGCGATGAGCTCTGACGCCACGTTCAATCACATCCCAGATGTGTTCGATCGGATTCAGATCCTGACGATTTGGGGGGCCAGCACACTAATTGGAACTGGCCACTATTTTCCTCGATCCACTCCATCACTCCCCTGGCCATGTGACATGGGTCAATAATGTTGTAAAAAAAATGCGGCTGCCGTCGGGAAACATAATCATGATGAAGGGGTGTACGTGATCTGCAACCAGTGTATGACACTCCCTGGCCGTCATGGTGCCTTGCACGAGCTCCACATGACCAACGGATGCCCACGGAATGGTCCCAGAGAACAATGGAGCCGCCACCAGCTTGTCTCCGTCCCATAATACAGGTCTCAAGGAGCTGCTCGCCTGGAAGACGACGGATTCGCGCACTCCCATCGGCATCATTATGATGGCATTGTGACTCAACACAGCATGCAACGCTCTGACACTGCGCCAATGATTCAAATGGCTCTGAGCACTATGCGATTTAACTTCTGAGATCATCAGTCGCCTAAAACTTAGAACTAGTTAAACTTAACTAAGGACATCACACACATCCATGCCCGAGGCAGGATTCGAACCTGCGACCATAGCGGTCGCTCGGCTCCAGACTGCAGCGCCCAGAACCGCACCGCCACTCCGGCAGGCACACTGAGCCAATGTCCAGTGCTAGTGTCACGTGTTCATTCCAGTCATAGTTGTCGATGTTGTGGTGTTAGCATTGGTACATGCATGGTTTGTCAGCTGCGGAGTCCCATCGTTAGAAGTGTTCGGTGCACTGTGTGCTCATGCGAGGTGCCGGGGCTAGCAGTGTATTTAACATTAAATTCTTCTAGAATCTACATATGTAAATGATGCTCTAAGCCCCCCCTATACTAGCTCCGACTTTTGCTGTTGCACATGGATTAAAAAATATACGCGAGCTGACTGTAATCAATCCTGCAAGTGGAGTAGTAAAGAATTTGGCACCTGCAATAATTTAATTTGATAAATAAGTTAAATAAAGGAAGGTTTCATTAACGTAGTGAGAAATGATAGGGTTGCTCTACCAATTAACAGAATGAAAGTTCTGTCCAAAATAACAATATGATTTATTAAGACTAAACACAAAATAATAAACAAAAACATATGAAACATTTATAATACATCAAACTGGCTCAAATTGGATACTCAAACAAACGTTGTGAAGATGAAGTTATCCCTAAACTAGATTGTGAGGTTTATGACGAAGTGGTATGTGGAGCCATTTCTCAAATCTTAAGAGAGACACACAGCTAACCCAACATTAATTGCTGCTACCCAAGACAGAACAAAGTTAGAAAAAGACGAACAGGCGCGCTCTGCTGAGCTCTGATTATCACGTAGGAAAATCCCTATCTGCCGGTGCTGCAGACATACATTACCAAACTGTCTTCTTAGCTGCCAGAACACGATCTGGCGTACCGGAGGCGATGGCTGGTTGCTTTGACGTCCTGTCGTGGTGATGATAATGTCGCGAGTATAGCCCGAAACGAATTATCCTGGTTTGGTTGTTCCAGACTAAAGACGTCCTAGCAATACAAATGCGCCTCTGAGGGAGACGAAGAAGGCTCGCCACACAATCACTGATGGTACAGTGATTGATTTTAACAAGTGAAGTCACACTGTAACTCTGATAAAGTCAACCTTAGCCAAAACTGCTCAAGACAGACAACATAGGCCGCTTGTACGCAGAACGCTCAATTGCCAACTGTACTCAGAAAGTTACGTTGAAGTCGAAACTTCAGCAATTTCGTCAAACAGTTACAATTAAATAAAAGTATATTAGACAGCCAACGGAAAGCAGGCTGTCCAGAGCAGCGAGAGCTCAGTCTCATAACCTACTTCGACCGAAAGGCGAGAGCCGACTACCCTAGAGCACCCGTACATGCCGAACACAGAACATTGCTGCCCCCACGACAGTGGCCGTGGTTAAACGTTCCAATCAGCAACTCGAAAACCGGCGGAAAATTCCACTCTATTGCTGGAGCACTACCATTCCACCAATGGAGATTCTTGGCGCCAATTTCTGCGCCGATATTGCTACGTCACGGAGCTATGTCCTGAGCAAGCCAATCACTGTTACTATACGGCAGAAGACGCGTGAATTTGTGCGCCAAGCCTGCTTGGGAACACAAGTCATTCCCACGCCTCGCTGGTAGCCCGCCAGAAAGTGTTTTCGCTACGTTTCTGCGAAGTAACGGAACCTCTAGCCCTGCCGCTCCTTCAGGCCCCTCCGGGTGTGTCTTTTGACAATGTCGGCGTCTGAAAAGCATTCACTCGATTCCCTCACACCTGTCGGCTTACCGTTTCAAGATCGGTAGAGCCCGCCTGTCACCGGACCACCTGGGTGATGAGAGACGCTGCGTGGGAAGTCCGCGTGTGAAGGAATAGCAACTTTTCACCGCATGCAATTAGAGACGAAAATCGTAAGATAGAAATATGAGAGGGGGCTCATGTTACCTCTCATAGCCCCTACGCCATTTTAGATTGTAACTGGTGAGCGGTTGGCTCACTTAGGAGCAAGGTAGTGAGTCAATCGCCCAAGAACAATCTTACAAACTGACTCCACATGCCACACTCTAAAAAAAATCTTTGCAACTGAAAAATGCAGCTCATAGAGGGAGGATTATTTATGATGTAGCCAACTTCACCTTCGTAATGTGGAACTCTAACACTCACATCACACATCCATACGCAGGGAGCCCGTTCCAAACACCGATTCACACAGATATTCACTCTCTAAATGTGGCCCTGGCATGTGAGCCAAATATGGAGCAATTTATTCTTTACAATCAGAGTTGGAGTGCTCCGCAATTAAATGCCCAAGATTTTACAACATTTTGAATCATTAAACTAACCTGAACTCACTCACACATGATACTATTTAAGTTAACAATCTCTTTGTGAGCTTTCAGAATCTAATTACAACCTCCGATTCATTCTGTCTCCCTGCAGCAAGAATAACCTTTACAAAATGTTCCCTTAACTGATGGTCCATTCACAATGACAGTGGTGGTATCTGCTTCAGTTTATGGGGACTTCAGGCACACTGTTTGCATACACACAACAATGAATACAAAATACAAACAAAAAACATGGTGTGGAGAACAATACCGAAATTTGTAATATGTCCGCCCTACTCTATCACTTACATAAGAATTACAGTGTAAAACACAAACACATACAAGGTATGACATATATTACAAAAACAACACTAGCGAAAGAAATTTAAGAAAAAAAAACAAGAGTCATGAGGCGTCAAGTTGTGCTTGCACATTGCACAAGGTTCACGACTGTGCTGAGAATGAGACACTAAATCACATTGTTAGAAATATTCGAAGCACTTCACAAATTCCACAGTACTGACATCACATAGGGCTAAACGTCGGGTGTTGTTGCTACGTTGTTACAACAGCAATAGGGTGTGCTGGAGCATCTGCAGTACTCTGTTGAGACTGCAGCAAGACCCACAGATATGATCACGGCAGTATGGTAGGAAGACACAGTGGTAGGCTCTCCTCACGTCGATTAATTGTCTCTGAGGTCTACTTGTTGGGATACATCACTAGTCTAGGTCTCTTCTCTCGCTGGACAGTACTTTACGTTTCCCAATATTGCAGTTCGACGACTCTGAGGTCTACTTGTTGGGATACATCACTAGTCTAGGTCTCTTCTCTCGCTGGACAGTACTTTACGTTTCCCAATATTGCAGTTCGACGAGGGATGATGGCACATGGAGTGGATCCACACGTGTGTGAGGTCACCCATACAGGATCGAACTAGGAGTGACGATTGCTACAACTGCTCTCTAATAGAGAGGAGAAGTTAGAAATGAGAATTCATTTGTTAGAGTTTGTGGCATGATACTGCTTTGTGTATGCAGATCGGCCAATGCTAGTGAGTTGTATAAACCCAAACAGGTGAGTATATAGCGTGCCTTTCTGTCCTGAGGCACATGAGACGCCGGTTATGACACCATATGTGATCTTCTTCGTGTACTCACGACAACGTGGTCTGCCGCAGGGAATCCCTCCAAACGGCTGCCGCGTCCGGAGAGCTAGCAGGCTGTTGCGTGTGGGTCGCGTGTCAGTGTCAACGGCCAGCCTCACTTTCGCTTGTGGCCCGGGGAGGGCTGTCTGCCACCTAATCCCTCAGGTATACGGCCCGGTGACTGTCAGCTTGTAGGACCGGATTCTCTCGCGCCCTTCACGTCAGGTGGCGCGCTGACGCTCTACTTCTTGCAGGTAGCTGATGATCTCTTTTTTTGCTCCACCTGGCCTCTGCATTGCCACGATTCCCGTCATCCGCACAGTTCTGACAAAAATCTTATGCCTAACTTTTTACCATGACCTTCTATGTTATAATAAATTTACATAACGATACATTTATGGTCTGTCATTTCAGACACTCTTATTTTAATTTTATAGTTATCAATCTACGGCTATCATTATAACCAAATCTTGGTGTATCTAATCTAGACATGGAAATAATCTATCTTGATATTTGTGTAGAGACCGATCTCACTACTGTACATGGTGTGTGACGCTATACTGGATGCACAACTAAATGTGCGGGCCCGCACTTATATTACTATTACTTATATAGAGTGACAGTAGACATGCTCAAGAGTTAACTACCAACTGCCAACGATCTGCATTCTATGTTTTTTTTGAATAAATTAGGTGTTTATGCAGGTGGAAGTTTTACTGAGTTATAAAGAACATGCAACTATTCTACATTCGCTCGCCCGTCGTCCCTCCACTTGGGGCCTGTGGTTTGGTGACTGGAAACATAGCATCCCAACAGGCGCGCGCCGAACACTTATTGTAGAAAACCCCCACAATATTAAGGATCTAGCTATCGTTAAATCCTGAAGTTTAACTTATCCTAGTATATAGTACTCTCATTTTTTCTATTTTTATTTATTTATTTATTTATTTTTGTTTACCTTATACAATAGTCTTACATAATTCCTGTCACGTTGAGATGTCTCGCTGCTAGACGCTATTGACGACAGTGACGTGCGCGCCGTACGACATGACCTCCAAGTTTTCATTACGCCTCACTGAAACTCCGGAGATTGGGTTAGCCATGGCTATACAAGACAATAAATTTATAGTTGAACTTAATTTTGTATGTGATGCAGTTTTAGCAATGAAACCGCACCTTTCCAGAGGCAATGTAATATGACCAAGCCAAGACTGGTTCCTGTTGAGGATTCAGTCGCCCACCACACTCCAGCTACACAGTATGTCAAGAATATCCAAGTATAAGTCCCTGGTTATTCATCTGTGACAGTCGCAAGCAGCATGCTAAATCCCCACCAGCACATTGGCATGGTAGGCTTTATGCCCGCATTTATACCGTGTAGGGCACCATTGGAGTCAAACGCTCACAGGTTCACCCCCACTTGCAAGACAACGATGCTGGCGCATCACTGTAAAAACTATACTACCCATATTCATCCTCGAAATCACGCAATATACCACAATCTTGCAGTGCACTGTTGCGTGCCTGCAAGCATTGGTATGAACGTCTCACGAACTGGTTGTGGCCACTATAGAGCGTATCACGACTTCTCAGAACGCTTCTAAAAGCACGTTCTTGTATGCGCCCGTTTGTGCGACTTCTCCTCACTCATCATTATCCCTCAACATGGACACCAGACAGGAAAGGACAAAAACATTGCTCATGAAAAGGTAGTGTCTCCTACTCCATCGACATTGGAAGTCGCGAACATAAACAAAAAGAGGATAGCAGCAGTAAATTCTTATGCAAGACAACGCAGTGTGTTAATACTTTAGCAATCTTAATCTATTAATGCAACGATTATTGTTCCCCGAAGAAAGGTTCATATATTTTCCTATTCTACTATGCACATCACTTACACTACTACTATAGCAACGTTCATGTATTTGCCCATTCTACTATGTACACCACTTACACTACTACTACTCCACGAACTTCTTTATGTGAGAGATGTGGTGTAGTCCTATGGACTTCTTTCCTTTCAGCGTCTCCAATTCATAAGCATTGTTGTGAGCTGCTCTCCTTATACGGTAGGGGCTGTTGTAAAGAGAATAGAATTTTTGGCATTTCATTTTTTGTTTGTTAGAGAGTCGGAAAGACTTCACGAGCACCCTTTGTCCAATTTGGAAGTGTCGTAGACGAGCTCCCCTGTCGGCACGTCTCATCCTGACCTCTGCTGCAGCCCGTATCCTCTTGAGAGCCAAATCCACTATGGCTCGGTGCTGCGTTCGCGCCCTTGGTGGGAAGTTTACGACTTCGGTTATCAAGTCCTTAGAAATCCTGTTTTTCAGTACTGTAATGGGTGCCAATTTTGTTAACCCATGGGGAGCCTCATTGATCACCTCCTGGAAGTCTTTAAGGAAAACGTCCCATGTCGTGTGCTGTTTGTTACAGTACAACCGGCATAAGTTTCCGAGTTCCTTAATAACCCGTTCTGCAGCATTCGAGCTTGGATGGTGTGAAGATATAAAAATGGGATCAATTTTACATCGACTCAACGTCTCCTTCCATGTTTTTGACTTAAACTGTGGCTCGTTATCAGAAATAATTCTACTCACATTACCAACCTGTGGTAGGAAATCCCGGATTAGGGCTCGTGATACAGTTCGTCCTGTCGCCCTCTTCAGTGCCGTAAAGGTAACGTATTTGGACGTTAGTTCAACAAACACTAATACGTAAGTATATCCTCTTCTTGTTCTTGGCAAAGGTCCCATCAAATCTGTTGCTGCAAATTGTCTTTTGGTCGGTACGATTGGGTATAATGGTGCCTGCATACTCACAGTGGTGTGCTTAGCCTTTTGGTAGTCTTCACACACCGACAGGACCCTCCGAATTCGATTCTCCATGTTTCGAAAGTAACACATGGTCCTTAGCTTGAGATTGCACTTGCGTGTTCCGAAGTGTTTATAGCTGAGGTGAGTATGCCATATAATCTTGTTTATTAGGTGTTCAGGGATGCATACCCCCCATTCACTGGCATAATTTCGGTGGAAAATTATGCCTTTCCGCAAGAGGTACACTACCTGACGGTGGCGTGTCTTCTGTCTATCCATTTCTGTTTCAATAACACTAGGGCAGGGTCCTTGTCTTGCTCCTTCTTGATGTCCTGCATACTACAGGTAATAAAATTTTCAAAGGTTACTTTTTGCATATAGAAAAGGCAGTAGTGATTTTCCTCCAGATCTTCTTCCATGTTGTGCTCAAATCCGATCGGTGACCGTGATAAGGCATCTGCAATAATTTTCTGACTGCTGGGGATATATTCTATCGAAAAATTGTATTGCTGCAGATATGATGCCCACCTAATGAGCCGCCTGTGATTAAGCTTTGCAGTCATCAGGAACTCGAGTGCCTTGTGGTCAGTGTAGACGCTCGTCTTGCGACCAATCAGAAGGTATCTGAATTTTTCAAACGCCCATACAATAGCCAGTGCCTCTAACTCGGTTACTGAGTAATTCCTCTCACTCTTGGTTAGTACTCTGCTACCAAACGCGATTGTCTTCCACACCCTGTTTCCTTCATATACATAGTCTTGGAACACCATGACACCCAGACCTGAGTGTGAACTGTCCGTGACTATGCAAAGCTCTTCTGCTAAAATAGGGTGTGAGAGGATGGGTGCTTCTAATAATGCGAATTTTAATGCTTTCCACTCGGATTGGGCCGCCTCATCCCATTCCCAAGGAATCTTCTTTCCTGTAAGTTGATGCAACCTAGGGCTGCTCTGAGTTTTGACATGTATAAAGCGGTTATAAAAATTTATGATCCCCAAGAATCCCCTTAACTGCTTCTTTGTCGTAGGAATGGGAAAGTTTTCAATCGCTTCGATCTTTTCGGGATTTGGGGCAATGCCCTCACCCGTGATGATATGTCCTAGAAATTTGACAGAGGACGTCCCAAAATTCGATTTTTCGATATTGATAGTCACTCCGTATTCCTTGAATATCGCAAAGAGTTCACCGAGGACCGCATTGTGCTCTCCCCAAGATTTCTCCGCGATCAGCAAATCACCCACATAGCTGGTGACATGACGTTTCAAATTATCGCTTAGTATGCTGTCCAGCCCCCGAATGAATGCGGCAGACGAAATGTTTAAACCAAATGGTAGACGACGAAACCGGTAACATCTTCCAAATGCTAAAAAGGCTGTATACTGTCTGCAATTTGGATGGAGCTCGATCTGCCAGAAACTCGATTTTAGATCAACTGATGAGAAGATTGATATCCCATGGAAGTTTTGTAAGAGTTCTTCTAATCGTTCCGGTCTGTCTGTTTCGGGTTCTATTATGGTATTAATCTGTCGTGAGTCCAAGACTAACCGAATACTACCATCTGCCTTCTCGACTACTCTTAACGGGTTATTAGAGGCTGCAGCCGTAGATTCTATTATTCCTTCACTCAGCATTCGCGTAATTTCAGCTGCTACTTTCGGTCGATATGCCAAGGGGATTGGGTAGGGTGGCACACGAAACTGGTTGTGCGGACGTACACGGAATTCATATTGGAAGTGCTTTATTGATCCTGTCTTGGGAATGAAAACCTCCGCATGTTCTACTAGTAATTTATGAAGTTCTTTGCGGTGGTCGCACCTTATATTCTTTATTGCTTCCACTTTTTCTCCTATTTTCTCCTTTATTTCTCCCATTACTACGACCTCATTCTCATCCGTGTCCTCTCCCCTACCCGCAACGTCGACCTGTTCTTCCTTTCTGTCTTTCTGACGCGCATAGTTTATCCGAACACAGTCAGACGGTAGTTGAGCTGGGATCAGCTGGTCGTCGAACTTAATGTGGACGGGATTCCCTTTCCTCAGAACCACTTCACCTCGTCCTAGATCAACTATCGCTTCATGCTCATTTAGGAAGTCCGTTCCTATTATCATGTCGATCGCCAGATTTGGCACGATCCAGAAGTTAGACTCTATTTTGTGTCCTTGGCAGGAGAATTCCAGTCTTGCTTGTTGGGTGACCTCCGTACATTTACCCGCTAATGCCCCTTTTATTTTGGTTTTCTTAACCGATAGGACAGGCCAGTCCACCTCCTGAGATCACCTCTTGTATGCTGCCTCAGATATTGCTGTTATGTAGCTTCCACTATCTATTATCGCATTCATACTCTTTTCAGCTATTGATACTGTGATAAGAGGCTGCCGATCCTGTCGAGGAGTTGTTTTATATTCTTCGAGCAGGATTTCTGATAAATCTTCGTAATTTATCATCAGTAGTTGGCCAGGTCCGTGATTACGTGCGAAATTCCGGCGGCCTGTGTTCGCATTAGTCTGGCGTCAATCCCTTGTTAAGCTCCCCCTCCACTGACGTGCATTAGGATTTACGGGTCTAGTTTCAATCTCCTGGCTCCACTGTTGTCCTTGGTTTCGCTCTCTCCAATTACGGTCGCTTTGCTGTTCGTTATTCCTCCTATCCCAGATTCCTTGTCTAGATTGACCCTGCTCCCTGACGTTCTGGTTTCCGTGTCTTTGGTTTCCATAACCTTGAATAGCGTAACCTTGGCTTCCGTAACCCTGGTTTCCTAACTGACCAGTGCGATTATGCGATCTGTTGTCGTCTTCCCTTCCTGGCCCGTGGTATTTGTTACTTTGCCTCTTCTTCCTGTCCTTTGCGTCTTGTTTGTCAAAGACAACTTCGAGTTCACGTAATAGACTCTTGAATGCTACTATGTCAGATCCACACTTCTGCACAAGTGTCTGTTGGTAACTAACTGGCAATTTGGAAAAGAAAATTTTAATGATATCTCTGTTGCTATATGGACTATCTAAAAATTGATTCTTCTTGAGTAAATCATCAAGAAATTTGGTTGCACTCCTATGCCCGGACACTTCCAGTTCAGGACAAAATATTATTTCCTCTTTAATCCTGTCTTGCGTTTCCTTTGACCAGTAGGTCCGCAGGAATGCACCAACAAATTACTGATAAGTCTGACACATCGCTGCCACACCTCACATTTTTTCCGCGGCTTGGCCTTCGATGTGTCAACACATGAATTCTAATTTTGCCTGGATTGGCTATGATGCCGGTAATGAGTTTGTGAACTGCATCACCCAGCTCTTCGGATGCATCGACCCTCCATTTTCTTTGAACTTCTGGAATTTTAGTATCGACAGGAAGTGATTGTGATCAAAATCCTGTCTGATCCTCGCACTGGCGTTGTCACTCGTTTCCGACACTTGCACGTCTGCTGAGTGTCCTGATCTATCTAGCTGAGAACTGTGATGTGCTACCTCTGTATCACAATGGAAGTGGCACTACCATTCCACCAATGGAGATTCTTGGCGCCAATTTCTGCGCTGATATTGCTATGTCACGGAGCTATGTCCTGACAAAGCCAATCACAGTTACTATACGGCAGAAGACGCGTGAATTTGTGCGCCAAGCCTGCTTGGGAACACAAGTCATTCCCATGCCTCGCTGGTAGCCCGCCAGAAAGTGTTTTCGCTAAGTTTCTGCGAAGTAACGGAACCTCTAGCCCTGCCGCTACTTCAGGCCCCTCCGGGCGTGTCTTTTGACAATGTCGGCGTCTGGAAAGCATTCACTCGACTCCCTCACACCCGTCGGCTTACCCTTTCAAGATCGGCAGAGCCCGCCGGTCACCGGACCACCTGGGTGACGAGAGACGCTGCGTGGGAAGTCCGCGTGTGAAGGAATAGCAACTTTTCACCACATGCAATTAGAGACGAAAATCGTAAGATAGAAATATGAGAGGGGGCTCATGCCACCTCTCAGTCAGACACACTTGTACTCTGCCCAGCATTTAAATCTTACGTTAGTACCGCTACAGTTCGCAGCGTGTCCTGTTTTACCAGTCTTCCCAGATTACGGCGTCCGACATCTGTAATGAGGGGTGGCCGGCCAATCCCACGATATCTAGACGTGGTTTCACCTTGGTTTCGCCATATGTTAAAGGCACTCACCACAGCATTGCTCGAACACCCAACAGGTTGTGCAGATTTCGAAATGATCATGTTGAATCTACTGGCAATCACTATCTGCCCTCGGTCAAACTCACACACATCGCGCACTTTCCCCATTCTACACACGAACAGCATGCTCACCGATACTACATGCACTGTGCGTGTATCTGACTAGCAGTCACTCCTCGCCAGTTGACACTGCTATCGCCTGGACGGGTTTATATCCTAGTAGCTCGGCGATCATAATTTTCTGGCTGATCACTGTATATACCACAGTTGATGAAGAAATACAGCCATTAACAAAATTGTATTCTAGACCTATTCTTCTGTCTCACTGTAAACTACATTAGTATGCGCCACTCTACATGCAGTAACATAGTCAAGATTGATGTGGAGTGCGAGATGGAAGGGTTAGAACGCATATGCGTAGGGAGAAAGCTGTGGAATGCCGCTAACAACAGACGCAGGTTAATGAGAGGCACTCAGCACACACGAATTTTCATCTTGGTGCTGGAAAGTGCAGTAAAGTCATTTGAACTGGAGTACACAGACTAAATTTATGAAACACACTTCGATGTTTGAAATATGTTCTTCATTTCACCGACTCAGTAGCACATTTATTTTTGTAATGACTATCTTCGATAAATATTTGATTACCTCAAGATCTATGAGTTACGTAAGCAATCCATCGTATCAGTGCAGAACTACACATCAGAATACAGTATTGTGACTTGTAATTCCGTATGGATACGATGGATGACTTTCGAGATTACATAGGTCTAAAGATGATTAAATATTGCTCGAAAGAATACATCATAAAAATAATTTTGCTACCGAAAGAATAAAATAAAGTATAAATTCTAGCTTTCAACATAATTGGGGCATCTGTCGCTATGAATCTGCAGCAATAATAAAGATGCTGCTGTCTGTAGAGGATGTAAAAAGATGAAAAGGTTATTACAATAAAAGATGAGGCATTAGAACAGTTTAAATATAGTTTAACTGTCCGAAAAACACTCTATAATCTGTAGTATCTCGTAAAGGTTAAAATTCATGGATACATCAAATGCATCAAATTAATAAAAAACTAAATTATTTCGATGATATTTTATCTCTCTCATCGTACATACGACATCGGAGCCATCACACAAATGCGCAGGTGCATTTGAAAACAACATAAAATGACACCAGGAATCCAGTAGAGAATGCAAGACTTGTCAGAAAAAAATGCCTTGTGATGTGGGCAGTAGGAACCAAATGAGACTAGTTCGGTAGGTCAACAACACAGTCCTTTAAACGTACCAGAAGCTAACTTTTAAAGGCCTTAATAGACACAGTATAACTCGGGTACACACCAGTCCCACTGATTGCTGTGACGAGGTCAGGAACATTAAGGCAGCGGAATCGCACGTCAGCAACCGCCCATCTCAGTGGACTTTCCAAAAGGAACGGCCATTAACATTCTAAACGCATTAGCGAAGCTTCAGTGAATTACGCGAGATTGAAGACAGTATTATAATCAGTTCGGAAGAAATTATAATTGGAAACGAAGCCAACTGCCAGCAGCAAACTGTAGATTGAAGAGAAAAGGAGGTTTAGCGAGAGGACGGAGATTTTACGCACCACGCCGAAGATCTGCTGATCGCCACCATCAAAAATGTCGCGACACAGCGAATGATTTTAGTTTAAACACGTACTGACACTCGCAACTCATATTAATGTTCACATTGCTTACTGTGAAAACTGTTTAGTTTTATGCTTCCTTGGCCATTTTCTGGTATTAATAACAAATAATCAACGACAATAAGAGTTAAGTGTCTATGTCACATCTTGCAATATTGTGAGTAAGGTTTCCACAATCGACATCACCTTTCTTTTCAAACTGGACAATCTGAATTTAAAACATATGTAAGGGAAGGTAAATAGAACAGCAAACAGCCGGTTGGAAAAACGGTGCAGAACTTGACGCCAAACGTGGGTAGATGTGGAGGATAGTGGCCACATTAGGTCGTGACACAAGTATGCTGGCGACGTAGTACAAACATTTTTAGCAGTTGGAGATAGAGTTCGTGTCGCGATTCGAGCGTGAGAACCCGGTGCGATTGCAAACACTTTCGAAAACAGTTCGAAACACTGTGAGCGAATTCGTGGCAGTGGTATGAAGCCTGTAATACAAAACATGTCTAGTGCACCTGGAGACAATGAGTTGCGAAACTGGTTGTTTGAAACTAGCAGCGTAAAACAAATTTCGTACATGTTGTCTACACGACAACATAAGCATACAATCCAGTTTCGATATTTTACGAGCACCGAAGCACCAATTTCTTCTCTGAAACGAAAACAGTGACAGTTTCGTTGCTAGTGGCATAGTTCAAAATCGTCTGCTCTAAATCTCTTGAAAAGGAGAAGAACTAACATGTGTACATGTGTGACTGGCTAAAGAGAAGATGTCAGCTTGGGGGCAGATAACGAAATTTTAGTAGATTACTTAAGAAGGTACTTCAGCCAGCTAAGAATTATGCCATAACAAGTCACGGATCTTAATAGTGTTCGAGGAACTATACGTGTAGAAGATAAATTAATGTGTGAAGCATTATAGTCGAAATTGAAACTAGAGAACACATAGATTTTAATTTTTTGTTTTATTTATTTATTTTATTTCAAAGTGCACAATTTCCACATTTGTTCAAGTTTGTGGTGCCAGTGACATGGAAAATATCTTACTCCTGACTTTCGGATGTAAATTACTTCACTTCTTACATATAATGTTTTTTTTTTATTTCCACCGTTGGCACCCCATTATATTCTATTTGTACCTTTCACATGTGCGCAAATGCGCTTTTAGTGAAGTCATTCTTTTCAGAACAACCTCACGTTGGCCTAAGGGCATATACAAAAGTCTTAAAAAGTAGAAGGGATCTTCATTAATCTCTTATTTTTCAGATAATGTATTTTGGTCAGTATCTTCTATATTGTCAATCTTTCGATCCTCATATCACGAAGGCGTGTCTCAAGTGGAACACAACATCGCACTTTGTTCTTTTGTTGAATATTATTAAAGTCTGACAAGCACATTTCCATAGCGAAACTGTCAAAAAACCGACAATCATGCCAGTGTCCCACTACATGTCACATTTACTAGAACGCCACTTAACCGAAAACTCAGGTAATATTTCCGTGTCGTGAAAGCTGGAAAACCCGAATCTGAATAGTTTCACCGTTGCCTTACGCCACTGCGGGATGCTTATGCGCAGCAGCTGCCGTTACAGTTTCGAAACATAGCTCTGCAACGTACTGCCTCACTGTAAACTAGGCTTAAGAAACTCGGTGAGAATTACGCACGGTTAGCTTGAATACCTCGTTTAATAGATACTGTTTTATGTTTATGTGGACTATGCCAATGGATTAAAACTGGTGTTGATTGGACACATTAAAAACAGCATAACCGATTCTCTCGCTACTATCACAATTGATTACACATCTCAAAACTCAGCTTACAGCGCCTTTTCAGTGTACAGATTAAATGGACGTCTAATGATAAGGACATTGTGAGAACGTAGTAGGCAGCAGCCGCTGCCGCCGTTGGTGCTACGTCGTCGAGATCTGTAGGAAGTGTGTAACTTCCGTCAGATTGGCAAGAAACAGACAAGTGCTCAAAATACGGGTATCAGGGGATTTCGAGTACTATCGAAAATCACTCTAATCAGTTAACAAAACTGTACATATTCAATAATGAGCAGGAATGTAAAAACTGACGATCTAAAAACCCGTTTAAGTGCAGCAGAACTGTTGGGATAAGAAATGTGATTAGATGTATAAGCTTCTTAGTTTTTGATAGTTGGCGCAGAAGAACATTATATTTTATCAATGCGTCACAATGAAATGCGGACAAGTCACGATCAAAGGGACCGACATTAAACCAATGCCACCATCCAAAATCGGGTGGAATTCTACTACTGTTTATTGTTTAACAGTTGTGATAGCAGTAAATTTAATATAGTTTTTATTCGTTGAAATGTATGTGAGAGATCGATGAAAGACGTTATGCAAGATTAGGCGATTAAAAAAAAAAGACAAAAAAAAAACAAAAAAACAAAGAAATTAGCATATTGCAAAATGTTAGGAGCTATAATCGCGAGTTATCTGCGACGTTCAGATGTATAGCTTTAAGAGCAATATGCACAGTAATTACCTTCAAATTGTGAAGTGTCACATTCGTCCCTAAACACTTCAAATATTTATAAACGCTGATTACAGCGTATTTCTTGGGTAATACAGAAGTTTTACTGTTAACAGAAAGAGCTGTAAGCAGTAATAAATGTCAGTTCTATTGCTATAGCTCAGTAAGTTCTTCAATTTGGTACTAGCTTGGCGCTGGCATACAGATTTTTCCTTAGTTTTTTGAATTCACAGACAATATGCTACTTTTAAGCTTTTAACACACTCTTAACTATTCGCAACTCAATGATTTGTGACTGAAACGCTCAGCAACAATATTCACGTTACAACTAATAACAATTTCCTTCTTTTGATGTGTTAACCGCTTTATGCAGAGATATACCTATCACACATGAATACCACGAAAAATATTGTATGCCTTTTATGTTTTAACACTCTTCTTGTTTAATATGTTCTACAAGTTCTTTTAAAGTAAGGTAGTAGAGAAAATGAGTTTTTACCTTCTATAATTTCTCTCAGGATGACAGGACAGTTCACTGAGCTCACAGCCACTTTTCTTAGAGCAGAAGAGCGTACATGTAGGGCACGACTAACAAGACCAATTTCGCCTTGAAATTCGCTTATCATAATTAATTTTCCTGTGAGTAAATTTCGCATCTTAGTGGAGCCCGCAGGCGCGGCCAGGGGCGAAAGACGTGATGGGCCGCGTTCCAGCCCGACCCAACTGCTGCTAGCATCCGTTATAACACGTCCACAGATCTCGCCACTTCATTTAATAATGAGCGTTCTGCGAAATCTTAGAATAACAGACTTGGCGCCGATTTGTGTCAGCCGTAAGAACGAGTACTTCGGATTATTAACTCTGCTAATGAGCCAGTAATACAGATGCGAGCAAAGTAGCGTGTAACGAATCCGTCAGTTCCGTTGCAAAAACTACTCCTGATAAAACGGGCACTTGAAGTGTTTAGGAGGGATGATCATCAGAAGCCGCATACATCTCATGGAGTAGAAGTGTTTCCTGCTCTACAGCATACAGGCGCGTCTTGCGATAATGGAAGCAAACCCGCAGTGGGTTTTCGAAATGCTGGCTCAGTTAGTTCGTAGCAATTCTCGCTAATGTTCGTAAAAAACTTTACTTGCCACCCATTCCACAAGGATCAGCAGGAAAAATACGAAGATAACTAGAAAATATTTGAAACCTTGTCATATGCGATCTGCTGTCCAATTGCTAATATCTGAGCCCTATAAAAAGAACTCCCCCTTCACCGTGCAATGACAAATTTTTTTGTATCAAGACAGTTCTGTTACGAAATTTAACTTCTAGCACTTTGCACCTATCAGAACTAAACGGCTATGGAAGTCCTTATTTTAGCGCCATAAAGCTACCGGTCAGAAAGTTTAGCTTAAGGTATGTCGCCATACAATTTTCATATCAGTTGGTGCAGTAAAAGTTTAAGTACAGTTTCATTTGCCACACGATATGCATACGTTACAGAGTAAAATATGCAACGTTTCTCATATCTGAGAGGCAATTAAATGAAATCATGCCACAGTTCCATAACGGTTTTACACACGAAATATCAGCTGATAAGTTATCGGTGATGTGATGAAACATTTATTTCTGTGATACTACTCCGTTTTCTCACTCCTTAAGGTTTCATAAATCCACTGACGATGTGACGCTTTACTCTTACTGTTGTGGCGTAACAAGCCTGCTACGCCACACTGGGAAGGGAGCCGAAAGAAAGGCACGCGTACACACACGCCGACTGGCGTCAAGTCTGGAACAGGATAACTATTGAATGGTAGCAAGAAAAGTACGTAGCTGCTTTATACTTAACTTTTAATCTTTGTTGGTTACACGTTCTTCTTGAGACATTTACATGATAACTCTCAAACTAGGTAAGGCTAATGGCGCCTTGCTAGGTCGTAGCCATGGACTTAGCAGAAGGCTATTCTAACTGTCTCTCGGCAAATGAGAGGAAGGCTTCGTCCGTATTGTCGCTAGCAATGTCGTCCGTACTACTGGGGCGAGTGCTCTATCGTATCTCGAGACCTGCCTTGTGGTGGCGCTCGGTCTCCGATCACACAGTGGCGACACGCGGGTCCGACATGTACTAAATGGACCGCGGCCGATTTAAGCTACCACCTAGCAAGTGTGGTGTCTGGCGGTGACACCACACTTACAATCATTCGAGACACACAGGGTCATTTCATAGCCTAACTGGCGTTACTGAGTAATATCTTTTGAATCTACTTTTACAGCTATCATATAGAAGCATGCGAGCGCGGACGGCATACGGAACACCTCTCTGAGGCTCGGCGCTGACTGGGATCATTGCTATTAAGCTGCTTTAATTCCTTATTTAATTTTTATAGTGGAATGTCTCGAAAACTTTTTATGAAAATAATTCAAACTGTGTACTACATTCTGTGCCATAGGCCTGCAATAACTGTCATAAAGTTTATATGGCTTATATTCAAGAATTCTGACAATATGTTGGTACGAACAGGTCATTGGATGCAGTCTTGGGTAGCTCTGTGCCCGTAGCATTACGGGGAACCTATACTTTCTTCCTCACAATTTGACTTAAAGAATTCATGAACAGTCATCAGTCAGCTTGGAACGAAGGTATGGTAGTCTGCCCTGTTAAACGTAGATGAAGTGTACGTAGGAATAACAATCGAAGTCCATTTTACAGAAGTTTAAGAACAACTGATATGAAAGCTGAACCTCTCACTAATCAATTCTGTGTAAAAGGTCCATATCGGATTCGCAGCATCCCTCATCCCAATGTTGTACACGTCGAAACTTTGAGAACCAGAAAATCGAAAGGCAACCACCATATCTCAAACATTAAACCGTTTATTGAATGAAGACACTTTATGATTCAACACACTATGATGCCATTTACTAATGCAATTATATTCACCTGACTAATTACTGATGATTATCGTATTTTTTATTGGCAAGTGCCCGGCAAGGTAAGGTTAGCAGGTCGCTTTTCTTGTCGTTACACATCAGACCGTGCACATTTTCCATTTTTTTTCGTGTGTATGATTGTATTCCAGTTTTGTTTATATGCACTGTGAAATAGTTAAGATATAACACACACCAGTTGACTTTGACATTTTTTTTTGCCCTATGATATCTCAACATCGTGACTGTTTTACATTTTCTTTTGCTGCTGCATTGTGATATTCTATGCACATTTTTGCATCTGAACACTGTCAATGTCTTTGACATATTACGTTTTCTGTCATGTTATGCTGTAGGGTTAATTATGTCACCATAAACTAGTCATTGTTTAGTGGGTATATGATTTAAATGCAGGACATTAATCTTTGTTCATCAATTTCAGAAAGAAATGATGCGTGTAAGCAATAAATCCAACAGAAATCGGAATTTCACCTACGGAATAAACGAAAGAAGATGCAATAACTTTATGGGGAAGAGTAAATGGATCAGGATTAACAAACATTAACAAGAATATACTATACTCATCGTAGAATTGCAGTCTTAACTAATTTTTTCTTTCAGAATACAAGGTGATTGATGCAGGCTGTCAGACAGAACTACACATCTTAGTTTTAGTGATGAAATATGCTAGAGATAAGGAATAGTTGTATAATGTTCAGCAAACGCAACACAGGTACACGAAATTAATGCAGCCACCGAACGATGCCCTAAAAACGCAGTACAGATTCGCGACGAGGTTAATTTAGAGTCAGTGGAAGTTTCACACACTCCGAATACGGAAGTTGACGAGAAATTTGCACGACAGATCAACCAAATTGACGAAAGTGTTACAGTAACAGAGTTGAAAACTATTCCAATCACCAATACGTCACAGAACCCGCCACGTTGCGAGCATTTGTCAGACATACGCAGCGTGTATAATGTGAACAATTTACAGCAACTACGCGACTTAAAATCCGAAAAGCTACGCGACTTAAAATCTGAAATGCTACGCAACTTGAAGTACGAAATGACACAGACAAACAGATTCACATACAAACCCGAACGTGTTTACAAATTCAATGACGAGAACGTAGATTACGAGCAATTTTTATCCGCAAGAAAATGTAAAGAATTTAATAACGACAGAACACAGGTACACGCTTTGAGCTGTATACGACAATTTATTTTTGTACCTTCACCGCTATTGCGTGTAATGCGGAAGCTAGCTTTGAACCTAATGCGACAATTTGCTATTGCATTTTCATCAGTATTGCCTGTAATGCAGAAACTTGAATTAACATGGATACAACTATTTGCTTTTGAATTTATACCGCTATTGCCTGTAACGCAAAAGCTAAAATTTATTTGCAGTGCGTAAAAGACCTCAGGGGATTCAATACGCTTTAATGAATATGTGCCGTAGCGAGCATAGGGCCCCGAGCTGTAGTAGTGCTGTTTCATCTTTAGTTTTCTGCACCGCTGCCTTCTCTTCTATTATCCTTTATATCTATCAAAACTGCTCTTTAACTATTGCTCTATCTAGAATTAAGAATATGTAATGAAAACCCGATAAGACAAATTTTTTACCGAATGTGACAATTTTCATTAGGCACACCAGAACTACCAGCGTAATTTTAATTACAGATAAAATCGTAATCATCAGTATGTAGAAAATTTTGAGCAATCGGAACCACATTTTTGTAACAATAGATGTTTTTCACCACAATAGCATGAAAGTCAGCCGCTTAGCATACGTAACCAACAATGCAGTCTACAAGGTCAACCAAACTTTAATGTTTCGCCGCGTGAACGTATAGTCCCAGCTCCAACAAATAGTAACGCATGGCAGCAAGGAAATAACTACGTACAGACAACACACTATTTCAACTCGTATCGCAATGCGCCGTATAGAAATTACTATCATGACAGACGTAAAAAAAAAATGATGAGCACACAGACAATAGGTGTCATCCATAGTGTAACACGTCAGTAAGAAATAACAGAACAGTTCATATAGTGGATATGCCACAGCATCCTCCCGTAAATAATAGCACGTACGACAGAATTTGACCAGACACAGTACAGGTTTCATATTCCAGTAACGCAAGCAATAATTTTGACACGCAGAATCTTCTTCACGAAAATGTTATTAATTTTGACGCCATCCGACACACGTATGCATTAAGGACAGAATTACGACGTATGCAGACGACATTCTTATCGCAGAAGCTAACTGGTCTGAACACAATGTGATTTTAGAACGACTGTGCAAACTTTTCATGCTCAAGGACTCACAGTTAATCTTAGTAAATCGCACTTTGGCAAAACTTCCATAAAATTTCTTGGACACGTAATTTCAGCAGAAGGCATTGCACCTGATCCGGAAAAACTTCAAGCTCTACGTGACATTACTGTTCCTACGACAAAGAAGCAATTACGCAGTTTTTTGGGTTTAATTAATTTTTTTCGTAAATTTATTCATCACTCTGCTTTAGACACGCCTAGACTATGCCAATTAACAGGTAAAAACACTATTTGGTCTTGGGATAAGCAAGCAAATTCTGAGTTCATGAACCTGAAACATGCTTTGTTGAATGCTCCACTTTTATCGCACCCAGATCTTACCAGAAATTTTTCTATTGCCACCGACAGTTCCAACACCGCTTTAGAAGTACATATTTTCCAGGAAATTGAAGAAGATGGTTCTACAGTAATTAAAAACATCGCATTTGCAAGTCGCATTCTGTCACCTGCTGAACGAAATTATTCCGTCACAGAACTTGAAACATTATGCGTTGTATGGGCTTTCACGAGATTTAGGCACTTTCTTTATGGCAGACATACCACCGTTTACACAGACCACAGGGCGATACAATTTTTACTTTCGGCTAAATTCACTCACGACAGATTAAGCAGATGGAAACTTTATTTACAGGAATTTAATTTTACAATAGTTCACATTCCCGGCACACAAAATGTTATAGCAGACGCACTATCGCGTTCTCTCGGCAACAATCAGCAAGACGTAGCAACCAACTTCTGCAAAGCAAATTTCAGAGTCATGTACATTCAGCAAGTTGCATTTGAAAACTTTATTTCATCGTCATTACAGGACATAGCACAAGAGCAAAATAAAGACAATGTGTGGAAAGAAATTAAACACCTTTGGCAAGATAGGAAAAATGTTACGATTAGGAACCACTACACTGTACGCAATGACATTCTGTTTCGCCGCTCTCATCCTGACAGCAACAATTGGTTATTATGCATTCCTGACGAACTGGTTAACAAATTAATCTGGTACACTCATTTAAGTTACGCACATTACGGAGCACGAAAATGTTTTCTTATACTGAGACAGAACTGTTATTTTACCAATATGGAGAAACGTATACGACGAGTTTTAGCGTCTTGTAAAATATGCCAGAAAGCTAAATCAGACACCACTTCACATATTCCTCCATTATATCCCATTATACCTGTTAAATTAAGACACATGGCCGCAGTAGATATTTTTGGTCCGATTCCGAGAACTAACAGAGGTTTTTGCTACATCTTTGTCGCTGTTGAGCTCACTTCAAAATTTGTTACTTTCGCTCCATTACGCAAAGCTACTGCTAAAACTGTTTCGAAAGCATTTGTAAAACATTTTCTATTTCATGTAGGGCATGTGATGAGAGTAATTTATGACAATGGATCACAATTTCGATGTGGCGTATGGACACGTATGTTACGAGCTAGAAACATTTCTCCGATTTATATATCCAAGTACCATGCTTCTTCGAACCCCTGTGAAAGATTAATGAAAGAAATTGGTAAGCTGTGCCGAATATACTGCCACAAAAGACATATTGATTGGGATACACACATACTCTCATTCCAAGACGTAATTAATTCCATTCCAAATGAATCCACTATGCTATCTCCGTCTGTTATATTGAAAAACGTTGAACCACCAAACAAAATTAAAGAATTAGTAAACTTCCCTAAATGTCGTCGACTAAGACACCACGAAATAATTGACATTGCGCTGAACAACATCAAACGTGCCGCAGAGCGCCGGAGAAGACAGCAAAAACAGGTTTGTACACGCCGCGACTTTCACGTTGGACAGAAGATATTAGTACGTACACACTATTTATCCAGCAAATTAAAAGGTAAGTGCAGTAAATTTGAACTTCTATACGCAGGTCCATATCGGATTCGCAGCATCCCTCATCCCAATGTTGTACACGTCGAAACTTTGAGAACCAGAAAATCGAAAGGCAACCACCATATCTCAAACATTAAACCGTTTATTGAATGAAGACACTTTATGATTCAACACACTATGATGCCATTTACTAATGCAATTATATTCACCTGACTAATTACTGATGATTATCGTATTTTTTATTGGCAAGTGCCCGGCAAGGTAAGGTTAGCAGGTCGCTTTTCTTGTCGTTACACATCAGACCGTGCACATTTTCCATTTTTTTTCGTGTGTATGATTGTATTCCAGTTTTGTTTATATGCACTGTGAAATAGTTAAGATATAACACACACCAGTTGACTTTGACATTTTTTTTTGCCCTATGATATCTCAACATCGTGACTGTTTTACATTTTCTTTTGCTGCTGCATTGTGATATTCTATGCACATTTTTGCATCTGAACACTGTCAATGTCTTTGACATATTACGTTTTCTGTCATGTTATGCTGTAGGGTTAATTATGTCACCATAAACTAGTCATTGTTTAGTGGGTATATGATTTAAATGCAGGACATTAATCTTTGTTCATCAATTTCAGAAAG
The DNA here is from genome assembly GCF_021461395.2 of Schistocerca americana. Lineage (NCBI taxonomy): Eukaryota > Metazoa > Arthropoda > Insecta > Orthoptera > Acrididae > Schistocerca > Schistocerca americana. Next base: position 753,591 of record NW_025726060.1, read on the forward strand.
AAATGATGCGTGTAAGCAATAAATCCAACAGAAATCGGAATTTCACCTACGGAATAAACGAAAGAAGATGCAATAACTTTATGGGGAAGAGTAAATGGATCAGGATTAACAAACATTAACAAGAATATACTATACTCATCGTAGAATTGCAGTCTTAACTAATTTTTTCTTTCAGAATACAAGGTGATTGATGCAGGCTGTCAGACAGAACTACACATCTTAGTTTTAGTGATGAAATATGCTAGAGATAAGGAATAGTTGTATAATGAGTAATGAAGTGATATTTTTGCAGATGATAATGAATGCTGATGAAGAATGATGAAGGATATGGTATTATGAATAATGAAGTTTTTCTTTACAGGTGATGACAATAATGAAGTTATGATAATATGGATAATGAAGTGATTGATAATGAAGTTTTTTCTTTACAGATGAGGATAATGTTGAAGTTATATTCAGGCTATGTAGTTATTTAAGTATTTGTTGCAGTTTGTTTTGACAGCAGGTGTTATATTGCATAGTAGGATGATGGAAAGTTTTGGAAAGGACAGCTATGGAACACATTTTTTATACACATTTCACTACCTGTTAATTCGAAGTTCACTACTTTTCAGCATAGTGTGCGTTTCTTCTTTCAGGTCAATAATCCATTTTGTATTTTTTTCAGGAGAAGTTTTTCATGATACTTACTAAACCTGTTACTTATTATACCTGTTCTAGTACTTGCATTTTTATTTTTTTACCCATTTGTGTTTATGATTTATAAACGTGATCACATATACTGCCTTGTTACATAACCTTGCTACAGCTGACTCATGACGAATGACGTTACCTATCCTCATTTGCAGCAATAGGTCAAAAGCAAATAGTGTTATGCCTCAGCAATTAATTATCGATCCCAACGCAATGCATTGCTAACAAAAAAATGTATTACCAGTCCCAAATAGTGATACCAGTTCGAGAAAGTTCTGAGTAATGCTGAACAGCAATGAATAATATGTCACTTAGAAAATGACGAATTAATTATGCTATGCTTTATAATTGGGAATGAATGTGATTGTTTAATAATGCTTTGTAATTAGGAGAAGGCTAATGATTCTTAATTAGGCTTTGTAACTGGAAAGAATGTGACTGTTTAATAATGCTTTGTAATTAGGAAAAAGCTAATGATTATTACTATTAGAATGACAAATGATTAATTAATTATGCTATGCTTTGTAATTGGAAAGGAATGTGATTGTTTCATAATGCTTTGTAATTAGGAGAAAGCTAATGATTCTTAATTATGCTTTGTAACTGGAAGAGAATGCGACTGTTTAATAATGCTTTGTAATTAAGAGAAGGCTAATGATTCTTACTGTAGTGGAATGACAAATGATTAATTACCTATGCCATACTTTGTAACTGGAAAAGAATGTGATTGTTTAATAATGCTTTGTAATTAGAAGAAGGCTAATGATTCTTAATTACTGTTTAATAATGATTTGTAATTAGGAGAAGGCTAATAATTCTTACTATATTGGAATGACAAATGATTAATTAACTATGCCATGCTCTGTAATTGGAAATGAATGCGATTGTTTAATAATGCTTTGTAATTAGAAGAAGGCTAATGATTCTTAATTACTGTTTAATTATGCTTTGTAATCAGGAGAAGGCTAATAATTCTTACTATATTGGAATGACAAATGATTAATTAACTATGCCATGCTCTGTAATTGGAAATGAATGCGATTGTTTAATAATGCTTTGTAATTAGAAGAAGGCTAATGATTCTTACTATATTGAAATGACAAATGATGCTATGCTTTGTAATTAGAAGAAGGCTAATGATTCTTAATTATGCTTTGTAAGTGGAAAAGAATGCGACTGTTTAATAATGCTTTGTAATTAGGAGAAGGCTAATGATTCTTACTATATTGGAATGACACATAATTAATTAACTAAGCTATGCTTTGTAACTGGAAAAGAATGCGATTATTTAATAATGCTTTGTAACTAGGAAAAGAAGGTTACTGATTCTATGTAAAACAATTAATGAACATTTTTCTGTAATACTACATACTTGGTACAGAAATGTTCAATAACTGGGCTATGAATGCCGCAAACTACTAATGAAGACTGTAATTGTCAATATTATGTGACTTAATGTCCTTCACCTCATGAGCTAACTACCCTGAATTTCTGCAATGTCCATTTGTCCTGTTTATCCTAGTGATCATGGAGCACTATCTTTGGTTTTGCACTAATTCTACGCTGGTGTGCCTTGTAAGAGCGTGGTGTTGACACGACATGCTGTCCACCACCGTGAGCGATGAAGACGTTATTATGGTCCCACTGTTTGGTGTACCTAATGTACTGCCAAAATGAAAACATGGAATATTACTACGACAGTTCAGTGTCTTGGCTACGCTGATCAATTCTGATGGGAAAAGAACTTCAAATTGTGTCACTTGGTGTTGTACTTCTGTGGAAAGATATGGACTTTCAGAACAGCTGTGTGCAATCTAAAGTGCTACAACCATGATGCAATCCTTCCCTTTCCTATCCTAATTCTTGTCACATAGTGAAAATCAGTTTTTGGTTAACATCATTTATGTTCATGGGTTATACATTTTTTTTTGATTCACTGAACGACATGATTTTTTTGCTATTATGTTTATTTATTGCGAAAATACTAAAGACATTTTTTTTCGATTTGTTCTGAAGTACGTTATATGTGCACTCTTGTCTTTTATATTGTATATACATTTTTTATTTTGATGATATGTTCTGAACTACAGTACATGTGCACTTATGTTAGGTGTTAATATGTTTTCTACTGAACTTCAGTGCCTGTGCACTTTTCTCATTTTTCAATATGATTTGTACTCATTCTGTATATTCAATACTTCAGTGCGTATGCACTTATGTCATTTGTTACTAATTGTATATACATTTCGTCAATTGCTAATATGTTCTCAACTCCAGTGCGAGTACACTCATGTCACTTATCAACACGAATTTCTGCCAGTCTGTTTATTTGTTCTGAATATGCTAAAGAATTTTTTTCAGTGCGTGTGCACTCTGTTATCTGTCAAATAATTTTTATATACATTTTCTGATTTGCTACTATGTTTTGTACTCACATCCTGTCTTTGTCTGATATATTTTGTACTCGGTGCGTGTGCACAACATTTAATTTATGTACTAAATTTGAATATTCTGTAAATTGTAAAAATTTCTTGCGATGGCATGTCCAAATGACTCACCATCGCTGCCAAATTTTTGCCCCCCCAGTGGAGGGTTATGAAACACGTATGTAACGTAGCAGCGATGGTGAGGCACGTTAAAATCTTTGACCAGAGAGCCTATTATCGTGGTTAGTATGCGCTTGACCGCGCGAGTGTTACGAGCAGTACAGTAGTAGTCGTTGTGGAGTACGCTAGTAGCCGTCATGTAGAGCAGTACGCGAGTTGCAGTAGGCCAGTGCACTCTGTCGGTAGTAGCAGCCCAGTGCGGTTGTGTGATGTAGTCTGTCGGCAATACTGGTCAAGATGCTGAATGAGGTATATTGTTAATTAAGGTAATCATCAGATAATGTAAAGTTTATTTATTGTAATTAATTTCCAACAAGTACCCCAATAATAATTTTGATTTCAAAAGCAATTTTACAAAAAAAAAATTATTTAATTGAACTAACGATTTAGTTCCACTTCCCTTAAAGAAAAGTTTCAGTTTTCAGTTAAATTACAAAAAAAAATATTATTATTTGCAATGCAGTTCCTCCAAGCCGTGCACAAGAATAAGAGCAGAAATTTGACTAGCAGTTTCAATGAGGTAAGAATTTAATTCTGATTTTTGCACAGGGCCAAAGACCGATATTTCGGTTTAATTGAATTATCATTATCACTGAGATTTTCTTATCACTGAATTGTTTTTCATTATTTTAGTGGGAGCTTACACCAGAGTCAGATTGCGAATTTCACATTTTTGTTGCCTTTGTCAGTACATTTCATTGCAGGGAGGTTATTCTTGGGTCCCATTTATTATTATATTTTTTTATTTAAATATTTCTGTGGGGACGATATTGCTTCTTGGCTCCATTTCTATTATTTCTGTCTCATTTAAATTTTTGTGGGGAGGTTACAAATTCGACAGGTATAATTGAAATATTTGCGTAATGAGTGCAAGTTTATCGATTTTCTTTCTCTCATACCTGCTTTGAATGTCATCAAACGGTATACTTCTTAACAGGAACCGCTACAAACTCAGCGTAGTGTGAAATATTGCAGTTCGAAAACCATTTGCGTTCCACACTTCCTTTAGTTTCTTACGTCCAGAGCAGTCAAAACAAGCCAAAATAAGCAACCTTCTGAAGCTTTAATTTCAGCCACATTCGTCTGTTTGGCGATTCGTTTCCGGGCAAAATTCTACGTAATGCTGCTTATATATTATTATATAGGGTTATTACAAATGATTGATTTCACAGCTCTACAATAACTTTATTATTTGAGAGATTTTCACAATGCTTTGCACACACATACAAAAACTCAAAAAGGTTTTTTAGGCATTCACAAATGTTCGATATGTGCCCCTTTAGTGATTCGGCAGACATCAAGCCGATAATCAAGTTCCTCCCACACTCGGCGCAGCATGTCGCCATCAATGAGTTCGAAAGCATCGTTGATGCGAGCTCGCAGTTCTGGCACGTTTCTTGGTAGAGGAGGTTTAAACACTGAATCTTTCACATAACCCCACAGAAAGAAATCGCATGGGGTTAAGTCGGGAGAGCGTGGAGGCCATGACATGAATTGGGGATCATGATCTCCACCACGACCGATCCATCGGTTTTCCAATCTCCTGTTTAAGAAATGCCGAACATCATGATGGAAGTGCGGTGGAGCACCATCCTGTCGAAAGATGAAGTCGGCGCTGTCGGTCTCCAGTTGTGGCATGAGCCAATTTTCCAGCATGTCCAGGTACACGTGTCCTGTAACGTTTTTTTCGCAGAAGAAAAACGGGCCGTAAACTTTAAACCGTGAGATTGCACAAAACACGTTAACTTTTGGTGAATTGCGAATTTGCTGCACGAATGCGTGAGGATTCTCTACCGCCCAGATTCGCACATTGTGTCTGTTCACTTCACCAGTAAGAAAAAATGTTGCTTCATCACTGAAAACAAGTTTCGCACCGAACGCATCCTCTTCCATGAGCTGTTGCAACCGCGCCAAAAATTCAAAGCATTTGAATTTGTCATCGTGTGTCAGGGCTTGTAGCAATTGTAAACGGTAAGGCTTCTGCTTTAGCCGTTTCCGTAAGATTTTCCAAAGCTGTGGTACGTTTACTTCCCTGCTTGCTTTATTCGTCGACTTCCACGGGCTACGCGTGAAACTTGCCCGCACGCGTTCAACCGTTTCTTCGCTCACTGCAGGCCGACCCGTTGATTTCCCCTCACAGAGGCATCCAGAACTGCGCATACCATCGCCGAATGGAGTTAGCAGTTGGTGGATCTTTGTTGAACTTCGTCCTGAAGTGTCGTTGCACTGTTATGACTGACTGTGAAACGTCCCCTTTGAACAATTATACAAGACTGTGCTTAACCTGACACACAATATTTTTAGCGCAACGCAATCTGACTATCAAAGATCCCTGAAAAAGAATGGCCCTGAGTAACATTAAACTATACCTTTCAGAAATCACTTACCTCACAAAAATCTTCATTACTCGAACTACTGCAATACCGCGAGCGCCACTACTGCCAGCTAAATAAAAGATTCAAACTACGGAAGGCACTAACTACTGATAGGGATAGTTAGAAAATGAAAGATATTAATAGAGAACAAACAATGTATTTACCTTAATAGTCATAATATATCTAGCAGTTCATGACAAATTACAAAACTCCGCCATCTCTCTCCCCACATTCACCACTGCTGGCGGCTCACCTCCAACTGCGCAACGCTACGCGCTGATCACATCCAGCTGCCGCTGCCCAACACTACAATGGCAGACAACAATGCAAACTAGACACAGACTGCACACAGCACAGCCAGTGATTCTCACACAGAGCGCTACGTGGCGTTACCAATAAGAAAACCTAAACAGCCTACTTACAAAGCCGCCATGCTCCCCACAAAAATTTTACAAATTTTTTTGGGCACTGGCCAATACATATTTGTTAAAATTTTTTTCACAATTACAATAACAAAGAAATCAAAGGCACACACTTATTGATACAATGTTGGTCAAAAGCTAAAATTTTCTCACAGTCCATAAAGACAGTCCTAATCATTCATCACAGTAACGTTGCAGTGTTTTTCTCAAAGTCTGAGCAGTAAAAGAAAATGCACATGGAATTAGTGGATTTCCATGCAGTCTTGAAGAAGTAGTGTTGTCCTTCCAATGGAAAGACAGTGCTGACTCTTGACATGCAGACAAGTAATGGGTCACAACAGAGAAAAACCCACAGCAGAGTCATTCGAAGTTTTGAAGAATATTGGTAGGTAGGTCATCACAGAGCAGACCCATTGTAGTCCTGGTAGAGATTACGGTATTGGTGGGCCACCAGAGGTGCAGACCCACTGCAGTCCTTGTAGAAATAATGGTACTGGTGAGTCAGCAAAGGTGTAGACCCACTGTAGTCCTTGTAGAAATGGCCAGCAACCATCTGTTGCGACTGTGCAGGTGCACAATCACCATCGAAGAGTCTTGCAGAGATTATAGCAAGTCCATAAACCACCACTTGTGCACTCACAAAGTGTTGGAATTGTCCTTAGAACCAGCAATGCTGTTATCCAGTCCCTTGCTGAATTATTAACACACGTGCAAACACTAACAGTCCCTACTTCTCACATATTGTCCATATACTATGACCAACAGAAACGTGTGCAGTGAAATGTAACTTAATTTGATGAACTGGTGTCCATACAATTATAAATTTACAACATGAAAATACAATTACAAAGGTACAAAATACATCATTAAAGAACGTAACAGTACAGATAACATTTGTATCGAAATAACATATACATCAGTGTTACAGGAATTATGACGTAAGTACATACATAAAAGATCGAATAACTTTCGAAACATCAACTTTACACATGAGCATTAAAACAGAACAGAATAAATAATGTCTAAACATCTTTACAAAGTAAATAACATATTATAAATGCAAATTATATTTGAGGATAACAGTATTCCTCATCTTAGTGAATGTAGCTTAGTACTAGAAAAATTCTACAACATAAGTCTTATCAGATAAACACATAAAGACAGGAAGTACACAAATACACAAGGGTACACAAACACATAGCATAATAATACAAAAGGAAAGGACAGGGTTTGTTTTACTGCAGTATTTTGCAAACAAAACTTTCTTTACTTCTTGGAGATCTCCCTTCATTCATCATTATTCCCAAATTGTTATCTATACCTGCTTTCTGTATTCTATTCATATTTCTTTCAAAATAATTATTTCTCAGTGCACAATACTCATTTTTGCCAAATCTGTTTCTTATATAACTTCGCAACGCATTCTTTACCTATTCTCCATAGTCAGTTTCTTATATAGTCTACCCCTCTTAAGCTAACTTAAATTTACTGAGCTCAGATGCTAAACTAAGGGACGAGGCAATGCAGCAGCACAAAACAATTAACGCAAACATCAATGAAAAAAAATGGAAATTTGCAAAGCAAGCTACAGTAAATCTAAATTACCAAGCAATTCAACTTTACAACTAACATGAGGCAATGCACAGCAAACAAGAAAAATAAATCTGGCTTAGCAGAGTAACACAAATTGAAATTCAGTAGCACTATGCCTGGCAACCAACAACAGAAAATGAAATAACTTATACCTAAACATGACAAAGCTCAAGCAGAAAAAATAGTACACTAAAAATGGCCATGTCTAATACCCATGTCACATCTTAATACTAGAGGGATGCATCACAATTTATTCTACAAAAGAAATTACCAAGTACTTGAAAAGAAAATTATGAATGTAGTTCCTGTGAAGGTAAATGTCGTTTTGTGCTCCCTCATTTTTTTGAAAAAAAATTATTATTTACTCGATCTGTAGACAGAAAATATTTATATTAGTACATCTATAAAATTTTATTTTAACCAATGCTGCAGTGCAGCTAGAAACTAGATGTCAAATAAAATAAGCAACTATGTACAAAATAAAGTATAAGAACATCGTTCAATAGCCATGTGGCATTTCATAAGTAGTAAAAAAAAAAAGTCTCTCATCTAGAAAGACAGTACTCATAATCAGGTGTGTAGACATAAACTATTTCTCGTCATTTCATTAGGCATTTCAGTAAATATCAGAAAGTACGATATGTTTCCAAGTAATGAGCGTGTCGTATTTGCGATGCTTTCTACAAAGGAATGTCAGAAGTGAGGTTAATGCCCCTTTTTTTCTCTCCACCTAATGGCTTTCTCTTGTCAGACGGCTACCTCTCAGCTGGGCGCCCAAAACCATTACGTCAAGGTCACTTACCTTTCTTACTGAAATATTTACGACAGCAGTCTCCGCTACAGTGGCAGTCTCATATAAAAAATTTCACAGGTCGAAAATTTGCGTTACAAATGTGTAGAAACAAAATCCTGTAAATATAACAGCGTCCAAAAAATTTTTGCCAGCATTGTGATACATTCACGCATATACACACATTTCTTAACTCTTAAAGTACGATTCTTGGTTTCCAACATCCTTTTCATAAATCAGAGTCCCTAATCATTACTCATTATTCCTTGCTTTATTACACATATACATATTCGTAGACACTTCTTCAATATTTCATCATAATAACTACATAGCATAATCAGATTCCTCATATAGCATCAGCTTATTGATCATAAACATACCTCAGTAGCATAATACACATCATCGTCATAAAAATATCATCATAACACCTCAGTCAAATCTCAAAAACGTCGTAGCTTTCTGCAATAATGTCAAAACCTAAAAAAAATTCTCTGCTCATTTCAATAGTGTCATCTACCTCAAACGTACTTTAAAAATCATGATCCCATACCAAATATATCATTCAAAGCTCTCATAATATCACAATGGTTCCGAAAAAATATGAACAGTTCACAAAGTACAGACAAAATACAGTTTCATAAGTGTGAAGTTATCCAACTGTGTAATTCCGTAAACATCTGTCACTGATGTAATAAAAAAATGTTTGTTTCTCTGTTAAATAATCAGATAGCTGTGTAATTTATGTTTTAGAGAAATATGGTACTGATGTGTAAAGTTGTATAAGCAAATACCATATTAGCTAGGGCTCCTTGTGCTTGCCAAACACGTGGTACACAAAGTAAGCGTGTACCCCCCTGAGGATTAATGTAATTACACCCTCAGGTGTTACAGATTACAGCAATGGAATGAAATGTATCACGGAAAACTTTCTTTGTAATTCAAAAATCTTGAAAAATAAATGGTTTAAGTACAAAATTGATCACTCAAATGCGTGTCCTGTAGCGCTAAATGTGCGTCTTGCTGTAAGATAATCTCTGTGAAAGTGTCGTAGTTATTGTCCTCCGAAAGCTAAGTTCTGCAGAAGTCAATGTACTTACCTTATGATAAACAAAAGTGAAATGCTTTGCATATAGATATCTTAGTTATTACGCTTATTGCCGTGATGAAGAAATTACTGTGCTGTAACGTATTGTTGTGCTACGGAAAAGGCAGTCTCATTGTAGCTATACCACAAAAGTTACTACTAAAACATGTTATGCTTTCCAGAATAAAACAGAAAACTGTGCAGATATGAAACAGATACACCGGAAAAGCAACATTGTAAATTGTCACTCATTAGTAGCGTCGTGATAAAATCGTGTAGCTGTCACATAAACTAACCACTGTGTCATCTGGTATCTCACAGAAAGTACTTTAAATCCAGAATGTATTTTCAAGTTAACCAAAATGTTGTATTAAAATCTCATCAGCAGTACCAGTATATGTTCTAAGTATGTGAGCCTTGTAGTCGTTACGTAATCGTGCAACTAACAAGCAAGAATTTACAAATAACAACACTGTGTCGTCTGTTCACTATAACATTGCATTCGTAATTTCTGTTTAAATAAGTTCTCTTGGTTCTTGACTGGATATTTAACTTCAAAACATTGTTGCATGTTAACAGTTTCTCAGTGTGACAAAGCGTACTAGTAGCGTCAATTGAAAAGTTTTATGGCAAAGACAAAGTTAAAAATCAGATTATTTTTCAATAAACGGTTTTACATGTGAAATGTGGTGTAAAGCTTTACTCTTCCTAGTACTCAGAGTTTCAACTTGAACGGAATTATCATGCGGTATACGTCGGTGAGGAGTGCTAATATTTTTCTCAAGGTTAGCGTCTTACATTATTTTTCTCGGAGCCAGCGGGCGCACGCGGCTGCCTGCTGTGCGAGTCATTGTCAGTCTCTTTGTTGGCGCGCGCCGTTATTGGGATTAGGAGACCTAACTTCTACAAATTCACCGTGACGAGATTGCCCTGCCCTCTTTGAAGCTCGCCAGTTCTGATGGAATTCAGGTCTGTCGTTTTGTTGGTAGTTTACACAGTTTCTTTCTTGTCGGTCACGTGGTGGAGAATTTCTCCCTGAGTCATAACTGCGCGCTGGACCGTTGCGTCTAAAGTTATTCTGTCTCCCTTGATAATAATTATTTTGGTTCCCAAATTGTCTGTTTCTCTGATGGTCTCTGTGATAGTCACTACCGCGGAGAGGTGATCTTTCCCTGTAACTATTATTACTCTGCCAGCGGTTGTCATATGGGTGGTGTCTATTTTGGTCACGATTTGCGTTGTAAGAATAGATCTGTCGTGTCCAGTTATTGTTTCTGTCGTCACGGAATTGTGACGGATGTGACCTGTAATTGTTGTGCTCCTGTTTCCGCGTTCCCCGATTGTCAGTGTCAATTTCCAGTTGTTGTAAGAGTCCCTGAAAAGCTTCAATGTCGTCTTTGCAACGTCCTGCCAAAATATAATTGATTAAGCAAATGCAGATGAGTTCTGAAGGGCTGTATGGGTTTGAAAGATATTGATTCTTATGCAACATGTCTTCGAAATATTTGACAAGACTGGAAAATTCAGATTGTTCAAAGTGTTTCATCATCATGATGCTATGTTTTACTCGGTCTTGTGTAGCTTGAGACCAGTATGCTGAGAGGAAGGCATGGTAAAACTCTCCTTCACTGTGGCAATCGTGAATGACCGATCACATTCTTACAGCTGGTTCATTCTCTAAGTAGCCACACATAAATTCTAATCTGTGCTCTAATGACCAGTTGGGAGGAAAACAATGAGAGAATTGATGGAGCCACGCTTGTGGATGAATGTCGTTGCCAGAATTCTTAAATGTTTTGAATTTACGTGTAGTAATGAACAGCTTATAGTCGAAGTCATCATGTCGGCGAGTGGCATATCGGTCATTGTTACGTCGTTTCGGCGGTTCCATTTCAAAATTCGGTGCACCTTGCCCATTTCTTTCATAATTTCCGAAATGCGCTGTGTTGTTATTTTGTGGCTGTTCCGTATTTGTATGTCCCTCTTCCCGTATTGGGGCGCGAGTGTCCTCTGAAATACGTAATTCTTGTATTACCTGTGTCAGCTGATCTTGTACTTCCTGGATTTCTCTTTGGTATTGCGTATTAATTTCATTCTGATTTTGTTTGAATTTCCTAACTGGCTTGCACTCTTCTGTGTCATTCAGATTATCATCTACATTGTAGATAAATTAGTGACCTGATCCGAAAGTTCGGCTGCTTTCTCCGATAGTGAACACATTTCCTCAGTGTGTTTTTCTGAACCAAGTTTCAGAGTGTCCATTTGTGTTGAAATTGAATCTACTGTGTCCTTTAAGTTTTCTTGAGTTTTTGCAAGTTGCGTAACCGAATCGGTAGATGCAACTGAGTCAATTTTGGCTTGCAAGGTGTCATGATTTTCATGAACAATAGTTTGCAGTTCTTTTATGGCTGCTTCGTGATTCTGTAATGCATTTTCATGACGCGAAAAAATAGGTTGGAAATGCTCACAAATTTGTGTTTTTACGTTATTACAGACTTTTTGACATTTCGATTCAATGTTATGTAACTCAGTAGTTAAATCTTCACGTGTTTGTTCAAGCGTGGTGTCTAACTTTTTAAGATTTTGTTCCACTGTGTCTAACTTTTTAAGATTTTGTTCCACTGTGTTTAACTTTTGAAGCTTTTGCTGTGTTTGTCCCATTTGTTGTATTAATTGTAATAACAATGCATTGGTATCTGAAACATGTTCCTCAGTGCTTTTCGGCAGTGAATTTGCACCGGCAACATTCACATTTTGACAAGCGGAAAATGTGTCTTGACTCATTTGAGAAAACGGTGAGAACCCAAATCCTGGGTCTACAGTATTTGCAATATTGTGTTCTGTCATTCCCGATTCCTGAGGCGAGCTGTTGCCGACCGATCGATCCATAATGCCTCCCTGTTAACTACCTGTTTCATTGTCTACACCATTATTTGACGCCCGCTCCATTTCCCTATGCACAGTTACCAAATTACTACTTTAAATGTCTGTTAATTCATTACACAGTGGTGCTGGTAAGCTACGCTCGTCGTCACTATTATTTCTCAGTTTACTTTGTAGCCTAGTGTTACGTTTTTCACACGCCATTATTGTCACAATATTTCACACGATACCACAGAAAAGCACAATTTGAAGAGCAAAAATAAGAGAACACATTAACATAGCACTGAAAATAATATCTAGTTAATTGCAGCTGTGAAATACTTGGTGCTAATCTACATGCATGCCACAACTGTTTTACTGTACAACAATGAAAGACTGCAACTACAAAGGAGATTTTCTCTACAATTACGCGCTAGCAATAAACAAAAGCTACACTAATTACACAAACAACAAGAAAAAAATCAGAAGATTCCAGTGAGGTATCCTCGGCTAAGGGTCGACATATGAAACGTCCCCTTTGAACTATTTATACAAGGCTGTGCTTAACCTGACACACAATATTTTTAGCGCAACGCAATCTGACTATCAAAGATCCCTGAAAAAGAATGGCCCTGAGTAACATTAAACTATACCTTTCAGAAATCACTTACCTCACAAAAATCTTCATTACTCGAACTACTGCAATACCGCGAGCGCCACTACTGCCAGCTAAATAAAAGATTCAAACTACGGAAGGCACTAACTACTGATAGGGATAGTTAGAAAATGAAAGATATTAATAGAGAACAAACAATGTATTTACCTTAATAGTCATAATATATCTAGCAGTTCATGACAAATTACAAAACTCCGCCATCTCTCTCCCCACATCCACCACTGCTGGCGGCTCATCTCCAACTGCGCAACGCTACGCGCTGATCACATCCAGCTGCCGCTGCCCAACACTACAATGGCAGACAACAATGCAAACTAGACACAGACTGCACACAGCACAGCCAGTGATTCTCACACAGAGCGCTACGTGGCGTTACCAATAAGAAAACCTAAACAGCCTACTTACAACTGATGTGAGTGCATTTCTAGCACGACACACGCTTTCTCGGCTCCTGTCGCCATTTTGTCTCACCGCGCTCTCGAGCGCTCTGGCGGCAGAAACCTGAAATGCGGCTTCAGCCGAACAAAACTTTATAAGTTTTTCTACGTATCTGTAGTGTGTCGTGACCATATATCAATGAATGGAGCTACAGTGAATTTATGAAATCGATTCAATCATTTGTAATAGCCCTGTACGTGTGTCAGTATATCCCAATATATTTTTGAATGTATCTTCTTCAACTTTACCTCCGGTAGGTACATAATAGTATTCTGATTTCGTGTCCTTACATTCCTTGGTGCAAGATCCTCAGTCGACTTCGCTGTCTTTTCCCAAGTAGTAATCGTTATTTTCAAAACTTCTTTCATTATCATCACCATCCATCTTTGTATCAGTTTTACTTTACAGTTCTTCCCACTCATTAGATCACTCGGATTCGGAATTATCTTGTTTCCTCTGCTCGAACTTCAAGTAATCTCTGTATTCGCATTTCGTTTTCTTCTTTTGTACACATACTGCACATTGAGTTGTCGTCATACAGTGACAGAAAGTAAACTGACTCCAAATTTTTTTTACTCAAATTAGAATGCAGTTAGAATAACGGTACTAGACAACAAAGGGGTTACGTAATATGATATTGGATTCGAAATCAATGAAACGGCTGTAAAATTTTAAAAAAAGACTGACATGTGCTATTATTTCCATTTTTGTTGCATTAGGACTGACTCAGGATATCCTAAACACCCCAATATATGTTGTTTTTTTTTGTTTTTTTTTGCCAACGGAAAAACTATTATAACTGAAATTCAGTTTATTATAATTTAATGACTAACGTAGCGGTTAGACAGAAAGATAGCAGCAGATTTAGACTGCGGTAAGAAAATAACCTAATAATACGATCGGTTTTTAATGTGTGGGGTGTCCACAGCACCCCACGGCAGCACTGAAGGGCTAAAATTATTTTTATTCAGTTGTAGGAGTTCGTGCTGTGGGACTTCCCTTGTAAGAGCTGATGAACATCTAGGACCTGTTCTGACGAACCAAAGCTCTCTGACTAATCACGATATGGCCAGCCAAACGAGTCGAAATAAGCTGAATCGTAATGAGGAAAATGAAACATTACTGTGGTGTATTCAACTTATGAGATGTTTAGCACACAGAGCTGTTTGTTCCAAAGAGCATCTTAAAAATTACTGCATATAATAATGCATTTATGAAATTAGTCTTGTGTTAATATCCTGGACCTTTCAATGTTAGCTCTAAGGGTATGGCAAAAATTCCTTGCAAACAAGTGCGAATTACGTGGGCCCGTCTCGTTAAGCTGCACTCGCCTCTGCACAAAGCTAATTAATTAAGTTCAGGAGCAGCAGCAGCAACCCGAATATAATACAAATGTCAGGTAAAAATCATAACTTCATCTTCTCAGGCGTACACACTGGTGGTGAATTCGACATTTTTATTAGATATAGGGTCACACCACCATCGAGATTACATAGAAGAAGAAAAAACTGGACGCTGGTGGAAAAGGAAATGGATCGAAAGTTACACCATAAAATAAAGTAACGCTCAATATATGGAATCTGACGGGATGAAACCCTGTGTGCAGAAGAACAAATTTCTTCTGTTAATAGATTCAGAGAAGGACAAACAAATCCACAATCACACGACGTGATGTTCCTACATGCTGATGGTTGCCATCCTGCACTATTAAAGTGATTTCCTCGAAATTCACACCGCTAGGACAACCTTTTTTCATCACCTAAAGAAATTAATTTCAAAGCTTCACAAATGCTTATCTCCTTGATAGAGGCAAACATGACTATATCAAGACACATTCCATTGCACGTCATAAACTATTCTCATCAATATTAGGCAAAATGAAGCGTTACACGTTGTTTACCGCCAAACTGTGCGATAAGAGTGAACTTAGCATGAATTCAACAAAGTTTTTTTCTGTATATAAACCTTAAAACAAACCATGTAACGGTAAAAATGCGGCGTTTCAAACGTGTCAAGATGTCCAGCAAATTATTGCTTCTCCTTTTATTAACTGTGAAGATTGCCCCATTACTTGTAAATCATCAGCTGTAAAATAAAAATGTCTCTAGTTTCCAATAGGAAGTCCTCCAAATGTAATCGAAGTCCCAGATTTTCTTTGCTTTTTCTTTTCAAACCTTTTAAGAAAATATTTGTAAATACAACGTATTGGGCATTATTTCGGTTCATCTTCTGTATAAGCAACGTCAAAATTTAAAATAAAAAAGTTTCCGCACAGAGACTGGAACCTACGCCCAACCGCTTAATATTGAACTTACTTTTTTCAGTGCGCCACCAGCTCCCGCAGCTGCGTTAACGAAAACAGCCCATGCCTCACCCAACCCGCACCAAAAGCGTTATTTTGTTTTTAAGCGCTTGACTATCTAGAGCTCCCTCTTCTGTCCTGTTCATGTCTGACCAAACCCTGTATGTTCCATAAATTTGGACGAACTTGGTGATGACGACTACACGTGGACCCTTTGTAACAAATGCGCCCATACGAGAGTTTGTAGGGGGAGTGTAGACCTGAGGAGTATGGAGTATTTGTAATATTCTAGGAAGCAATGGCGACTTGTTAGTAGCCATAAAAACATTACAGCCGACCCTGTTAAAACCTATGTAATACCGACTTTTAACTAATTTTCTTATAAGAAAGGCACTTGTCGACACAAAGGTTTTTCCTTCCACCTTAGAGGTAGGGGAAGGGGCAGGGGGGGAGTGGACCAAACCTTCTCCCGGGTATGAGTACCCTTGACTTGAAAGTATACCTATAATTAATGGCAAGGAGACACGGAGTGGCACAAATATGCTACCTGATTACTCTGGAGGACACTATGTTCTTGAGTGTCGTAGAATACTTCCGTGTGAAACTGTTTTATTGTGTGGGATTAACAGTAATATAAAGCTTTTTAAGGACATTATTCTAGCCTTTGACTGTTGTTATTACCTTGTTTGTCCACTATGCACATAACAATTGTTGAATTTGTAAATGAAGTAATTTTAAACGTCAAAGAGGACAACGAGGCCCTTACGTACCTTTCATATTGGCTGTAATAACCTGCTACGATCCTAACGGAACGTTCTAAATTCTTCCCCTGTCTGTGAAACGCCTATTTGGGAAGTATATCAAGGGTTGAAGAGTGCTCTGGACTTTGTTAGATTTGTGTCATTTTCGGTCTCCTTTACATATGGACCTCTTTTTTTCTGAATGCTTTCCAGAATTCTTTATCTACCTTTTCTGTGACTGATTTCACGAGGTTTGTTCTATTCTGTATCGCTTCGTGGTACTCCCTAGTCCTTTATACGTAAACAGTGTTACAGAATTAAGAGGGTAAGAACCGAGCGAGGTGGCGCAGTGGTTAGACACTGGACTCGCATTCGAGAGGACGACGGTTCAATCCCGCGTCCGGCCATCCTGATTTAGGTTTTCCGTGATTTCCCTAAATCGCTCCAGGCAAATGCTGGGATGGTTTCTCTCAAAGGGCACGGCCGCCTTCCTTCCCCGTCCTTCCCTAATCCGATGAGACCGATGACCTCGCTGTCTGGTCTCCTTCCCCAAAACAACCAACCAACCAATTAAGAGGGTAAACACTGACCTTGTGATCTGACGCACTCCTTGTCACAAGAATTATTTTCCATGTAACCACATTGAAAGACTACTGCCACTCATTATTCAAGTGGATTCACCGTTTAGGTCGTCTTCTCTTCCTTAAAATAATTCAGCGAAGATAGTTTGCTGTCACAACAACACGGTCAGTGAACAATACGACAATGATGCTGCCCTTATCTGATAAGTAGTTTATGTTTAAAGAGAAAGACAGCGATCCTTTAATCCGTCCCAGCAGCGCACTAAATGCTTCTTTAGCTCTTGTTTATCAATCAATATTCAGTATACACTATGGTGACAAAAGTGATGTGATACTTTCTAATATGGTGTCGGACCTGCGGAGTGCAACGACTCGACATGGCGGGCTCAACAAGTCATTGGAAGTCCCCTATCCCATGAGTTTTGTCACCTCGGCGTAATTGGCTGAACTGATAAGTTATTACCAAAAGATAGTACATAGAGAACTGATAAGTAATTTTAAGAGTATGAATGTGGCACTTTCATTTTTTTATTTTGTATGACAGACAAGCTGTACGCATACATACACATAAAATACGGAAGGATTGAACTTATTCCTGGTGTTTTTATATACAAATGTTTACTTAATTTTTGGTATACACAGAGAGACAGATGTGTAAATATGTTTTGGATAATAATTAGATCAGAAAATGCTGCCGCATGTGTAAGCCAAATGAGTTTCTTAAGTCTTTTGTGTTTAAATATATGGAAATGATTTTTGTGAGGGAGTAGTGTCGCAGTGTTTGGTGCCACCTGCAAGACCAGGAACTGCGTTGTGACAATTTTACATTATAATTGGTGCAGTTGCACCTGGGGGCCCATGAGTTAACCAGAAACAATTGTTTTCGTTGCATTCTCTTATCAGATAATCCGTACAGTCACATAATAACGTTCAAGGAAGTATCTGTTTACTTATCAATATTATATAAGCTTAAATACACACACACACACACACACACACACACACACACACACACACACACACACACACACGCACACACCGTAAGTTACTGTATTTCCACATCTCCAATATTTACCAAAAATACATGAGAATCTGAAATTCTGCCTCATCAGAAAATTTCTCTCTGTCATTTTTTTGATATCCTACAAAAAAAGTGGTTTATGAAAAATACCTTATTGCCTCATTAATAAATTTCGTATCTTTATGTTATTCTTCAGTGAAAACACCCGTACAGTGGTACGCGTTTCTACTGGCGTCTTGTGCAGTCTGTCACTGCCCAGACAATAAAGAAATATACAGTACAAAACGGTGTGGCACCAGGTTCACACTACAGGGTACATTGAACACAACGAGTTACTATAGTTCTTTCGGCGAATCGTGCCCCACCTACATTTACCACACTCTCGTGCCAAATGACGGCTACATCGACAAGTGAAACATATGGCTGGCACAGCCTTCGTACACGGCAACTCGTGCCCAGGAAGCTTGCAAAATATACACCTGACAAATGTTGCATGTGATTCACGACAGTTACCTTTAAAGCAGACAAGTCAGATTTCCACGGTTGTACAACAATTACCTTCACATTAAAATGAAAGTCCGTAAAATCCACCATGATCAATGAATTACACAATGAAAATGGCCGATTACAAAGAAAAAAAAATGCTTCTCATTCACTAGCCTGTATCGCTCGAAGCGGTGACTGCTAGATGAGCCAAGTTGCTATGGTGATGACGGCGTCGTCAGGAACTGGCGCTAGTTGTAGTCGTGTCATCTCTCACAGTGGCGGTGTCAGGCCCATTTGTGGGCACCAGTTGTAGTGGCTGTCCGCCACTTACGATTCGAGTTGTAGCAATGTCGACGTGAGTCGTGCTTCTGATCTCCACTCGTAGCGTGCACTCCTTGGGTCAGGACTTCTAGTGAGCGTGGAGAGTGAGTAGGTGTAATGGTGATGCTGCAGCTGCAGGAGGCTGAGGAAGGGAGCTGGTGTGGGTGCCGTCATATCCTCTAAGGCGTCAGTGAAACAATATTATCTGGAAATATACTGATTACCTTTGATTTTTATCTTACGGGCATGGCGGGAGGTGTGCTGATTCATATATGCAAACGAGGCGAGGAACGGAAGTAGAACTTTGTCAGCTGCGGCCATGGTGTTAGTCAGGAGCCAGCGTCGAAGTCCGGAACAGGGTGTATATTCTGTATCTTTCCGCCATTGTGCCGATCGTTTCGGTACTCAATAGCACCGATCGGTCTAGTACTCGAATCCAGAGTTATTCAGTATGCATTTCGGTAGCGATACCGTTCGGGTCTAGAGAACCGAAGTGCTGTTGTCGGTTCATGTCGTGCAAGCCAATCAAAAGTAAGCGGCTGCAGTTCGCGCATGCGCACTGCAGCGCGCACAGCACCACGAACACAAAGCGGCTAGCAGACGACACAGACGCGCTATTCTTAAAAGTACCGAAATTGCGTTTACGTTGCCATAACGCATGCCGCCGCATTCTATCGAGCTGACGTGCACTCCTTCATCGCCCTTGCATCCTCCTTAACAGTATCAGGCGCAGTATATCCATTTCCATGATTCTCAGCTGAAATGCATACAAATTTTTACAGTTTCTCTGAACGCATGTTTCCATGCATGCTTAATAACGATAGCGTATTTGACTGTATTCTGCAGATCGTCTTAAATGCCGCATTATGTCATCTTATACTCACTCACAGTGACATCGTATTTTGGATTTTACGTTTCAGTTCAAATAGCTGTTGGCACTATGGGATTTATCTTCCGAGGTCATCAGTCCCCTAGAACTTAGAACTACGTTAACCTAACTAACCTAAGGACATTACACACATCCATACCCGAGACAGGATTCGAACCTGCGACCGTAGCGCACCGGTCGACTTACATTTCGGAAAATAAGTTAGGAATAGTGTGTAGTACCACATTGTACTAATACATCTATAAAAACAGCCGAAAAATTGATTCTGAGAGTTTAAAAGAATAAGGAGATAAACAGAATGTGGTGATAACACGCTCCTAGAGATCCAAATGAATAAGTAGCCCACTTCCCTATACGATGGGTCAACGATTTGGGTCTTAAAAAAAACTGAAAAAGAAAACGCATTTTCGAGAGCTTCTGCAGTTCGTCGAAGTTTATAACATGCATCTCATAAATGATAATATTTTTTATATGGTGCTACTGTCTAAAAATATTATGGCAGAGATCTTTCATCTCTGTCTACTGTGTTTGAGGATTCGATCGCAGATAAATACCTGTGACAAGCAAGATTATGAAGATGACTGCTGCTAGTTACATTCCCAGTAATTTAAGTTGTGCTCTTAGATTCCTGTCTAACCGCATATTGGGAAATCGGTACATACTCGGAAAACATGGTGAATTATTTCTGGCAAGAAAAAATATAAAGGTCACTGTCCGTTGTTTCACTCACAGCAATTTCATATTTCGTATTTTAAACACATAGAAGTCACGAAATCATTACTGAGGAAGGGCGCTCTTACATGTAAATAATAACGAATATTGCAGAAAAATCTTAACTTACACGAATAACAATGTCTCAGAACGTGTTGCATACATGAAGAGGAAAAAAAAATTTTGCATCTACCCATGCGCGAACCCGTGACCTTTCACACTGAATTCCCGCGCGCTAACCACTTTTTTTATCTATATATCTCGTTTTGTTCGCACTCGTTCGTTGCATCTGCTCGGGGCGGACGTCGTAAGCCACCCGTTTAAGTTCGTTGTTAATCGATTAACTCAGTTTATTTATTAGAGAAGGCAGCTAACCTTCTGAGCGAACACGCTGAGCTTCCGTGCCGGCTGCCAAATGGATACGCCAAACAACAGTCACGCAGTGCTCAATTGTAGTATTGTGTAGAGGAACGTAGGCTGACTTCGTTACCAAACGGTACTGCGTAAGTCATAAATGTGTGATAGTTAGGAAGGTTTCCAATATCAGGCTTCACATAATTGCTTTCCATTGTTATTTGAAATTTATTAACACGTTTCGATAGTTACTAACTAACCCATTTGTGGGAAAAAGTACACAAAGGCAATAGTAACGTCAGTTCACACTCATGTAATTTACGAGATTCCTGTCTAACCGTATACTGGGAAATCGGTACATATTCGGAAAATATTGTACATAAGCTGAGCCGATGTCTTGATATTTAATGATTTTTAAACTCTTATTTGCTAATAATAAGACCTATTTTGAGAGAATATTGACAGAAAACATGTTTTTATTTAATCATTCATAGTAACAACCTGTCCGTCCCCGGCAGCTAAGTGGTCAGCGTGACAGACTGTCAATCTTAAGGGTCCGGGTTCGATTCCCGGCTAGGTTGGAGATTTTCTCCGCCCAGGGACTGGGTGTTGTGTTGTCCTAATCATCATCATTTCATCCCCATCGACGCGCAGGTCGCCGAAGTGGCGTCAAATCAAAAGACCTGCACCAGGCGAACGGTCTACCCGACGGGAGGCCCTAGCCACACGACATTTCATTTCAGTAACAACCTAACCTAACCATATTTCCAACAAAGGAAAATAGTCTATTACGAAATCACTTTCCAACTGGATGCGTCCTCTGGTGATTCTTTAGTAACACAATCACTAAATCCAAAGCTAAAACAGCTAAATATGTTTAAAATAACAAATTATAGGGGTACATAAGCAACAGCTCACCGATCGACAGGGCCAGACCGAAATCCAAAACCTCTCGGTACAATTGTAAAATCGGTGGGAGGACCGTTCGGCGACAAGTCTCTGAAGATTACTGAATAGGATATTTCGATAAAGAACCGAAAATGACGTCACTACCGAGACTAACCTACTACACTGATCGGTATGAACGATACAAAATAGGGCCCAGCCTTCCACAGGTGCAAGTCTACTGCGGCTCGCCAATAACTTGGGTAGCACTCCTTTGCGCTTTCGAAGACAGACGTGCTCCTAAGCAGATGCCAACAGCATATGTCAGACGGAGGGAGTCGTTAAGAATGGAAGCCCTGCTCCCAAATTAGCAACACACTATGCAGCTTGCAGTGGCTACGTTCCAATACAGCCAGCAGGCTGCAGAGATGCCGATGGAATGAACAGACACTGAGAGACTGAGGCGTCTGAAATGGTCGTATTTAAGCTGGACAAACGTCATCGCAGCCGGTGATGCGGTGACTGCCCCCATTATCTGGCGGTGTCAGCATTCTTGCCCCTCCATGGAGTCTCAGTTACTGTCAGTTCCCCTTGCCTTCTCCGTTTTCGTCAATGCTATGACGCCGTGTAGCGTCTGAGCTCCGATGATCATGTTATGACTCTTAACTGCAAGGCTCGTAGAATGACGCATTGTGTGCTGCCATACTGCGCTTTTGCACTCCTTGATTACGGCACAGCTCGGTGTGGAAACATTGGCACTCTTTGCGTGGCCTTGATATGGAATGTGACACTAGGTATGAGCGAAATCTGATTCTCTGCCGTGTGTGCTAAGTAATATCCTTATAAATAATACGCACGCCCAAGATGTGAATCTAATTGTAAATAACGGAATTTACAATCCTATCGATCCTGGGTGTCTTACATTGCAAATTATTAAATATTATTCATCAACATAACATCTACGAATGGATAACTAGTCATCCATACTTTTCCAGTCAGTTCATATATGACGCTGTAAGCAGTATCATGCTGTATTTCCGTTGTTTCAACTAAAATTAATGGTGGCAATTTACTCGTGCCCCCATCCTCTCGCAATCTTCTTTTCCGTAATTATATTTCGTTCCTCTTTTTAGTTTCCTTCGTCATCTTCCTGATTGAAAACTACTACCTCCTCTTCCTCTTCTTCTTTTTCTTCTTCTTCTTCTTCTTTTCCTCCTCCTACTCCTGTTGCTTCTCATCTCATATCCCCTCCTTCTACTTTCGTACAATGTTTTCTTTTCGTTCATCATCTTCATCTCGTTCTGTCTTCTTCTTTTGAATTAGAGCTTCCAATACCTGAAGTGGTTGAGAAAAAGGCTTAAAATGTTTTCCAGTAGAGAGCGAGCTTCAGCGTGCCCTATTTGCAGCTTTGCCAGTTTTGTGAGTGTATTTCGGTAAAATTTCAACGTCTTTCTTTTAAGATTAATCTTTCGTCCAACAGAACTGAGAAGCATAGAGAGAACTGTGGACCTCAAACAGCATCTGAACCGATTATAATGAAACTTCTGAATGTATACCACTGGCCAAATGTAATTGATGATGTAAAATACCAATACAGTTACTGAGTTTCACACAGACAGTCTAAAAATCGGATGGGGTCGGAAAACACACAGACCGTTTAGGAAAACGGGATATTTCAGAAGTCATAGAACATTAAAAAAAAAAACCGAACGGGGCAGCATTAAAGAATGGAGTTGGTCACTGTTAGAGAAAAAAACCACACACACACACACACACACACACACACACACACACACACACACACACCTTTTTTTATAAAAGGAAAAATGATGCTTCGTTGTTCAGAAAGCGGAATGGATCACCGTTCAAAAACGGAGTGGGACATCGTTTAAAGAAATGGAACAGGTCACCGCTTAAAAATTTGAACGAAAACAAACAACGTAACTGGTAATCATTTAAAAAAATGGGAAAGGTCACTCTTTAAAAA
This sequence comes from Schistocerca americana, assembly GCF_021461395.2. Lineage (NCBI taxonomy): Eukaryota > Metazoa > Arthropoda > Insecta > Orthoptera > Acrididae > Schistocerca > Schistocerca americana. The sequence continues at coordinate 777,407 of NW_025726060.1, forward strand.
ATTGGAACGTGTCACAGTGTAAATAACAGAAGGGGTGAGATAGTGTTTAAGAACTAAAGCAAAAAGTAACGAAATGATACAGAAGTTACAAATGTTATAATGTCCGTCAGGGATATCTATCGAACGAAGATAGTGCATTGCGCATGCCGCCAATATTTGAACTACGATTGTTATGTGATCTTTGTATTACGCCGTTTGTTTACATTCTGTGCCAGCAGATAAACTGTAAGACTGCGAGTAATTACTTATTGACAATAGCGACAATAGGAATTCAGAAGTATCAGGACACCCACTGCTGAACGTTAATATGGATGTGTGTCCACCCCTTGCCTACATGATGCTTTTAATGAAATTCCTGAAAGTCTGTGGGGCAATGGTAGCCCATTCTTCCTAAGGAACTGAAACCAGAGAAGATAGTGATGCTGGATATTGGGGTCCAGAGTGACGCCGACGTTCTGTCTAATCCCAGACGTATTCCATCCGCGTCAGGCCTGGACTTGGGGAAGATCAGGTTATTCAGGACTGTTACTGTCCACATACCATCACCTCACAGATACTGCAATATGACATGGTGCATTGTCATGCTGATACAATCAATAATCGTCTCCACACTTTTAATTTACTTTGCGGAGTAAACTGAATTGTAAAATGTTCACGTCATTTTTGCATTTAGTGATTTCCTAAGCACAATAAGGGGGACCAAGCCCTAAACATGAAAAATATATGTATACCACATCACCATCTCCTTCGCAGGTCATTGTTGACATTATAGATGATGACAGGTAACGTTCTCGATGAAAATGGCACACGTTACTGCATGATGCACCAAATCGCTTGTTTCCAGTAACCCACTTTACAGTGGAGTCGCTCTTCACACCATCTCAAGCACCACGTAACACTGGCGTCAATGAGTTGTCCTGACCGGTCCATTCTGCCATTACAGCTTCTCTAACGATAACACAGTATTCCCCACCTCCTTCACCTCCTTTTATACTGGCGATTACGCCTCTCGGGGCAAATATTGGTCACTTCTACGTTAGATAGCGGTGACCAGGTATTTTTGATCAGATAGTTTACATAGTAATGCGAGTCATTTCATCTGGATCATACAGATCTCCAAACCATAGTCCTTAATTCAAACTTGTTACGACAGAAACTACTCCTAACACCACAGACGTGGAGAATGGTTAAGTGCGAATAACAATTTATTTCGCATATGAACGAAGATTAAGAAACATTGGATCAAAAACTGAAAAACAAAATGGGGAACACCTGATATCACTTCTGTTTTGCTCGATGATTTGTCGTAGTAATAGACGGCAAATCATCGAGGAAAACTGAAATGATATCAGGTGTTCCCCAGGGAAGCGTCCTGGGACCTCTGCTGTTCCTGATCTATATAAATGACCTGGATGACAATATGAGCAGTTCTCTTAGGTTGTTCGCAGATGATGCTGTAATTTACCGTCTAGTACGGTCATCCGAAGACCAGTATCAGTTGCAAAGCGATTTAGAAAAGATTGCTGTATGGTGTGGCAGGTGGCAGCTGACGCCAAATAATGAAAGTGTGAGGTGATCCACATGAGTCCCAAAAGAAATCCGTTGGAATTCGATTACTCGATAAATAATACAATTCTCAAGGCTGTCAATTCAACTAAGTACCTGGGTGTTAAAATTACGAACAACTTCAGTTGGAAAGACCACGTAGATAATATTTTAGGGAAGGCGAGCCAAAGGTTGCGTTTCATTGGCAGGACACTTAGAAGATGTAACAAGTCCACTAAAGAGACAGCTTACACTACACTCGTTCGTCCTCTGTTAGAATATTGCTGCGCAGTGTGGGATCCTTACCAGGTGGGATTGACGGAGGACATCGAAAGGGTGCAAAAAAGGGCAGCTCGTTTTGTGTTATCACATAATAGGGGGCAAGACCACGTAGATAATATTTTAGGGAAGGCGAGCCAAAGGTTGCGTTTCATTGGCAGGACACTTAGAAGATGTAACAAGTCCACCAAAGAGACAGCTTACACTACACTCGTTCGTCCTCTGTTAGAATATTGCTGCGCAGTGTGGGATCCTTACCAGGTGGGATTGACGGAGGACATCGAAAGGGTGCAAAAAAGGGCAGTTCGTTTTGTGTTATCACGTAATAGGGGAGAGAGTGTGGCAGATATGATACGCGAGTTGGGATGGAAGTCCTTAAAGCAAAGACATTTTTCGTCGCGGCGAGATCTATTTACGAAATTTCAGTCACTAACTTTCTCTTCCGAATGCAAAAATATTTTGTTGAGCCCAACCTACATAGGTAGGAATGATCATCAAAATAAAATAAGAGAAATCAGAGCTCGAAAAGAAAGGTTTAGGTGTTCGTTTTTGCCGCGCGCTGTTCGGGAGTGGAATGGTAGAGAGATAGTATGATTGTGGTTCGATGAACCCTCTGCCAAGCACTTAAATGTGAATTGCAGAGTAATCATGTAGATGTAGATACGTGACCAGTATTTTAAGTAATGATAAGTCGAATATTTTCTTCATATCAAAACTCCAATTTCAATTTCGATCTCGCATTCACTTTGATATAGTAGGAATCTATTTTTAGTATCACGCCATCAAAATTTATTGACATGGAGACTCGGCACTAAGATAAAGTGCAGTACGACTCTATTTCCTACCCAGTTGCATCAAAAAGCTATTTTGCCTCTCACAAATAAGTGAAACGTCCATGCGTTTACCTCTACAAGGTTTTAAGTCATGTTCATTCCATAAATCACGTCCGCTAGGAATATCTATCGGGCGAGATTAGTGTACTGCACATGCTGCCAAAATTTGACCAACGATTGTTATGTGATCTTTGTGCAATGCAGTTTGTTTACTTCCCGCACTAAGAGCTAAACAGAAAATTTACGTATATTTATCTACTGGTAACGGAAACAATGAAAATCGAAACATGTCAAACGGGAATTAGTTACACTATGCGATCAAAAGAATCCGGACATCCCAAAAACATACGTTTTTCATATTCGGTTCATTGTGCTGCCACCTATTGCCAGGTACTTCGTATCAGTGACCTCAGCAGTCATTAGATATCGTGAGAGAGCAGAATGGGGCACTCTGCGGAACTCACGGATTTCAAACATGGTCAGGTGATTAGGTGCCACTTGTAACATACGTCTGTACGCGAGCTTTCCAGACTCCTAAACATCACTAGTTCCACTGTTTCCGATGTCATAGTGAAGTGGAAACGTGAATTGACACGTACAACACAAAAGCGTTCAGGCCGACCTCTTCTGTTGACTGACAGATACCGCCGACAGTTGAAGAGGGTCATAATGTGTAATAGGCAGACCTATCCAACCATCACACAGGAATTCCGAACTGCAGCAGGGTCCACTACAAATACTATGACAGTTAGGCAAGAGGTGAGAAAACTTGGATTTCATTGTCGAGCGGCTGCTCATAAGCCACACATCACGCCGGTAAATGCCAAACGACACCTCGCTTGGTGTAGGGAGCGTAAATATTGAACGATTGAACAGCGGAAAAACGTTGTGTGGAGTGACGAATCATGGTACACAATGTGGCGATCCGATGGCAGGGTGTGGGTATTGGGAATGCCCTGTGAACGTCATTTGCCAACGTGTGTAGTGCCAACAATAAAATTCGGTTACGGTGTTATGGTGTGCTCTTGTTTTTCATGGAGGGGGCTTGCACTCCTTGTGGTTTTACGTGTCACTGTCACAGCACAGTGATGTTTTAAGCACGTTCTTGCTTCACACTGTTGAAGAGCAATCCGGGGATGGCGATTGCATCTTTCAACACGATAGTGCACCTGTTCATAAAGCACGGCCTGTGGCGGAATGGTTACGCGACAATAACATCATTGTAATGGACTGCCTGCACAGAGTCATGACCTGAATCCTATAGAACACCTTTGGGATGTTTTACAATGCCGACTTCGTGCCAAGCCCCAAAGACGGACGTCAAAAACCTCTCCTCAGTGCAGCACTCCGTTAAGAATGGGCTGCCATCCCCCAAGAAACCTTCCAGCACCTGATTGAACGTACGCCTGCAAGAGTGGAAGCTGTCATAAGGGCTAAGGGTAGGTCAACACCATATTGAATTGCAGAATTACCGATGGAGGGTGCCATGAACTTGTAAGTCATTTTCAGTCAGGTGCCCGATACTTTCGATCACACAGTGTACTTTCGATGCTTAAGTACGACAAGCATTTGTTTCCTATTTATGTGGTATTTTCTTTCTGCAGACACAAACACAAGATTAATCGAACTTAGCTGAAGTATTGTAAGAGAATGGTGGAGGATGGGGTTATTGTCCCGACCGAGTTTGTACCTACTCACCTCGTAAATCCAGTGGTCATTCGCTTCTTCCCTTGCAGTCTCGTAACAGCAGCTCGAGCGTTGCTGTAATAAACGATAACAAACAAGGGGAACAAAGGAGTGCCAATTACCAAAATTCAAGTTTTAGCCTAGTATAATACATTGATGTTTTTCTTTAACACTTGCACTACACAGGGCTGCACTGTTACACTCTTCACAAAATAGCATATATGTTGATCCACTGATACATACAGTAACACTACACCACAATACATTATCCCACACTGCAATCCAGATGCGGCGTTCGTGGCAATATAGCTAACCCAAGTTTCACTTACCGGCGCGGATGAGATACTCGCGGGCATCTAATCATCTTCTCGCGGTTGTTCTCGTGGTTTTTGACTTAGCTAACCGCGGATTACGTCTCGTGAGGTACACGAATGATTACACAGCATCGCACACCTTTATAATCACAAAATTTACTTGTTCTCTTAGCCTGATTCCTTAACATCTTCACACCAAACACACAGTTAGAAAACCACCGCGTGACTCTCTCGCTCGTTCTGGCGCGAAAAAAAAAAAAAACAAAAGAAGCGACCATAGCGATTTATCATAATCGATATCAGTGCTAGTCGATACATGTTTACAGTATGTCGCCTTGATATCACGGCCAGTATGTTGAATGTGGTAACCACGTTTGTAAATGGTTGGTTTGGGAAGGTGACCAGACAGCGAGCTCATCGGTTGCATCGGATTTTGAGAGGATAGGGAAGCAAGTCGGCCATGCCCTTTCAATGGAATCATCCCGACATTTGACTGAAACTATTTAACGAAATCACGGAAAAACTAATTTAATTTGGCCGGAAGCACGATTAAACCGTCGTCCTCCCGAATGCGAGTCCTGTGTGCTAACCACTGCGCCACGTCGCTCGGTTTGTAAATGGTGATTACATCTACCTTAGGTGTGCACGGGTATTACCAAACCGCTCGCCGGTGGCCAGAAGCTTCAGGGATATGCACAGTTGACATTGCACTTGCTGACTCAGTGCTAGAGATGCTGTCTGGTGCAGCGCCACCGCAGGCGAGCTCTGAGTCACTAACGCAGCCTGTCACGTTCAGAAGTACCTGAATCTACATCTACATTTATACTCCGCAAGCCACCCAACGGTGTGTGGCGGAGGTCACTTTACGTGCCACTGTCATTACCTCCCTTTTCTGTTCCAGTCGCGTATGGTTCGCGGGAAGAACGACTGTGTGAAAGCCTCCGTGCGCGCTCGAATCTCTCTAATTTTACATTCGTGATCTCCTCGGGAGGTATAAGTAGGGGGAAGCAATATATTCGATACCTCATCCAGAAACGCACCCTCTCGAAACCTGGCCAGGAAGCTACACCGCGATGCAGAGCGCCTCTCTTGCAGAGTCTGCCATTTGAGTTTGCTAAACATCTCCGTAATGCTATCACACTTACCAAATAACCCTGTGACGAAACGCGCCGCTCTTCTTTGGATCTTCTCTATCTCCTCCGTCAACCCGATCTGATACGGATCCCACACTGATGAGCAATACTCAAGTAGAGGTCGAACGATGTTTTGTAAGCCACCTCCTTTGTTGATGGACTACATTATCTAAGGACTCCCCCAATGAATCTCAACCTGGTACCTGCCTTACCAACAATTAATTTTATATGACCATTCCACTTCAAATCGTTCTGCACGCATACTCCCAGATATTTTACAGAAGTAACTGCTACCAGTGTTTGTTCCGCTATCATATAATCATACAATAAAGGATCCTTCTTTCTATGTATTCGCAATATATTACATTTGTCTATGTTAAGGGTCGGTTGCCACTCCTTGCACCAAGTGCCTATCCGCTGCAGATCTTCCTGCATTTCGCTACAATTTTCTAGAATTGCAACTTCTCTGTATACTACAGCATCATCCGCGAAAAGCCGCATGGAACTTCCGACACTATCTACTAGGTCATTTATATATGTTGTGAAAAGCAATGGTCCCATAACACTCCCCTGTGGCACGCCAGAGGTTACTTTAACGTCTGTAGACGTCTATCCATTGATAACAACATGCTGTGTTCTGTTTGCTAAAAACTCTTCAATCCAGCCACACAGCTGGTTTGATATTCCGTAGGCTCTTACTTTGTTTATCAGGGGACAGTGCGGAACTGTATCGAACGCCTTCCGGAAGTCAAGGAAAATAGCATCTATCTGGGAGCCTGTATCTAATATTTTCTGGATCTCATGAACAAATAAAGCGAGTTGGTTCTCACACGATCGCTGTTTCCGGAATCCATGTTGATTCCTACAGAGTAGATTCTGGGTTTCCAAAAACGACATGATACTCGAGCAAAAAACATGTTCTAAAATTCTACAACAGATCGACGTCAGAGTTATAGGTCTATAGTTTTGCGCATCTGCTCGACGACCCTTCTTGAAGACTGGGACTACCTGTGCTCTTTTCCAATCATTTAGAACCTTCCGTTCCTCTAGGGACTTGCGGTACACGGATGTTAGAAGGGGGGCAAGTTTTTTCGCGTACTCTGAGTAGAATCGAATTGGTATCCCGTCAGGTCCAGCGGACTTTCCTTTGCTGAGTGATTCCAGTTGCTTTTCTATTCCTTGGACACTTATTTCGATGTCATCCATTTTTTCGTTTGTGCGAGGATATAGAGAAGGAACTGCAGTTCGGTCTTCCCCTGTGAAACAGCTTTGGAAAAAGGTGTTTAGTATTTCAGCTTTTCGCGTGTCATCCTCTGTTTCAATGCCATCATCATCCCGGAGTGTCTGGATATGCTGTTTCGAGCCACTTACTGATTTAAAGTAAGACCAGAACTTCCTAGGATTTTCTGTCAAGTCGGTACATAGAATTTTACTTTCGAATTCACTGAACGCTTCACGCATAGCCCTCCTTACGCTAACGTTGACATCGTTTAGCTTCTGTTTGTCTGAGAGCTTTTGGCTGCGTTTAAACTTGGAGTGAAGCTCTCTTTGCTTTCACAGTAGTTTCCTAACTTTGTTGTTGAACCACGGTGGGTTTTTCCCGTCCCTTACAGTTTTACTCGGCACGTACCTATCTAACTTTTTCCATAAACACTCAACATTGTCAGTGTCGGAACAGAAATTTTCGTTTTGATCTGTTAGGTAGTCTGAAATCTGCCTTCTATTACTCTTGCTAAACAGATAAACCTTCCTCCCTTCTTTTATATTCCTATTAACTTTCATATTCAGGGATGCTGCAACGGCCTTACGATCACTGATTCCCTATTCTGCACTTACAGAGTCGAAAAGTTCGGGTCTGTTTGGTATCAGTAGGTCCAAGATGTCATCTCCACGAGTCGGTTCTCTGTTTAATTGCTCGAGGTAATTTTCGGATAGTGCACTCAGTATAATGTCACTCGATGCTCTGTCCCTACCACCCGTCCTAAACATCTGAGTGTCCCAGTCTATATCTGGTAAATTGAAATCTCCACCTAAGAGTATAACATGCTAAGAAAATTTATATGAAACGTATTCCAAATTTTCTCTCAGTAGTTCTGCCACTAATGCTGCTGAGTCGGGAGGTCGGTAAAAGGAGCCAATTATTAACCTAGCTCGGTTGTTGAGGGTAACCTCCACCCATAATAATTCACAATAACTATCCACTTCTACTTCACTACAGGATAAGCTACTACTAACAGCGACAAACATGCCACCACCGGTTGCATGCAATCTATCCTTTCTAAACACCGTCTGTGCCACCTTTCTGTACCTATAACGATTTCAGCATCGATGCTTTCTATCAGCGCTTGAAGTTCCGGTACTTTACCAATGCACCTTCGACAGTTTGCTGCTTGGTCCCCGCATGTCCTGACTTTGCCCCGCACCCTTTGAGGCTGTTGCCCTTTCTGTACTTGCCCGAGGCCATCTAACCTAAAAAACCGCCAGGCCACGCCACACAACCCCTGCTACCCGTGTAGCCACTTGCTGCGTGTAGTGGACTCCTGACCTATCCAGCGGAGCCCGAAACCCCACCACCCTATGGCGCAAGTCGAGGAATCTGCAGCGCACACGGTCGCAGAACCGTCTCAGCCTCTGATTCAGACCCTCCACTCAGTTCTGTAGCAGAGGTCCGCAGTCAGTCCTGTCGACGATGCTGCAGATGGTGAGCTCTGCTTTCATCCCGCTAGCGAGACTGGCAGTCTTCACCAAATCAGATAGCCGCCGGAAGCCAGAGAGGATTTCCTCCAATCCATAGCGACACACATCATTCGTGCCGACATGAGCGACCACCTGAAGATGGGTGCACCCTGTACCCTTCATGGCATCCGGAAGGACCCTTTCCACATCTGGAATGACTCCCCCCGGTATTCACACGGAGTGCACATTGATTTTCTTCCCCTTTTGCTGCCATATCCCTAAGGGGCCCCATTACGCGCCTGACGTTGGAGCTCCCAACTACCAGTAAGCACACCTTCTGTGACCGCCCGGATCTTGCAGACTGAGGGGCAACCTCTGGAACAGGACAAGCAGCCATGTCCGGCCGAAGATCAGTATCAGCCTGAGACAGAGCCTGAAACCGGTTCGTCAGATAAACTGGAGAGGCCTTCCTTTCAGCCCTCCGGAATGTCTTTCGCCTCCTGACACACCTCGAGACGACCTCCCACTCTACCATAGGTGAGGGATCAGCCTCAATGTGGGCAGTATCCCGGGCAGCCACAGTCGTAGTCCGACCGGGGGATGCGTGGGACGAGCTGGCCATCCCGGAAAAACCCCCATCCGGATCCCCACAGTAATGCCCATTGGCAACAGCCTCAAGCTGTGTGACCCAAGCCAACACTGCCTGAAGCTGGGAGCGAAGGGATGCCAACTCAGTCTGCATCCGAACACATGTGTGTCATGTCCTAAAGTAACCGAATAATCTGAATTTTGCATATATTGGCGCTATGTTCTAAGTACAGAAATGATTTTTTGATGTTTTAGTAATGCTTCAGTATTTATTGCTCGGTTTATGTTACGGATATAAGTTAATGATGTATTTGATGCTTGACTTCATAATGTTTGACGTTTCTATAAACCATTTCTTTTTGTCATGGAGCTCAAGTTGCTCGCCAATGCATTTGGCTCAGCTTGGTGTAATATGAAACGTGTGCCGATTGTTTTGGGTGGGCACTTTCAAGCCTGAAGTCGCTGAATAAGCATTTTATTGCTTCCTTGCAGATGTGCCAACTTTGTGATGCTTCTTCCTCTTTGGGAGTAATAATCATTCGCTCTTTTTGCAACAAGTAATTTTTTGTGCGCTCTGCAATGTGATACAGCTGTTTGCTAAACCAGACCATGCAATCCCGCACCTCAGCATAGCTGAAACTCTGCATATTTGTCACTGTAACTGCAGTGCACATAGAAAGCAAAACCAAAAACTTTGCAGTGTGTGCATATGAATTTCCTTACTGGTTGTAACAATCATCTGAAATCTGCATAAATGACAAATTATAGCTCTAATCCTTTGTTATACAAATCGGATTTTATACACAGTTCCTCTAACAGATATAACATTATGCTTGTAAATAAAAACAGGATCGGATTAATGAAACACGAACTGACTGGTTAACCTCTTTGGATTTGTGGGTCAACGAGATAAAATATGTCAGGAAGTCGGTCGTGTAGAGCAAAGAGTGTGAAGCAATACTCAGATAACGGATTAACCACCGATGACCACTGACAATGTCAGCTGACTTCTGATGTTAAAATAAATGTGCATCATGTTATTCAACACCATTTCGATTTAGTTTCCATTGTTAAACAGTTGAAGTTAGCCGGCCGCTGTGGCCTATTGGTTCTAGGCGCTTCAGTCTGGAACCGCGCTGCTGCTACGGTCGCAGGTTCGAATCCTGCCTTGGGCATGGATATGTGTGTTGTCCTTAGGCTAGTTTGGTTTAAGTAGTTCTAAGTGTAGGGGACTGATGACCTGAGATATTAATTCCCATAGTGCTTAGAGCCATTTTAACCATTTTTTGAGTTGAAGGTAGGTTTTTCATCACAAGATGATAAACTTTTATACTACCAGATAAACTGGATACCTTAACTTAGCGTCACCACCATCTGAAAGAATGATGACTGATTTTATTTTTTATCTGTTCAAATAATGTAAAATGTGATTTGTACAGCAATAGAAAGTTAAATGTAGTTTTACAGATGTGTGAAAGTGTAAAAAACGTTAACTATGATTTGCAACTAATAACTGAAAAGCACTAGTTTGCTTTTGTTCAGTATTGTAGAACGAAAGCAAATTAGCAATTTTCATTATTAAAGTGTTGTTCTATCCAGAACCGACTGAAGATTTAGTGAACATTATTTGCAGATAATTTATTGTACGAATAGTAAATGTCATTTAATACATCAGTTTTGTTTATTTCATCCGAAAGTTCCTTCTGTTTAGTAGGTTCGTACTTCATTCGCGTGTCTGTGAGTGTTACAGTAATATGGATGAGTACACATTAGCAGAAAACACCGACAAGTTCCTTCTGTATGCCGAAGCTCACTATAATAGAAGAGCTGCTTGTTACTTTTATCAAGATTGTTATCCATAACGTCCCTCAAATGCCGCATCACAGTTTATGAAACTTACATGTGACCTGGTGGTCAGTAGCTGTATGACTGCGATATAAGGACGTGGAGTGTGACATACAGTGATTTGGGTCAGTCCAGAATGAAAGTACGGAGAGCCAGTGTGGTTAAGGTGACAGCTAGCGATAAGTGGGAAATCCGGGTTCGAGTCCCAGTCCACAACAAAGTGTTATGTGTTAAAATTGGGTAATACATCGGTAGCTACTGCAGCTGTTGATGTGAATCTGGCATTCAGTAAATAATGTGGAACAATATTACCTTCAACCTAATGTGTGTCATTATCGAGCGAGGTAAACCAGCTGGAATGGCAAGAGGCGAATTAAACTGAAGCAAATTACGGACTCTACGCCCCTTCTATCAACCAACCAGGTCACTTTTTTGCAAAATTCTCTATTTGTATGAGACCGATGACCTCGCTGTTTGGTCTCCTCCTCCAGATCAGCACAACCCTCTCTATTTGTTTACAGTCGATAACTAAATGTTAATAAACCTAAAGACTGCAAAAGACAAGTTACTTAAGATGCACTATTCCGTAAGAAGCAATTGTGACCAGCAGATTCACAAGATTCATAGATAACGTGTTACATGACGCAATTTGGTTGAAACAGTACATTTTAACACATGCCATATTTACAGTGTTGTATTTCCCAAAACAGATGTTACAATGTTGATGGAGTTTCATTACTTCTTCGGCGTCGAAGTGCGAATTTCTAGTTTCAACGAAGTGAACAAAACACTGCCGAATGGGTCAGATAGTGCCAAAGATCGGGATAAAGTGATAACTGTGTATTTTGAAACTGAATAACTGTAGTGTCTATACTCCGAGAACAATTTACCCTTTCCATGTGATGACTTCGCCTAATGCACATACCATCCCTTTTCGGTGTGGTTTAACCACTTCATTCAAATACATATTTGACCTTCGATAACAAATGTCATTATAGCTTCTTACATGGTAATGTTTCTTCGGTGACTTGTGCTTTAAACTTCAAATATTGATTTTGGACAGATGCAAGTTTTAAATGATAAATAACCTTCAAATGTGCCAGATCAGAAACGTTTCCATGTATTAGAATCATCTTTATTTGGTTTACCCTTCTGTCTGAAGTACGTACCTAGCAAGTTAGGAAATTAATCTCACAATGCGATCAGCCTTGCTGAGTGAGCTGACGTTTCTTGTGTCTTTTTGAAATCGATCAAGCAGTGCCCTGCGAAGTTACAGGTACGTTTAGCCCACGATTCTTGATGGATTAATTAATTCGTCATTTGCATACCGCATGAATCTTAAATGCCATTCTCGTTATGACGTGGAACGAGGCAGTTACATTTCTCAGGCAAGGAATACAGTCCATGAGGTCACTCTGAAACATCCACTTAGAACAATTATACATGACTGTGCTTAAACTGACACACAATATTTTTTAGCGCAACGCAATCTGACTTTAATAATCCCTACAAAAGAATGGCCCTGACTAACATTAACCTATACCTTTCACAAATCACTTACCTCACAAAAATCTTCGTTACTCGAACTACTGCAATACAGCGAGCGCCACTACTGCCAGCTAAATAAAAGATTCAAACTACAGAAGGCACTAACTACTGGTAGGCATAGTTAGCAAATGAAAGATTTTAATAGAGAACAAACAATGTATTTACCTTAATAGTCCTAATATATATAGCAGTTCATGACATCCAGTCTTACAAATTTCAAAACTCCGCCATCTCTCTCCCCACATCCACCACTGCTGGCGGCTCACCTCCAACTGCGCAACGCTATGCGCTGTTAACAGCCAACAGCCCAACACTACAATGGCAGACAACAATGCAAACTAGCCACAGACTGCACACAGCTCAGCCAGTGATTTTCATACAGAGCGCTACGTGGCGTTACCAATAAAAAAACCTACACAGCCTACTTACATAGCCCCCATGCTTCCCACAAAAAATTTTACAAATTGTTTTGGGCAGTGGCCAATAATGATTTGATAAAATTTTTCATAATTACAATAACAAAGATATCAAATGCTCACACTTACTGATACAATGTTGGTCAAAAGCTAAAATTTTCTCACAGTCCATAAAGACAGTCCTGATCATTCATCACAGCAAAATTGCAGTGCTTTTTTTTTCTCAAAGTATGAGCAGTAAAAGAGAATGCACACGGAAGTAGTGGATTTCCATGCAGTCTTGAAGAAGTATTGGTGTCCTTCCAACGGAAGGACAGTGCTGACTCTTGACATGCAAACAGGTAATGGGCCACAACAGAGCAAACCCACAGCAGAGTCAGTCGAAATTTTGAAGGATATTGGTAGGTAGGTCATCACAGAGCAGACCCACTATAGTTTTGGTAGAGAGTATGGTGTTGGTGGTCCACCAGAGGTGCGGACCCACTGCAGCCCTTGTATAGATAATGGTGTTGGTGAGACATCAAAGGTGTAGACCCACTGTAGTCCTTGCAGAGATGGCTAGCAGCCATCCGTTGCGACTGTGCAGGTGCACAATCACCATCAAATATTCTTGCGGAGAATATAGCACGTCCATAAACCACTCACAAAGTTTTTGGAATCGTCCTTAGAACCAGCAATGCTGTTAACCAGTCCCTTGCTGAGTTATCAACACACGTCCAAACACAAACAGTCCTCTTTTTTTTCACGTATTGTGCATATACTATGACCAACAGAAATGTGTGCAGTGAAATGAATGCTTACAAGTTACTTAATTTGATGAACTGGTGTCAATTACAATATTATAACATGAGAATACAATAACAAAGGTTCAAAATACATAATTAAAGAACATAACAATATAGATAACATTTGTAGTAATACAGGCTCTACAAAAGAATAGAAATATACATATACATCAGTGTTACAGGAATTATGACGTAAGTACCTACATAAAGGATCAGAATAACTTTTGAAACATCAACTTCACGCATGAGCATTAAAACGAAACAGAATAGATAGTGTCTAAACATCTTTACGAAGTAAATAACATATTATTAGAAAAATTCTACAACATAACTCTTATTAGCTAAACACATAAAAACAGGAAAACACAAATATACAAGAGTACACAAACACATAGGGGGATAACACAATGGAAAGACAGGGTTCATTTCCAGTGTAATATTTGGTACTGCAGTCCAACCCAAAACTTCATTCCATAGATCTTTCGTCTTATTTCAACATTTGTTTTCACCAAAACATGCTTTCTGTATTTATATGTTCACATATTTCTTACCTCATTATTTATTTACCATTATGTTACATCATTTATTTCCAAGAAAATCCTACCTAAACTTGTCTTTAAACCCTACTTCTTTGTTCATATCCTCTTTCAAAATACTTTTTTGGCCAAACCATATTCTTATAGCTTCTCAATGCATTTCTTCCAATTCATCACAACTCATTCTCTTATATAGTCTACCCCTTCTTAAGCTAACTTAAATCTACTGAGCTCAGATGCTAAACTAAGGGACGAGGCAATGCAGCAGCAAAAAACAAGTAACACAAACAGCAATGACAAAGAAATGCAAATTGGCAAACCTAGCAGCATTAAGTCTAAATTAGCAGAGCAATTGCAATATTACAAGTAATATAAGGCAATGTGCAGCAAACAATAAAAATAAATCATTAGTAAAACTGGCTTAACAGAGTAATACAAAGTCAATTTTAGTAGCACTATGCCTGGCAAGCAGCAGCAGCAAATGCAGTAACTTATACCTAAACATGACAAAGCTCAAGCAGAAAAATATTACACTAAAGACAACAATGCAGATAAGGGAATTGTCTATTCACATCTTAATGTCTATGTAATTAAAATGGTGCACCACAACAAGTTAATCTAACAAAATTTACCAAGTAGTTGACAAGAAAATTATGTATGCAGTTACTGTTATTAATCCCTTCTTATTGTTCTTTCCTTTCCAAGTGCTTCTTTCTCGAAGAATGAAGATCATAAAATAAGTATTTAATAGATCTGTTAACAGAAAGTGTTCGCATTAGCAAATGCATTTAATTTTATTTTATAAAACCAATGCTGCAACACAGCTGTAAAGCAGATATTAAACAAAATGAGCAATCTCTCAACTAGAAAGACAATAGATGTAAAATGTTTCTCATCATTTCATTAGGCATTTTAGTAAATATCATAAATTAAGAGCTCCACAGTGTAATCATATGTTTTCAAGTTTGAGCGTTTCGTATTTGCGATGCTTTCTACAAAGGAATGTCAATAGCAAGGTTAATGGCCTCCCTTTTTTTTTTCTTCTACCTGTGCCTCTGAAAGGCACACACTAATGCCTTTTTTCCAGGCGACTGTCGCGCAGCTGGGGGCCCACGACGCATTACGTGAAGGTGGTCACTTAACATTCTTACAGAAGTATTTACGACAGCAGTTTGCACTACAGTGACAGTCTCATATAAAAAGTTTCACAGGTCAAGAATTTGCGTTACAGATGTGTAGAAACAAAATCCTATTAATATAACAGTGTCCAAAAAATTTTCGTCGGCATTGTAATACATTCACGCATTTACATACATTTCATAACTCTTAAAGTATGATTCTTGGTTTCCAACAACCTTTTTCACAAACCAGAGTCCCTAACCACTAGTCATTATTCCTTACCTTATTACACATATACATATTTGTCGACACTTCTTCAATATTTCATCATAACAAACATGTAGCATAATCAAATTCCTCATATAGCATCAGCTTATTGATCATAAACATACCTCAGCAGCATAATACACATCGTCGTCGTAAGAATAACATTATAACACCTCAATCAAATCTCAAAATCGTCGAAGCTTTCTGCAATAATTTAAAAACCTGAAAAAAATTATCTGCTCATTTCAATAGTGTCATCTACCTCAAACGTACTTTAAAAATCGTGTTCCCATACCAAATACATCATTCAAAGCTCTCATAGTATCACAACGGTTCCGAAAAAATATGAACAATTCACAAAGTACAGACAAGATACAATTTCATAAGTGTGAAGTTATCCAGCTGTGTAATTAAGTAAACACCTGTCACTGATGTAGTAAATAAAATGTTTGTCTCTCTCAGTTAAATGATCAGATAGCTATGTAATTTATGTGTTAGAGAAATATGGTACCCATGTGTAAAATTGTATAAGCAAATACCATATTAGCTACGGCTCCTTGTGCTTGCCAAACACATGGTACACAAAGTAGGCGTGTACCCCCATAAGGATTAATGTAATTATACCCTCAGGTGTTACATATTACAGCAATGGAATGAAATGTATCACGGAAAACCTTTGTATCATTGTACTTCAAATATCTTTAAAAATAAATGATTTAAGTACAAAATTAATCACTCAAATACGTGTCCTGTAGCGCTAAATGTGCGTCTTGCTGTAAGATAATCTCTGTGGAAGTGTCATAGTTATTGTCCTCCGAAAGCTAAGTTCTGCAGAAGCCAATGTACTTACCTCATGATAAACAAAAGTGAAATGCTTTGCGTATAGATATCTTAGTTATTACGCTTATTGCCGTGATGAAGAAAGTACTGTGCTGTAACGTACTGCTGTGCTACAGAAAAGGCTGTCTCCTTGTAGCTATACCACAAAAGTTACTACTAAAACATGGTTTAGTTTCCAGAAGAATTCAGAAAAACTGTGCAGATATAAAACAGATACACCTCAAAAGGAACATTGTAAATTGTCACTCATTAGTTGCGTCGTGATAAAATCGTCTAGCTGTCATGTAAATTAACCACTGTGTCATCTGGTATCTCAGAGAAAGTACTTTAAATCCAGAATGTATTTTCAAGTAAACCAAAACATTGCATTAAAATCTCATTAGCAGTACTGGTAAATGTTCTAAGTATGTGAGCCTTATAGTCGTTATGTAATCGTGCAACTAACAAGCAAGAATGTACACACACAATAACACTGTGTCGTCTGTTCACAATAACAATGCATTCGTAATTTCTGTTTAAATAAGTTCTCTTGGTTCTTGACTGGATATTTAACTTCAAACATTGTTGCATGTTAACAGATTCTAAGTCTGATAAGGCATACTAGTAATGTAAAGTGAAAAGTTGTATGGCAGAGACACAGTTAAAAAGCAAATTATCTTTCAACAAACGGTTTTACATGTGAAATGTGATGTAAACCTTTACTCTTCCTAGTACGCAGAGTTTCAACTTCAACGCAATTATCATATGATACACGTCGGATTCTGTAAGGTCCATTGTAAACTAGAAAGAATTTGTGACTCAAGTGTTTCTTCTAATGTGACAATGAATGAGCTTTAATGAGAACTTTCTGACCAATATATAATTTCTTTGCATTTGCTTTACCGTGTAGTTTTCTCCTTTTGTCTGCTGACGATTTTATATTTATAATAGCCAAATCAATTATGTCTTTGTGTCGAAGTTTACGTGTATTTGGGAAAGGTACAAGCTCTCTGATTCTATTCGGTGGTTCTTCATTCTTCAGTACAAGAGTAGGTGGTAAAGCAGTGGGGTCATGAGGCATTTCATTCAGCTCGTTTTGAAATAAGTGTAAATATCTGTCCCAATGCTGATGCTTTCTATGACAATAAAGTCTGCAAAACTTATTGATTTCTTTCATAATCCGTTCGGAGGGGTTACAATATGGTGAGTACATTGAAATAAAAACAGGTTTGATTTTAT
Organism: Schistocerca americana; assembly: GCF_021461395.2. NCBI lineage: Eukaryota > Metazoa > Arthropoda > Insecta > Orthoptera > Acrididae > Schistocerca > Schistocerca americana. The sequence continues at coordinate 795,035 of NW_025726060.1, forward strand.
GATTCCGAAGCATGCGTGACCAAACAGAAGATCTGAATTGCGGTCCGTTATCTGAAATGATTTTACTAACGTGTCCAACTTCACGTAAAAAATTTTTAACAAAGGCGTTGGATACAGACCGTCCAGTGGCTTCACGTAACGGCGAAAGAAACAAATTTGAAAGTAAATTCAACAGCGACTAGAACGTATGAAAATCCATTAGACGTTCTGACAAGCAGTCCCAAGAGATCAACAGCAGCAAATTCTTTTAATTTAGAAGGAATGATAGGAAACAGCGAAGCACGATGGGAGATAGTAGATGGTTTCGCCTTTTGACAAAGTTTACAAATAGACAAGACTCTTCGAATTCTCTTTTCCATATTGTTAAAATAACAAGTCGTTCAAAGAATATGATAGCATTTTCGTGGGCCAAAATGTGCATAGCTGAAATGAATGTACCAAATGAGCTTATTAACAAAATCGTCAGGAATGCAAAGTACCCATAGCTTGTCATCAAAAGTGCAGCATTTGAACAGTATGTAGTTTCGAACCAGATAATAATGCCGAATCTGTGTGTGTGTCTTTTCATGTCATTTGCTTTTGATGTCTTTCCAAATCGGATCTTTATCTTGTTCATGAGCAATGTCCTTTAAAGATGTGGTGATGAAGTTTTCAAAGGCGACTTTCTGAATGTAAAGAATACCGAAATTTTTTTCGAGGTTGCGTTCTGTGTTACTTTTCTCAAGCCCAGCCAGTGGGCGTGACAGTGCGTCCACAACAATGTTCGCCTTGCCCAGAATGTAGACTATTGTGAAGGGGAATTCTTGCAGAACAATGCCCAACGTTTTAACCTGTCATGATTTAATTTTGAAGACATAAGAAGTTGTAATGCCCGATGATCACTGTATACTTTTTCGTGCTTACCAGAAAGAAAGAAACGGAATTTGTTAAATGCCCAAACGATAGCTAAAGCTTCTAATTCAGTAACGGAATAATTTTTTTTTACATTTTGTTAGCACTCGGCTAGCAAAAGCAATGGTTTTCTGAACGATAGTGTCATTTTCTATGGCTTGTTGAAATGAATGGGCACCAAGACCGACTTTAGAAGAATCCGTGCTAAGGCAGAAATCTTGTGACAGATCTGGATGAGCTAGTATTGGCGCGTTAAGTAGCGATTCTTTCAAAGAACTGAATTCCAACTGTGCTTGTTCGTCCCAGTTCCAAATAGCATTTTTTCCAGTGAGAGAACAAAGTTTTGGTGTAACAAGAATTTGCATATTTAGAAAACGACGGTAAAAATTTACGAGACCTAGAAAACTGCGGACTTGTTTTTTTGTGAGTGGAACTGGAAAGGCTCTGATTGCTTCTAACTTTTCATGATCCGGCTGAATGCCTTCAGAAGAAATAATATGTCCCAAAAACCTCACCTTTGACTTACCGAATTCAGACTTTTCCAAGTTAACTGTAATTCCAGATTCTGCAAAAATACGTAACAAACTGTTGAGGATGCTGTTATGTTGTTCCCATGAAGCTTCTGCTATTAGAATATCGTCCACATATAAGGTGATGTGACGTTTTAAGAACTCAGGTAATATGAAATTTAGCCCGCGAATGAATGCTGCTGAAAAAAAGTTAAAAACCAAAGGGAAGTTTCCGAAACTGATAACAAACGCCGAAACAAAGGAAAACTGTGTATTTTCTACATTCTGGATGAAGTTCGATCTGATAAAAGCTGGATCTGAGATCAATGGAAGACAACACATTTACACCATTAGAATTTTGAAGAAGTTCTTCCAACGTTTGCGGCCTGTCTGTTTCAGGAATAATGATAGTATTGATTTGTCTCGAATCTAAGACAAGCCTGATAGATCCATTTTTCTTCGCAACAACATGTAATGGATTGTTGTATGAGCTTACTGCAGGCTCAATAATGTCCTCGTCAAGCATAGATTGTATTTCTGTTCTAACACGGTCCCTAAATTTGCTGGAATTACTTATGGTCTAACATAAAACATAGAATGCTCACGAACACGAAATGGGTATTGAAATCCCTTGATTGGTCCTGTTTTGTGAGTAAAAACTGTGGAATGTGCTTGTAAAATCTCAAAAAGGTCCTACCTATCACTGTCATTACAACTGTCAATTGTTTGAATTTTATTCTGAATTAACTCATTAGTTTCAAATATGCCGTCGATATAAGCCCTGTCAGTACTTGCAGAGTGATTGTTAGTGTCTAGTTCCGTAGGAAATTCCGAACTGTTGTCTGACACAAGGTAAAGCCGATTAATTTCCTCGTCATGGTTTGAGAGCCAATCTTCAAATTTCAAAGCTATTGACTTACCTTCTTTCTCTAAACCTATTTCAGCATCGTGAAAGTTTAAGATTGCTTTCTATTCATTCAAAAAGTCTACTCCCAGTGTAATTTCCGTCGACAATAATGGAACAATAAGAAAGTTCATAGAGAAAATGTGGCTTTGACAAAAGAATTCTAAGTTGGTGTGTTGGCGTACATCTACACTTTTTCCAAAGATTGCACCTTGTAATTTAATCTTAAGTAACGGAAGTGTAGGGTAATCGTTCGATTTGTTGCATTTGCTAAAGGCTGTTTCACTAATTACTGAACTGGGACTGCCAGAGTCAAGTACTGCCGTAAATTTTACGTCATTTACTGTAATGTGAATCACAGGATATGCAATGTTGTTATGTTTTACGTCGTGTTCCTGGAGTAAGATGTCCCTGATATCTCCCATTTTTACGTAATTACTAGCTACGGCAGCTGCGTCGTCAGTTTCATAAGTACGTTTTGTGGCTGCCAGCGGTATGAGTCATTTCCTATTGTGTCTTTGTTGCCACGCCTCATTATTGGAATTTGGAGACCTAACTTCTACAAATTCAACTTGTCGAGAGGGCCCTGCTCTGTTTGAATCCCGCCAGTTCTGATGGAATTCAGGTCTGTCGTTTTGTCAGTAGTTTCCATAGTTTCTTTCTTGTCGGTCACGTGGTGGAGAATTTCTCCCTGAATCGTAACTGCGCGCTGGACCGTTGCGTCTGAAGTTATTCTGTCTCCCTTGATAATTATTTTGGTTCCCATATTGTCTGTTTCTCTGATTGTCTCTGTGATAGTCACTACTGCGGAGAGGTGATCTTTCCCTGTAATTATTACTACTCTGCCAACGGTTGTCATACGGGTGATGTCTGTTTTGGTCACGTGTTGTGTTGTGAGAATAGCCTTGTCATGTCCCGTTATTATTTCTTTCATCGTGGAATTGCGACGGATGTGGCCTATAATTGTTGTGTTCCTGTTTTCGCGTTCCGCGATTGTCAGTGTCAATTTCTAATTCTTGTAAGAGTCTCTGAAAAGCTTCAATGTCATCTTTGCAACTACCTGCCGAAATGATATGTCGTAAATGTTCAGGTAATTTGATTAAGCAAATGCGGATGAGTTCTGAGGGGCTGTGTGGGTTTGACAGGTACTGATTCTTGTGCAACATGTCTTCAAAATATTTCACAAGACTGGAAAATTCAGATTGTTCGAAATGTTTCATCATTATGATGCTATGTTTTACTCAGTCTTGTGTAGCTTGAGACCAATACGCTGAGAGGAAGGCATGATAAAATTCTCCTTCACTGTGACAATCGTGAGTGACCAATCGCATTCTTACAGCAGGTTCATTCTCTAAATAGCCACACATAAATTCTAATCTGTGCTCTAATGACCAGTTGGGGGGGGGGGGACAATGAGAGAATTGATGAAGCCACGCTTGTGGATGAATGTCGTTGCCAGAATTCTTAAATGTTTTGAATTTGCGTGTAGCAATGAACAGCTTATAGTCAAAATCATCGTGTCGGTGAGTCGCATGTCGGTCATTGTTACGTCGTTTCGGCGGTTCCATTTCAAAATTCTGTGCACCTTGCCAATTTCTTTCATAATTTCCGAAGTGTCCTGTGTTATTATTTTGTGGTTGCTCCGTATTTCTATGTCCCTCTTCCCGTACTGGAGGCGAGTGTCCTCTGAAATATGTAATTCTTGTATTACTTGTGCCAACTGATCTTGTACTTCCCGGATTTCTCTTTTGTACTGTGTATTGATTTGATTTTAATTTTGTTTGACTTTTCTAATTTGTTCATACTCTTCAGTGTCCGTGAAGGCTACAGGTCTTGTGTGATTCAGATCATCATCTACCTTTGTAGATAAGTTAGTGAACTAATCTGAAAGTTCGGCTACTTTCTCCGATAGTGAACTTATTTCCTCAGTGTGTTTTTCTGAACAAAGTTTCAGAGTGTCCATTTGTGTTGAAATCGTATCTACTGTGTCCTTTAAGTTTTCCTGAGTTGTTGCAAGATGTGTAACCGAATCGGTAGATGCAACTAAGTCAATTTTAGCTTGCAAGGTGTCGTGATTTTCATGAACAATAGTTTGCAGTTCTTCTATGGCTGCTTCGTGATTCTGTAATGCATTTTCATGCCGCGAAAAAATAGGTTGGAAATGCTCACAGATTTGTGTTTTTACGTCATTACAGACTTTTTGACATTTCGATTCAATGTTATGTAACTCAGTAGTTAAATCTTCACGTGTTTGTTCAAGTGTGGTGTCTAACCTCCGAAGATTTTGTTCTAGTGTGTCTAACTATTGAAGATTTTGTTCCATTGTGTATAACTGTTGCTGTGTTTGTCTCTGGTGTTGTTCCATTGTGTCTAACTTTTGAAGATTTTGTTCCATTGTGTCTAACATTTCAAGATTGTGTCCCATTTGTTTCTGATTTTGTTCAAGCGTTGTGTCTAACTTTTGTAGCCTTTGTCCCATTTGTTGCATTAACTGTAATAACAGTGCACTGGTGTCTGAAACATGTACCTCAGTGCTATTCGGCAGTGCATTTGAACCGGCAATATTCGCATTTCGAAAAGCAGAAAATGTGTCTTGATTTATTTGAGGAAACGGTGAGGACGCAAAACCTGAATCTACAGTATTTGCAAGATTGTGTCCTGTCATTGCGGAATCCTGAGGCGAGCTGTTGCCGACCGATCGATCGATAATGCTTCCCTGTTCACTAATTGTTTCACTGCCTACACCATTATTTGCAGCTCGCTCCATTCCCTATGCACAATTACCAAATTACTACTTTGAACATTAGTTAATTCATTACATGGTGGCGCTAACACACTGCTTTCGTCTTCACTGTCATTTCTCAGTTGACTTTGGAGCCTAGTATTACGTTTTTCACACGCCATTATTGTCACAGTATTTCATACGACAACACATAAAAACACAATTTGAAGAGCAAAAATAAGAGAACAGATTAACATAGCACAGAAAATAATATCTAGTAAATTGCAAGCGCAGCTGCGAAATACTTGGTGTAAATTTACATGCATGCCACACCTCTTTTAATGTACAACAATGAAAGACTGCAACTACAAAGGAGATTCTCTCTACAATTACGCGCTAGCAATAAACAAAATCTACAGTAATTACACAAACTACAAGAAAAAATCAGAAGATTCCAGTGAGGTATCCTCGGCTAAGGGTCGACATATGAAACGTCCCCTTAGAACAATTATACATGACTGTGCTTAAACTGACACACAATATTTTTTAGCGCAACGCAATCTGACTTTCAATAATCCCTACAAAAGAATGGCCCTGACTAACATTAACCTATACCTTTCACAAATCACTTACCTCACAAAAATCTTCGTTACTCGAACTACTGCAATGCAGCGAGCGCCACTAATACCAGCTAAATAAAAGATTCAAACTACGGAAGGCACTAACTACTGATAGGCATAGTTAGCAAATGAAAGATTTTAATAGAGAACAAACAATGTATTTACCTTAATAGTCCTAATATATATAGCAGTTCATGACATCCAGTCTTACAAATTTCAAAACTCCGCCATCTCTCTCCCCACATCCACCACTGCTGGTGGCTCACCTCCAACTGCGCAACGCTATGCGCTGTTTACAGCCAACAGCCCAACACTACAATGGCAGACAACAATGCAAACTAGCCACAGACAGCACACAGCACAGCCAGTGATTTTCATACAGAGCGCTACGTGGCGTTTCCAATAAAAGAAACCTACACAGCCTACTTACAACTCACTTGTTAAGCTGGCCAGGTGCTTCGAATTGTAAATCACTGCATATTTCAATGAGAACTGGATATGTAAAGCAAACCTGGAGACAAGCACGTCGTATGCCGACATGAATGTGAAAACCTAAGTTTAGCCAGCTTGACGCTCCTAATTACCGTCACATTCTTGCTGCTAATTGCTTTTACGAATGCTCTGTTAGCTGTAGCGGTCCTAATTTTCACGCCGCGGTCGCCAGTCACCACATTCCTGCGCCAGGCGGCACGCTCATCAGACATGCAGAAAAAGCCAGCAGGCGACGATCCTGTTACCATGTTCCGTAGAGCCCGCGATTTGCATATCTCTCGCGTGACTCCTCACTTAAAGCTTTGGTAATTCCTCAGGTGTACTTCTCTTTGCTTTCGACGCTCCTTAGACTTGCATCGGTTTTCCTGAAATCACTCCCTTCAGCCTGCCTCGTCTGTGCAAAAGCTTCGTAAATAAAGCAAGTGCAAATATACTCAGCAATCGTATTTTCTACGTAGTATTTTGTCGGGGTTGTATATCATCTTTCCAATACATTAGTATATTGATACGGCACTCCTGAAGTATTCCTTGCTTCATGGGAGTGATGAAATGGTGTGATTAACATATACAAAGACTTCCATACAAATGATTCTGGCGGTATGGTGCGTTAGAATCTGTATTATTATTTGTAAAACAGACCACTAGAATAAGAAATAGCTTAGAAAAATGCCCAATCTATGAACTGGAAGGCGATCTGAAATACGAGCATAGAGTGATACAGATTACTGCCTCTTATTTATTAAATTTAAATAATAATTAGCAAATACGTTGTGTGCAAAATACTCCGCAGAGCAAATTGAGGACGTGTCCAACTCTTTGTTTACATCTGAAAAACAGTGAGGGGAGGTAGTGGTGGCTTACAGTGCAATATCTACAAGCCAATGCTTTGTGTGCAACAACAAATAGACACTGACTGGTACTTTTGTATAACAATACTCCTCACATACTTTGACACTTAGTCACCGTGCGTAGTGTATGAATCCACCTTTCGTATCAACAAACCACTGGTTACTTTGATTTCGAGGTGTCGTTATTCCGCAAAAAATTAATGTGATATGCCTTTTTCCAAATTATTTCACATCGTTCGCACACCTGAACTCGTTTACACTGATACGTTTGAAACCAAATCTCATAGATGGAACAAATTTTTCAGAGCTTCCTTGCTGGCATTGATTGGCAACAGTTGTGAAGCTTCCACAGAGTTGTTATTTGTTGTGTTGTTTATACTACATCTACATCTACATCTACATCATACTCCGCAAGCCACCTGACGGTTCTCCCTTCTATTCCAGTCTCGTATTGCTCGTGGAAAGAAGGATTATCAGTATGCTTCTGTGTGGGCTCTACTCTCTCTGATTTTATCCTCATGGTCTCTTCGCGAGATATTCGTAGGGGGGAGCAATATACTGCTTGATTCTTCGGTGAAGGTATGTTCTCGAAACTTTAACAAAAGCCCGTACCGAGCAACTGAGCGTCTCTCCTGCAGAGTCTTCCCCTGGAGTTTATCTATCATCTCCGTAACGCTTTCGCGATTACTAAATGATTCTGTAACGAAGCGCGCTGCTCTCCGTTGGATCTTCTCTAGCTCTTCTATCAATCCTATCTGGTACGGATCCCACCCTGTTGAGCAGTATTCAAGCAGTGGGCGAACAAGCGTACTGTAACCTACTTCCTCTGTTTTCGGATTGCATTTCCTTAGGATTCTTCCAATGAATCTGTCTGGCATCCGCTTTACCGACGATCAACTTTATATGATCATTCCATTTTAAATCACTCCTAATGCATACTCCCAGATAATTTATGGAATTAACTGCTTCCAGTTGCTGACCTGCTATTTTGTAGCTAAATGATAATGGAACTATTTTTCTATGTATTCGCAGCACATTACACTTGTCTACATTGAGACTCAATTGCCACTCCCTGCGCCATGCGTCTATTCGCTGCAGATCCTCCTGCATTTCAGTACAATTTTCCATTGTTACAACCTCTCGATATACCACAGCATCATCTGCAAAAAGCCTCAGTGAACTTCCGATGTTATCCACAAGGTCATTTATGTATATTGTGAATAGCAACGGTCCTATGACACTCTCCTGCGGCACACCTGAAATCACTCTTACTTCGGAAGACTTCTCTCCATTGAGAATGACATGCTGCGTTCTGTTATATAGGAACTCCTCAATCCAATCACACAATTGGCCTGATAGTCCATATGCAATTACTTTGTTCATTAAACGACTGTGGGGAACTGTATCGAACGCCTTGCGGAAGTCAAGAAACACGGCATCTACCTGTGAACCCGTGTCTATGGCTCTCTGAGTCTCGTGGACGAATAGCGCGAGCTGGGTTTCACACGACCGTCTTTATCGAAACCCATGCTGATTCCTACAGAGTAGATTTCTAGTCTCCAGAAAAGTCATTATACTCGAACATAATATGTGTTCCAGAATTCCCTTCTTGAAAACGGGGATGACCTGTGCCCTTTTCCAATCCTTTGGAACGCTACGCTCTTCTAGAGACCTACGGTACACCGCTGCAAGAAGAGGGGCAAGTTCCTTTGCGTACTCTGTGTAAAATCGAACTGGTATCCCATGAGGTCCAGCGGCCTTTCCTCTTTTGAGCTATTTCAATTGTTTCTCTGTCCCTCTGTCGTCGATTTCGATATCTACCATTTTGTCATCTGTGCGACAATCTAGAGAAGGAACTACAGTGCAGTCTTCCTCTGTGAAACAGCTTTGGAAAAAGACATTTAGTATTTCGGCCTTTAGTCTGTCATCCTCTGTTTCAGTACCATTTTGGTCACAGAGTGTCTGGACATTTTGTTTTGATCCACCTACCGCTTTGACATAAGACCAAAATTTCTTTGGATTTGCTGCCAAGTCAGTACATAGAACTTTACTTTCGAATTCGTTGAACGCCTCTCGCATAGCCCTCCTCACACTACATTTCAATTCGCGTAATTTTTGTTTCTCTGCAAGGCTTTGGCTATGTTTATGTTTGCTGTGAAGTTCCCTTTGCTTCCGCAGCAGTTTCCTATCTCGGTTGTTGTACCACGGTGGCTCTTTTCCATCTCTTACGATCTTGCTTGGCACATACTCATCTAACGAATATTGTACGATGGTTTTGAAATTTGTCCACTGATCCTCAACACTATCTGTACTTGAGACAAAACCTTTGTGTTGAGCCGTCAGGTACTCTGTAATCTGCCTTTTGTCACTTTTGCTAAACAGAAAAATCTTCCTACCTTTTTTAATGTTTCTATTTACGGCTGAAATCATCGATGCAGTAACCGCTTTATGATCGCTGATTCCCTGTTCTGCGTTAACTGTTTCAGATAGTTCGGGTCTGTTTGTCACCAGAAGGTCTAATATGTTATCGCCACGAGTCGGTTCTCTGTTTAACTGCTCAAGGTAGTTTTCAGATGTTGTTGTTGTTGTGGTCTTCAGTCCTGAGACTGGTTTGATGCAGCTCTCCATGCTACTCTATCCTGTGCAAGCTTTTTCATCTCCCAGTACCTACTGCAACCTACATCCTTCTGAATCTGCTTAGTGTATTCATCTCTTGGTCTCCCTCTACGATTTTTACCCTCCACGCTGCCCTCCAATACTAAATTGGTGATCCCTTGATGCCTCAGAACATGTCCTACCAACCGATCCCTTCTTCTGGTCAAGTTGTGCCACAAACTTCTCTTCTCCCCAATCCTATTCAATACTTCCTCATTAGTTATGTGATCTACCCATCTAATCTTCAGCATTCTTCTGTAGCACCACATTTCGAAAGCTTCTATTCTCTTCTTGTCCAAAGGATTTATTGTCCATGTTTCACTTCCATACATGGCTACACTCCATACGAATACTTTCAGAAATGACTTCCTGACACTTAAATCAATACTGGATGTTAACAAATTTCTCTTCTTCAGAAACGCTTTCCTTGCCATTGCCAGCCTACATTTTATATCCTCTCTACTTCGACCATCATCAGTTATTTTGCTCCCCAAATAGCAAAACTCCTTTACTACTTTAAGTGTCTCATTTCCTAATCTAATTCCCTCAGCATCACCCGACTTAATTAGACTACATTCCATTATCCTTGTTTTGCTTTTGTTGATGTTCATCTTATATCCTCCTTTCAAGACACTGTCCATTCCGTTCAACTGCTCTTCCAAGTCCTTTGCTGTCTCTGACAGAATTACAATGTCATCGGCGAACCTCAAAGTTTTTATTTCTTCTCCATGAATTTTAATACCTACTCCGAATTTTTCTTTTGTTTCCTTTACTGCTTGCTCAATATACAGATTGAACAACATCGGGGAGAGGCTACAACCCTGTCTTACTCCCTTCCCAACAACTGCTTCCCTTTCATGTCCCTCGACTCTTATAACTGCCATCTGGTTTCTGTACAAATTGTAAATAGCCTTTCGCTCCCTGTATTTTACCCCTGCCACCTTTAGAATTTGAAAGAGAGTATTCCAGTCAACATTGTCAAAAGCTTTCTCTAAGTCTACAAATGCTAGAAATGTAGGTTTGCCTTTCCTTAATCTTTCTTCTAAGATAAGTCGTAAGGTCAGTATTGCCTCACGTGTTCCAGTGTTTCTACGGAATCCAAACTGATCTTCCCCGAGGTTGGCTTCTACTAGTTTTTCCATTCGTCTGTAAAGAATTCGTGTTAGTATTTTGCAGCTGTGACTTATTAAGCTGATAGTTCGGTAATTTTCACATCTGTCAACACCTGCTTTCTTTGGGATTGGAATTATTATATTCTTCTTGAAGTCTGAGGGTATTTCGCCTGTTTCATACATCTTGCTCACCAGATGGTAGAGTTTTGTCAGGACTGGCTCTCCCACGGCCGTCAGTAGTTCCAATGGAATATTGTCTACTCCGGGGGCCTTGTTTCGACTCAGGTCTTTCAGTGCTCTGTCAAACTCTTCACGCAGTATCGTATCTCCCATTTCATCTTCATCTACATCCTCTTCCATTTCCATAATATTGTCCTCAAGTACATCGCCCTTGTATAGACCCTCTATATACTCCTTCCACCTTTCTGCTTTCCCATCTTTGCTTAGAACTGGGTTTCCATCTGAGCTCTTGATATTCATACAGATATTCATACAGATATTTTCAGATAAAGCACTTAAAAAAATTTCACTGGATTCTTTGTCCCTGCCACCCGTTATGAAAGTTTGAGTCTCCCAGTCTATATCTGGCAGATTAAAATCTCCACCCAGAACTATAACATGGTGGGGAAACCTACTCGAAATATTATCCAAATTATCCTTCAGGTGCTCTGCCACAACAGCTGCTGAACCAGGGGGTCTATAGAGACATCCAATTATCATGTCTGGGCCTGCTTTAACCGTGACTTTCACCCAAATCATTTCACAATTCGGATCTCAGTCAATTTCATTCGATACTATTGCACTTCTTATCGCTATAAACACGCCTCCCCCTTCACTGTCCAGCCTGTCTCTGCGGTATACATTCCAATCTGAGTTTAGGATTTCATTACTATTTACGTCTGGTTTCAGCCAACTTTCTGTCCCTAGTACTATATGGGCGTTGTGACCGTTTACTAATGAGAGCAGTTCTGGGACCTTTCTATAGACGATCCTGCAGTTTATTTACTATTAGCACATTAATATTGTTATTCCCTGTTGCATTTTGCCTACTCCTGCCTTGCTGCGTCTCAGGAGGCGTCTTGTCGGGCCTAGGGAGGGAATTCTCTAACCTAAAAAAAAAAACATGTGCACTCCACACGTACTCCGCTACCCTTGTAGCCGCTTCCGGCGTGTAGTGCACGCCTGACCTATTCAGGGGGACCCTACATTTCTCCACCCGATAGCGGAGGTCGAGAAATTTGCACCCAAGATCTCCGCAGAATCGTCTAAGCCTCTGGTTTAAGCCTTCCACTCGGCTCCAAAGCAGAGGACCGCGATCGGTTCTGGGAACGATGCTACAAATAGTTAGCTCTGATTCCACCCCGCGAGCGAGGCTTTCCGCCTTCACCAATTCCGCCAACCGCCTGTACGAACTGAGGATGATCTCTGAACCCAGACGGCAGGAGTCATTGGTGCCGACATGAGCAACAATTTGCAGTCGGGTGCACCCAGTGCTATCTATCGCCGCCGGCAGGGCCTCCTCCACATCTCGGATGAGACCCGCCGGCAAGCAGACACTGGCCTTCTTCCCCGACCTTTCCGCAATTTCTCTAAGGGGCTCCATCACCCGCCTAACGTTGGAGCTCCCAATAACTAATAAACCCCTCCCCCCGTGTGCCTGCTCGGACCTTGCTGAAGGAGCGGCCACATGTCCACTCACAGGCAGAGCGGACGATGCCACACGGCCAGCCTCCACATTGACCCTCCGCCTCGTGCGCCGTAAACGCCGTTGAACCCGCCACTCCCCTTGGGGAGAGGGTGGCCCAACCGAGCCCGGTACCCGCGAAGATGTCTCGACAGCAGGGACAGTGGGTGAAGCATGTAACACCTGGGGTGTACCATGCGACGCACCAGACTCCCCACTGCCGCTACACTCCGATGCAGCAGCCTGAAGACTGCTGACCGCGGCCATCAACACGTTCAGCTGTTCGCGAACAGTGGCCAGCTCCTCCTGCGTCCGTACACAGCAGTCACACATCCTATCCATCCTAAGAAATCAATTTAGTGTAGAGAGTTAATCAACTTTTAACTGGACTGCTAATTCACTAAAGGCGGCTGACTAAACTGACTAAACTGTGGTTGCTAGCCACTTCTTGTAGAAAACAATGAAAATAGCACTACCTGTCTCTGTACTGTATTGAAAACAAACACTAGCACTACCGGCACTATGGTTGTCTAAAGGGACACTCTGACTGTATTCAAAACAAACACGAAATCTATGGAACACTATTACTAGCACTCGACAATTAAAGCTTCCTAAAAGCAAAAACACATGGAAGAAGAAGTGATAAGTAAGAATAATACAGTTAATACTTAAATTAACGAAGCTCGCTGCACAGCAGACGTGAAGCGGACGGCAGTTACGACGACACTCTCTCAGATATCAGTGCTCCATAAATATTTAACCCTATCGTTACTATGTCCACTTTACTTCTTCTTTATTGTAAATGCTAGAATGAAACTCCCATCAGGATCGTGTCCGTCGTGCCATAATTTGAACATCGCCTACTTATTGGCTTTAATTTTTTCCTTGCACATTATATCAGCACTAGTGCTGAATTCTCCCTCCTCTCACCAATAAATTCAGTTACGTTATCAGGAACTTGTCTTGCCTGAACACGAATGCACTTTACGCAGAGCTTCCATGCTTGCACTGTTTGGTACTTTCAACTGAAATGTGGCTGCACGTAGTCGCGCAACCACGTTAATTTACACTATGAGGGGGTCTACACTTCGTTTTGCCGAATATTGCGTGTCTACATTTTGTAATACCATACGTAGATAATAATAATAATCGACAACACTCAGATGATGTATCGAAACGTAGATATACTGAGACATGAGCTTATTTTTCCACCTCTACTTGTATTATCTTAAGTGACCTTGAACAAATCTCCCTTCGTTCGTCAGCTGTGGTGAAAACGAGTTTTGCTTGCTAAAGGTCTCTGCCGAAAGTAATACTTATAGTATTCTCACAGTGTACTGAAAAAGAGTGGCAACTTGAAGGTGGTGTGGTGAATATGGCGAGTTATGTGAGGCACGTTGCAGGAGCGGCGCACACCTGGTTCCCTGCTAATTACTAATCTGACAGCGAGGCGAGTAGGCGGCGCGCTCGTTAGCGCGAGCAGCCAGCAGACGCCAGGACTGCCGCCGCCTCCGCCGCCGCCAATCGATGCCCCCGGTCGCGCGGCAGACACAGACGTCAGTGCGTTGGCGTTCACGCCGGCTGCACTCACCGGAAGAGGGCGCTTTCTAATTACCACCGCGCCGACAAGAGCTGTACGTGTGCGCCGGCGCTCGTCAGTGCGGTCTGCTTCTCCTTCCGCTTACACATCCACTGCCTTATCCGAGTGTGTATTGCCGAAATTCTGTGCGTGGCCCTCCGTCGCATCTGTTCCCGGAAATCCAACCCCCCGTCGCATCAGTACCTGGAAACGCACTCTACCGGTGGTTGAGTGTTGACCCGCTGACGTAGCTTCCTCGTTATGATCGAAAAGTAAATTTTTCAGGTGTGTATATAGGGGGAAAGGGAAAGAGAGGAAGCAGAAGAACGAGAGGAGTTGGTACACTGTGCACATATTACGCCAGTTTTTAGCTGCATTGAAGCTGTTGCGAACACTATTACAATTTGCAGAAATGCTGGTAAAATGTCCGCCCACGTTGGAGGACATGGTTTTGATAAACAGGTGGAAATCAAATTTGCCTAGTTCTTTATACTTAATAAGTAAACAACAGTCACTGTAAATGAAACTTTTTACGCTTGGCCGGCCGCGGTGGCCGAGCGGTTCTAGGCGCTACAATCTGGAACCGCGCTGCTGCTGCGGTCACAGGTTCGAATCCTGCCTCGGGCATGGATGTGTGTGATGTCCTTAGGTTAGTTAGGTTTAAGTAGTTCTAAGTTCTAGGGGACTGATGACGTAAGATGTTAAGTCCCATAATGCTCAGAGCCATTTGAACCATTTTTTTAGTAGGAGAGCTAGGAGGCTGCAACAAGTTGATGAAGCTGCTGTCTAATGTTTGGTTCAAATAAAATGTTTCAAACGGCTCTGAGCACTATGGGACTTAACATCTGAGGTCATCAGCCTCTAGAACTTAGAACTACTTAAACCTAAGTAACCTAAGGACGTCACACACATCCATGCCCGATGTAGGATTCGAACCTGCGACCGTAGCGTTCGCGTGGTTCCAGACCGAAGCGCCTAGAACCGCTCGGCTACATCGGCCGGCTGTCTAATGTTTGAAATTTATACTACATGCTTAAAAAATCCTGTAGACAGCAGAAGATACAGGAGGATCGTAACAGGCATTAAACAAACGACTGCACAGAAACCCCGTTTTTGCTTGATAGTCTCAAATACAACCGGGACTCACCAGTCCCGTCTGACAAGAAAATCTAAAATGTGAACCAGGTAGTGGTGAGAAACAAGTTGATCAGAAGAAAAACGACAGTCTCCAACAACAAATTCTAAAGCTGAAACATAGTTTCAATAGGTAGAGATATACTTCAAACTGATGTGAAACGGAACTAACACGTAGTGCTGAAGGGGAAATATGACTTCTCGGAAGGGTTTCGGGATATTTAGTGCTTGAGTTGCGAAAACTGTATATAAGATTCTAGAACGAACTATTCTGGAGTACTGCTCCATTGTTTAGGGCCCTTATTAAATTGGTGAGGTGGAAGGCGCCGATAAAATCGAAAGACTAGCAATAGGCATCGGAACAGGTTGGTACAGACGAGATGATATGTTTCAGGAATTGTAGTGGCTGTCGTTGGCAGAAATGGGAAGTTATTCTCCGGAAACGGTGTGTCATGACGTTAAGAGCGGGGTGGCGCAGTGGTTAGCACACTGGACTCGCATTCCGGAGGACCCGTGTCCGGTCATCCTGATTTAAGTTTTCCGTGATATCCATAAATCGCTTCAGACAAATACTGGGACGGTTCCTTTGAAAGGAACACTGCCGATTTCCTTCCCTGTCCTTCCCTAAGCCAATTAACCAACCAACCAACCAACCATCAACGTGACGTTAAGAGTTTAATATTCGAGGTAGAATGTGCTAATAGTCTACTACCTTCATCGGATATTTCTCACAGTGATTGTGACAATAATATAAGAGAGATCTACGTTGGTGCAAGTCCAGTAGTGATACTTGACCCCTGCTGAAGGAGAAGAATATATTTCAATATTCGTGCTAAAGATAGCGAACATGAAACGTTAGCTGTACCTCCTAAGAGTTGTTCTTCCTTTAACAATTACAAAAAGAGTTTTATTACTATTTATGTCAAGAGTTTTTGGTATGTCCCAAAATTTGACGTAGATGTAATGTGTTAATGAATCAGTGCAAATGTATTTAGAAATAGGTTGAAGGGTGTCAAATGAAATAACCATTGGATTACAAAACTGTGGTTCGACTTATTCTTGAGTATGTGTAGTCAGTCTGAGAAGCTTAGCAAGATTAATTAATGGGAGAGAGAGATAAGATACAACGAAGTGTATTTCATTCTGTCACGGGTTCGTTTGGTAATCGTGAGAGGGTAACTGATGTGCGGTACCATCTCCAGTAGGACACGTTACACGAGAGACTACGCATCACCAAGATTCTTACTGTTAACATTCCAAGAAGAGTCGGGCAACATATTAAGTACTTTCCCATGCAAACGTGTCACGAAATGACTATCCCGCCGGCTGCTGTGGCCCAGCGGTTCTAGGCGCTTCAGTTCGGAACCGCAATGCTGCCACGGTCGCAGGGTCGAATCCTGCCTCGGGCATGGATATGTGTGATGTCCTTAGGTTAGTTAGGTTTAGGTAGTTCTAACTATAGGGGACTGATGACCTCAGATGTAAAGTCCCATAGTGCTTAGAGCCATTTGAACCATTTTTGAAAATCCCGAGATAATCAGAGCACATACAGAGGCTCATCACAGTCGTTCCTCACACGCACCATTCAATAATGGAATACGGATAGGGATCGATGTTACGTGTACCAGAAGTGCCCTCCACTACGTGGATTAATTATACTTAGGTTGGAACTTAAATAGTGGCAACTATTTATTCACAACTTATGCAAAAGAGTTACATGTTTGCACCCGTTACTGTCCTTCAAAGTAGTGAGCAGCGTTGATTAGAACCCGTTGCCAGCGATGTGGATGTCGTAGTATACCGTTAGCAGAGCCTTTTCTGTTAATGGTGAGAATGGAGCGGTCTACTGTCTGTCGAATCTCTGGAACAATTCTGAAACGAATGCCAAGAAGTGGTTCCTTCATCTTCGGAATCAAATCAAAGTCACAAGGACTTAAGTCTGGGGAGTATGGTGGCTGGTACAGTACTTCCCAGTCCCATCGACCAAACAGAGCAGCCCCCTCATTGCCGTGCAATGATGGGTGGGTTATGCAGAAAGTGTCGCCGCTTATTTCGCAAAGTTGGTCAT
Source organism: Schistocerca americana (assembly GCF_021461395.2). Taxonomy (NCBI): domain Eukaryota; kingdom Metazoa; phylum Arthropoda; class Insecta; order Orthoptera; family Acrididae; genus Schistocerca; species Schistocerca americana. Next base: position 812,253 of record NW_025726060.1, read on the forward strand.
TTCTGGAGCATCACCTGCGACCAGCTTTGCGAAAGAGACGAATACAGCAAGCAGATTCAGAAGGATGTAGGTTACAGTAGTTACTCGAGATGAAGAGGCTTGCTCAGGACAGAGTAGCATTGAGAGCTGCATCAAACCAGTCTTAGGACTGAAGACCACAAAAACATAGCATATGTACTGCAAAATTTTTCAGGAAGAGTCATTTTCGCCGTTGTTTCCATTAATAAATCAATCGTCACAGCAAAATTTCTTGAAATATGTATTCCGCTTGTTACAGAGTAGATTACCGCTATTAAGTCATCCACAACGATAATTCGTCTTTCAGCCAACAGAACTTGTACTTTACTTAAATTTATCCTTGTTATATGGAGCTATTTGAGGGATTCGACTGTACTGGAAGATTTTTATGAGATAGTATACATTGCAACAGTCACCTATTACTAATGTTTTATTAGCACGACGTGTTTCGGCAACAGGCTGCCATCAACGTGTGCATTTACACTTACTTTTACATTGTAATTATTACGAGGTAAGGTTAGTTTCCTGTGTGCGGAAAGAACAGCAAAGGAGGTTAACCTCATTTCATATTAATTAAAATGTAAAAGTAACTGTAAAAGCACCTGATGATGGCAGAATGCTGCCAAAACTCGTCGTGCTGATAAAATATTAGTAACAAGAGTCTGTTGCAGTATATATTATTTCATAAAAAGATCTGGTTTTGCTCTCGCTGTCGCATCTCCAATTGCAATGAAATAAGCGGAAACTGTGCTCGGAGGTGTATTTTTAGGAAGGTTCAAATCTTGAAGCAATCTTTCGGCGCCTGTGATGGTATTAGTGTGTTCGGCCTTCGATTGCTCTTCACACTCCTCTATTTCTGATGGATCTACTTTTGGCTGTCCTTGTGTAGAAACGGTCGCCTCTCCCATTTCACTGTACTCTGGAGGCATTCGCTGCACTGATAACGCGTTGCGAACAACTTTTGCTGGCGACAAATGCCAGCTGCCGGTTTACAGGGTCTCGGGTTGGGTTGGGTTGTTTGGGGAAGGAGACCAGACAGCGAGGTCATTGGTCTCATCGGATTAGGGAAGGATGGGGAAGAAAGTCGGCCGTGCTCTTTCAAAGGAACCATTCCGGCATTTGCCTGGAGCGATTTAGGGAAATCATGGAAAACCGAAATCAGGATGGCCGGACGCGGGATTGAATCGTTGTCCTCCCGCATGCGAGTCCAGAGTGCTAACCACTCAAGGTCTCGGAGTTCCGTCAGTCGATAAGGGGGAGGTAACAATGAGAGGCAAGGTTACAACTAGGAAATGTAGGAGGCGAACGTAGTTCAAATTTTTGGAATTGTAACTACGAACTATGAACGCTTGAAGAAAGTTATCTGTAGTGATTGATTTATTAACGAAATTACTAGGGAGAAAATGACAATTTTTTTATAATTTTGCATGATGTATACTATTTAATGGTATTCTGTATGATTAAATGGAAAAAATTACACTTGTTGAATTTGAAACAGGACCACCAGTGTGGTAGCCGTGTACTACGATTACTGGCCGAAACATGACATACGTTACAGGTATATGAGTTCGCATAAAACTTCAACATCGAAGTTTGCGGAAAAAGGGCCGTCGCATGGAAAGCTACTAACCAGGTATTCATGACAGCTCCCTCTACAACATACCTAAGACTCGTCAAACTCTTTGAACCCGTCTGATGGCCTTCATGTGAGTTAATAGTGGATGGGAAATGAGAATATGACATCACTGGTTGTTAGACCCACAAGTACACTAAATCATTGAAATTTTGTATCATTTTAAGTGTCATCACCAGGGCTCTATCCTGTTTGTGTGAAGAGGGAGAGAGAATGCATTTTTCTCCTGCCTTTTCAGTAGGCTTTGGGAACGAAGTTGGATCATTGAATTTTCGTGAGGTATTAAGAAGATGCGGGGACTGGTAGGATAGCTAGAAAGCCTGCAACTTCCCTTTACCAATCACGGTTGAAAAGCTGTGACAACCTCTTACTTTATGGAGAAATAGGATTGACGGCGTGCAGTCCTGGATGAGTAACGGGTCAAGTAGATCATTAGAAGTGTACCTTATCTGACTCTGCGCTTACCTTCCGTTATTGTGATGACGTCTGAAACGTCTGGAGCAAGTCCTTTTTGAAGCTGCCTGGGTAATATGAAGGCGATCTTAAGCTTCTGTCATCTGCTTGTGCTGCTTTCCAGTGTATTGGTCTCGTTAAGCTACCATCTTAATACATTCACGGCTACATAGCTTATGCACTGGTCATTCCAACGTTTTGCAGAAGAGGGTGAGCCTTATCCTTGCTCTATTTGTTGATACGTGTCAAAGTTTCCAACCTCTTCGTCGCTTTGTATGTATCTCCTTCTGAAATAAATTTTCCGCAAATGAAACTGGTGGTAGAGTCCTGCATGGTTCGTCTCTTCGTCCATAGAAAAGAAAGTAAGAGGAAACACTAAATAATACAACAAACAGAACTGTCCCGCACGGACTGAGTTAACGACATAAACTCAGCTAAACTGGACACGTGCAGGGAGAAACGACCGTGACTGTGGTAGAGGAGCTTTGAGTGAATGCGAAGTGGAAGTTGCCGTTTTCATTGTTGTCTTGAATTCAGCAATACTGTACAAACAAAACATTCCATCAAATTGAACATATATGAAATATTTCCATATAATTAATTACCCTTTTGATTTATGAAACCCATTAGGCATAAAAGGTGCAAAAATTGTGCATTAACAAAATCCTATTCCGACTCTTATACTTGTAAAACAATCCGTTTGACTTAAAATACGCGCAATACCTATCTTGTGTGAAATTTAAAGAGGAATATTATTTTCATTACGGATCTCTTCTAAAAATGAACCATTATGTATTAACATTTTTAAAAAACGGAAGAAATTGACATTTGGTGAGGGGAAAAGGGGGGATACGCCACCCCTACGGGAGGGAACTTTGTTGCTTCTTAGTACTATACACCACATGAATATTGCTGCACAGCAAATTCAGTTCTCGGTTTCCCACATAAATTTTTGAAGTTATTACTTGGCGCTGACGGCTGACAATAAGATTCGGCTCATACCGTGTGCAGCGTTGCAGAAGGCAGGACGCTGCTAATAGTACGTTTCCCCATCGAGCCGAGCCGTAATCGAGGAGTTCAAAAAGACGCAGTATGCAGCACCCAATGCGTCATCCTGCCAGCCTTTCAGTACAGAGACATAATATGTAACATGTCACCTCAGTCCCTCCCGGCGTCCTTGTACTGACGGAAAGTGAGAAGGCAAGAGGAACTGACAATAATCGAGACACCACGGTGACGACAAGCCCGCTGACACCTCCGGTAAATGATGGAAAATAACTTCATCGTCGGCCACGATGATGTCATGTTCAGCTTAAGTATGATCGTTTCTGAAGCCTGTCTCAGTGTGGGATCATTCCGTCTGCACCTCTGATCCCGATGGAATTACACTCCCTGCAGTTACGGGATAACTTGACTGGCGAATCGCGATGTGCTGCCTGATGCCGAGAGAAGACTTGCCTCCGACACTGTAGCAGTCATGGACTGTACGGTTGGTCCCGGCGGAGGTTCGAGTCCTCCCTCGGGCATGAGTGTGTGTTTGTCCTTAGGATAATTTAGGTTAAGTAGTGTGTAAGCTTAGGGTCTGATGACATTAGCAGTTAAGTCCCATAAGGTTTCACACACATTTTAACATTTGACACTTTAGCCGGCCCGCTGTAGAGGAATCTAGCCTCTGCAAGATGTCACTGCTGTTTGGTTACTTCCGTGAGGGATAGAAGAAGTGGGCGAGCCGGGGCCTTCTGCTGGTGAAGGGCTATACCGGGTGCCTGCAAAACTACCACCTTTTGGATGAGACAAATGAGTACCACCTCCCTGGCTGTACGTAGTAGTGCTTCTATGGCTATGCGCTCTGTCGCTGACATAGGTCTTGGGCTTCCGCGTTTATGGCACCCACCATCCGCGATATGCTGTTGCCACCCACATAGGTGCCCGTTTTTCTTCGAGAGTGCTGGGTAGGCTTACGCCTGCTGACTCCTGTCCAGCTTACTTGCAAGACATTTCCTGTGGGTCTTGAGCAGCCATCAAAGTGCTGTGACCGCATTGCGCGTCACACGCGAGTGTGCGAATCAGTGCGTCTTCCGCCACACGAGAGAGAGCTGTCTGTACTGTACTGTAATTTACTTGTGATAAGTGTGATTGCAGACAAAGCTGTATCACTTCCACTATAGGGCGTATTACAGCCGTTCACATCAGCTCCCTAGCTCAGCCTCCTACAACAGTAGCATCACCACCTCACCCGCTCAGCTTGCACGCCAGCTAAAAATCCGGACTCGAACGGTGAGCCTCACGATCACGCTGACGGCCTACGGCTGTAGCAAAAGTGGCTGCCCACAGTACAACTGGTGACCAGGAGCTTCGCTGATACTGCAGTCAACGTTTCGCACAATGGAGGGCGGTGAAAATAACTCTTACACAACAGTCTGAACATCCTGACTTGTCTGCTTAAGGGTGACTATAGTGAACCATATCTAACACGTGTTAAGTGTACATTTTGGCACCTCTCTGGGCACGAGCTGCTGTCTACAAAGGCTGTGCTAGCCGTATGTTACACTTGGCGACGATAGTGTCAGTTGGTACGCGATTGTAATGAGTGTAGGTGGGCTAGAATAACTCAACGTGTATTGTGTACTCTGAAGCGTGAACCAGGTGTCATTCCCTTTTATATATATATATATATATATATATATATATATATATATATATATATATATATATATATATATATTGCTTGGGCGGTATCAGAATACACTAGATGCCGGTAGAAATATGCACCGGTAGTATGGGTGTCTATTGTAACTCTGTCAGAGCAGATATTTAGGTTACGAGCAGCACTTGAACAGAAAGCTGGGGAATTAGAATATTACAAAGACCATATAGAGGTACTGCGTCCTGAGAAGCAGACGGACACAGCTTTAGATGAAATAGAGAGGCAAGAGAAGAAATGGGTTGCTTGGTGGAAAGAAGAGCTGGAGAGGGCTAATCCGGCGATAGCAAGCTGCAATTGTGAGGAAGCAGAAATTAAGGAGAAAAGTGCTCATATGAGACTAGACGAGACGAACAGGTCTCAGAAATCGAATTGGTGTCAGTTCTTGAAAGTTTACTTACGACGCAAAGTATTGGCGTTGTGGAAGTAACGGAGGGTAGTGTAGAAATACGAGCTCCAATATCTTGTGAAAATGAAGAGCCTGAAGTATCAGAAGTGCCCCAAATGAATGAAGTGTGTGCTCTACGGAAGTAAATGTGTATGTGAATAGCAACATAGGCGATATTGATTTAGGTGCAGTAGTATCTACGCCACTCGGTGATAATGGTAGTTGTTTTGAGATCGTGGAGCCTGAATCAGATGTATAGGAAAGTACTTTTGCGTTGTGCAGAATGGAAATGCCAACACTGATTTTAAGGTATGTACTAGGAGAATGCACAGGAATCTATTCATGGTTTTAGTCGTGTCGTAAATATTGTGTGTAGGGAAGAAATACAGTCGCATTTGTTTCCAATGGGCGCAGATTCGTCACAACTTCGGGTGGCAGCTGCTCCGGCGTAAAAGTTATGGGCCAGCAACGGTAGAGCAGACATCAACCAATAGTACGCTGTCCTACCCGTCATAGGACGACACCGAGACAGCAGCGGCTTCTAGGCGAAAAGAACCCAAGCGCCGCGCCGCCTGGCCACGGCCCAGTTGAAGACTAGCCGTTCTACGAGCTCTACAGCAGCGACTTAGGAACTGTATTGTTCCACTTGCATTAGGAGTTGTGCATGCTGAAGAGATTTTCTTATTATGACTGTCACCCACTGCTTGCGACAAACGATTGTAATTTCTCAAAGTAGTTGTTGTTGTTGTGGTCTTCAGTCCTGAGACTGGTTTCATGCAGCTCTCCATGCTACTTTATCCTTTGCAAGCTCCTTTATCTCCCAGTACCTACTGCAACTTACATCCTTCTGAATCTGCTTAGTGTATTCATCTCTTGGTCTCCCACTACGATTTTTACCCTCCACGCTGCCCTCCAATGCTAAATTTGTGATCCCTTGATGCCTCAGAACATGTCCTACCAAACGATCCCTTCTTCTAGTCAAGTTGTGCCACAAACTTCTCTTCTCCCCAATCCTATACAATACCTCCTCATTAGTTACATGATCTACCCACCTAATCTTTAACATTCTTCTGTAGAACCACATTTCGAAAGCTTCTTTTCTCTTCTTGTCCACACTATTTATTGTCCATGTTTCACTTCCATACATGGCTACAATCCGTACAAATACCTTCAGAAACGACTTCCTGACATATCTATACTCGATGTTAACAAATTTCTCTTCTTCAGAAACGCTTTCCTTGCCATTGCCAGTCTACATTTTATATCCTCTCTGCTTCGACCATCATCAGTTATCTTGCTCCCCAAACAGCAAAACTCCTTTACCACTTTAAGTGTCTCATTTCCTAACCTTATTCCCTCAGCATCACCCGACTTAATTCGTCTACATTCCATTATCCTCTTTTTGCTTTTGTTGATGTTCATCTTATATCCTCCTTTCAAGACACTGTCCATTCCGTTCAACTGCTCTTGCAAATCCTTTGCTGTCTCTGACAGAATTAAATGTCATCGGCGAACCTCAAAGTTTTATTTCTTCTCCCTGGATTTTAATACGTACTCCAAATTTTTCTTTTGTTTCCTTTACTGCTTGCTCAATATGCTGACTGATTGAATAACATCGGGGAGAGGCTACAACCCTGTCTCACTCTCTTCCCAACCGCTGCTTCCCTTTCATGCCCCTCGACTCTTATAACTGCCATCTGATTTCTGTACAAATTGTAAATAGCCTTTCGCTCCCTGTATCTTACCCCTGCCACCTTCAGAATTTGAAAGAGAGTATTCCAATCAACGTTGTCAAGAGCTTTCTCTAAGTCTACAAATGCTAGAAACGTAGGTTTGCCTTTCCTTAATCTTTCTTCTAAGATAAGTCGTAAGGTTTCTCAAAGTGAAGTAGTGACATTTATCTTACTGTAATAAAAATTCGAAAGCAGGTTTCCTAGGCACCCCATATTCGATGAGTAGGCAGGACAGAACAGCAACATCTTCTCCAAAGTCAAGGGGAGGAAAAGTAGAAGGAGGAAAAATGCTTGTAAGGCTAAACATCGAACCAACAAGACTGAATTCTTTCAGGAATGTGTGCCTGAGGATCGGGATAAATTTGAAGATACTCGCAAAGCTAAACGTAATGAGAGAAAAAAATAGTACGATATTTAGTTCTTGTTAAAAGCTCAGTCAAATTCAGAGATGCCGAGCGAGGAAGCCACGCGGTCTATGGCGCCTTGCACGGTTCGCGCGGCTGCCCCTGTCAGAGGTTCGAGTCCTCACCCGGGCATGGGTGGGTGTGTTGTCTTTCGCGTAAGTTAGTTTAAGTTAGATTAAGTAGTGTGTAAGCCTAGGGACCCATGACCTCAGCAATTTCGTCCCCATAGGAACTCACGACAAATTTCCAGTTTTCTAAAATTCAGAGATACACTGTTTCACCCGAAGGATACAGATGTGTTACTACGTCGCATGGCTATATTATTATAAAATAGAACCAAATAAAATCTGTACGGCATCACTAATATTCTATGTACATGGTAAGGTGCAGAAGACTGCAAGAAATTTGACTGTAAAAAGGAAAGGTATAGTACGTTATGGCATGGCAATGTGTAGTCGATTTGTAAGCAGCTGTGGAATAAAATAGGTAACAAGAGCCCCCAAACAGTATGTTGTATGTGGGCAGTACTGATAGCAGTATTTTTGTAAGCGTGATTTTAGTGATGCGTATTTTAACAAAACGTTAAGGAAACATTTGTTTCGAAGGCAAACTACTGGATAATATAGCAAAGCAGTAGATTAAAATACCACCTGGTAGACTTAGAAAAATTGTAAATTGCTAATAGCATACAGGGACAGAAATGTAGATTGGACAGCCGTGTTTCTTATTGTAACTTCCACACTCTACGTACGCTTAAGGCGTAAAGCTGTCATTCCTATGGATCACCCTTGGCGCCAAATTCCCATAAAATTGCTTGACGCCATAACTAAGAAATACGGACTAAAAGCAATTGCAGTGATAACTGGTTCAAATGGCTCTGAGCACTATGGGACTTAACAGCTGAGGTCACCAGTCCGCTAGAGCTTAGAACTACTTAAACGTAACCAACCTAAGGGCATCACACACATCCATGCCCGAGGCAGGATTCGAACCTGCGACCGTAGCGGTCTCGCGGTTCCAGACTGTAGCGCCTAGAACTGCTCGGCCATTCCGACCGGCCGCAGTGATAACTGTAATTAAATTCTGTCAGATAGAATAAGATAGATCTCGATCGTATTGGAGAGTAAAAATTATGTTTTAGGGGTAAAAAGTAATGTAGTTCACTCTTTTGAGATACTAACCGGGACTGCACGGTATGAAGTAGTGTCAGTGTAATCCACGTATATTGCAGTTGTTATTGGACATGAAAGTAAAACTAAGGACTAATTTCGTGAAGAGGGTAGCAATTTTGCCTAGCAGTTTCAGTTACCTGGTGCGTATATAAATTGTTATAGGTATTCGGCTCATACCATATTTAACAACCTATATCTGGGACACACAATGATTGCAGTATTGCAGAAGGCAGGACGCAGTTGTTGATACGGGTCCAGTTCGAGCCAAACCGTAATGAATAAGCGCAAATGGTACATCATGACAGCAACGAATGTCATTTTGTGAGCCTTGCGCTACGGAGTCGTAGCATGTAATCTTGGTGCTCAGAAGCTCCACTGCGGGCAAGGGGAACTGACAATGACTGAGACACCACGGAGGGGAAAAGTCTACTGACACCTCCAGATAATGAGGGGAGTGACGACGTTATGTCCAGCTTAAATACTACTGTTTACGAATCCTGAGTTTCAGTGTCTCGTCATCTCATCTGCACTTCTGATTCTAACGGAATGGCGCTCTCGCTAGGTGCATGATAACTTGAGTTGCCAATCGTAATGTACTGCCAGCTGCCAAGAGAAGGCTTCGCCTGCGAGATCACAGGCAGATGGCTGTAGTGCCACTAAGCAGCTGTAAGCTGTCACTGATGCTTAGCTTCTGCCACGTTTGAAGAAGATGAGGGCGAGCCTGCTGAAGGGCCGTACGAAGTCACTAAGTCACTGCAAACAATGGCCTGCAACCTATTCGGCGTGATAACTGAGTACCACCTCTATAGCTGTGCCTAGTACTGCCCGTCTGGTTGTACACTGTGTCACTAACATCGGTGATGTGCTTCCGCCTTCACGATACCCACCATGTGTGATATGCTGTTGGCACGCATTTAAGCTCTAGTCCTTCTTCGGGAGCAATGGGGTGGGCCGCATTAGGTGCCGGTGAGCCGCGGTATGCTTGCGCCTGGTGACATCTGTCCTGATACGCACAATAGTCGCAGACGACGACGCGCTGTGTCCACGTTTCTTGTGACAGTGAGTGTGGGAATCAGCGCACCTTCCAGCCACTAGAGACGACAATCCTTACTATAAATAATTTCTTATATATATGATTTCAGACAATGCTGATTCACTGACACCCTAGGCTGTATGACAAGTATTCACACCGGTTACTGAGCTCGGCTTCCTGCACCAACAGTGCCACCACTTCACCTGCTCCTCTTCCATGCCCACAAAAATACTAACACGGGAAGTGACAGCTATGGTATTTTCTCGAAGTTTTAAAACTTCATAAATTTCCCCCCATCTGTTGTGTATCTGACTAATTTGCCCAGAGTAAAAGAGCGACGCCTCTTGACAGTGAATGACTAGAAACGAATGATTTGGAGTGATGACTCACACCATACGCTGTGGCAGTCCGACGGAAGGGCTTCAGTTTGGGAAACACATGGGTAAGATCACTTGCCGTCATGGGTGCAGCTGACACTGAAGGATGCAGTGTTACGATATGAGGGTGTTTTTCGTGATTCGGGTGTGTTCTGCATACTGTGCTTACGAAAACGCTATATATGGCATCTGATGAAAAACATTTTACACCATTGCGTAATGCGTATGGGAGAGATAAAATTCCTGATATGCTGACTGCTTGTGTCTGGATGAAACTGCACCATGTCATAAAGCACCGAGAGGCAATGGTTTCTGAGCAGTAGCATTCCTGACGTAGTCTGGTCTGCCAAATGGAACATTTTTGGGCTTATTTGGTATAAGACAAATCCAAGCAACTGGATATCAGAAAGAGCCGTATCTAGAATTCAGGGAGAGTGCTATGGCTCACTGTACTTGTACACTGTCTCATTATGAAAGATGTTACATAATGACTAGGATCACTAGTAACTGTCATTTGCTGCTGGACATTAAAAAGATTCGAATGATATACTGGAAGAACCCACCCAACATCTTGAGGAAGTTAATTTTTCAACATTAACATGTACTTGTATGTGAATGTCTCTGCTACCGACAGGAAATTGTATTGAAGCAGAACATCCGAAAGATAAAGCATCAAATCAATTAGCAGATGAAGAAGTATTTAGATATAATAGCGAAACGTGTAAATTGACATGATTTCCATGCCTCAAAGATAAAGATAGACGTCCTTACGAGCAGCGAGATCGAAGAGTGTCGGATTTATAAAGGGGGCGGCAGCAAGGTCAGTAGTTACAGTGTAAACAGATTAGATCATGGGCTGATCTGGCTTTCTGAATTAGCCTGACTATGATGATGCCGCTAACGATGAAAAGCAAGGGGTTACCACTTCAGTTACATTTCCCGAGGAAACTCAGATTTACTGCATGGCTTAATGATGTTAGGATCCTCTTACATTTCGGAGCTTCAGTTGTTCTTCAGCAGGATAGACTTGCGTGGTTACTTAGGAGGACGTTGTCATAAGGGAAAACGAAATTGGCCTTCTACGGTTCAGACTTTGAAAAGTTATACCACGCAACCGGATAATTAGGGTTGTGAAGTTGAAAAAAAATTATAGGTTAAAATTATATATAGTTGGAATTAATTAAGTACAGTGGTAGGATGGACAGGACTTCCCGTCAGGTCAGTACAGGGTTATTAACACAAAATGAAGTAGGACCATTCGCTAACAGTAAATAAGAAAATAGGAATGTGGATAAGCTCTATTACCAGCTTAGTGAACACATTATCATACCACCAATAGTACTAAAAGTTATAGGAATACTCGTTATGTAGATGATGAAGAGACTGAAAAGATGTATTATTATATGATAAAAGAAGTTACTCAGATGTTTAAGAGAGGTGAACATTTAATTGTGATGGAAGCAAGAATTCGAAAGTCGAAAAAAGAACAAGACGAATAACTGTAGCAGAATGTGGAAAGGATGGAAATGGAAAGATGACTGGTGAGATAGAGCGCGGAGCAAAAATTAGTCACTGTCTTGAAAGAAGGTTGTGTAATTGGAATAGAATTGGAGACAGCAAAAGGAATCAAATAGGCTACGTAATGGTAAGAGATAGATTCCGAAACTAGGTTGTAACGTGTAAAACTTTTCTAGGCAAGACAAAGCGTCTGATAGTAATTTTTTGGTTGTGAACTGCAGCTTAAAACTGAAAAATTTGCAGGAAGGTTGGATATTAAGAACACTGGACCTCGGTAAATTGAAAGAACCTTATGTTGCTGGGGGAATTGACTAAAAATGGGGAAAGCAATACAATGGAAACAGAATGTGTAATATTGGGGCAGAAAACAGAAGGCAGCAGAGAATAAAGTGGGTAAAAAGAACAAGACTTAGATAAAATAACTGTATAAAAAAGAGATACTGAATTCAGTTAAAGAAAGAAGAAAATGCTACAAATCATCAAATTAAAAGGAATGCAGACATTAAAAAGTGCGATCGCCAGAAAGTTCAAACAGCCCACTGGATGTTAAGAATAGAGAAATGGTTCAAATGGCTCTGAGCACTATGGGACTTAACATCTATGGTCATCAGTCCCCTAGAACTTAGAACTACGTAAACCTAACTAAACTAAGGACATCACACAACACCCAGTCATAAGAATAGAGAAGACAAGCTGTGGGAGCACGTATGACAATGAGAAAGATAATTGTCACCTGTAAGAAAATTAAAGAGACCTTCGGAGAGAAGAGAAGCACCTGTGCAAATATTAAGAACTCGTGCGGCAAGCCAATTCTAAACAAAGAAGGGTTACACAAAGGAATCGAAATTAAATACAACACATAAAATGGAAGGGGAAGTGGATAAAGATCAGATGGGCCATGTGATACTGCACGATGGCTTTGACAGAACCCTGAAAGACGTAAGTCGTAATAAGGTCCTTTGAACAGATCCACGGGGAAACAGTCATGACTAAACAAAACAAGTGTTAACTTCCGTGAATATTAGATTAATAATTAACAGTTGCAATATATTGACATGAATTATCTAGATAAGAAAGAAAAAAAAACATATAGAAGCCGAGTTACGGAACAACGGCTTCGGTTCCGGAATAATTTAGCGCCAAATGAGCGAATACTGTTTTACGTCAATGGCTGTGGAAAGGTAGACGTACGTTTATAGCCGCCATAGATTTCTAGAAAACTTTTGCAAGTTGAATGGAACTGAGCGTAATATTCAATTTGATCACAAACCAGCCTGCAGTTATACGAGTCTGAGGGCATGGAAGGGAAGTAGGAGTTGAAAAAGGGGTGAGGCACGGTACTAGCCTACCCATGATATTATTCTATATCTACACTGAGCAAGCTACAGAGGATTTTGGAAACAGGGCTAATGTTCAGGAATAGATCAGCCAGCGACGCTGTAATTCCGTTAAAGGCGGCAAATGGCTTTGAAAAGCAGCAGAACGGGAAGGATGGTGTCTTCATAAATTTATAAGGTGAGCGACAATAAGAGTATGACAACAGTAGTCCAATGTGGTTGAATCACCTCAGGCGACACCGAGGTAACTAGATCAGTAAATGAAACAGTAAGAGCAGAAAATGAGTTTTGTTATTAAGTCCAGTCTGACATAAATAAGAAAAGCGACGTGGAAAAGAAAAATTTGTTAACATAGAAAATAAAGAATGTCTTTCGTGAAGAGGTTTGTCATGTGTGGATGTGACACGTGGGAGATACAGAGTTCAGAACAGAAGACAATGGGGCATTTTGAAATTTGGTGCTGCAGAAGAATATCGAAGAGTGGATGAGTAGATCGGATAACTTACGAGGAAGCACTGAACCGGATTGGCGAAAAAAGAAATGATTTGTGCAACTTCAATAGAAATAGGGATCTTTGACAGCCTAAAACCTGAGTACGATTATGGAGAGAAGCGTGTAAGGTAACAAATTTAAAAGTCGCCCAATGTTTGGCTACAGTAAATGGAAATACGAAGGCTATTCGGAAAGCAAAGAAAGATAGGTCGCGAAATGGAAACCACAATGAAAATCAAAACCGTTTTATTTGCAACAGTTATCTACAACTTCCAGCTACTTATCTGCATAGTCGCCGATCTGACTTAGACGTTTGTCGTAGCGTTGTACCAACTTTCCAATACCCTCGTTATAGAAAGCAGCCGCCAGTGCTTTCTCTAATTCTCTATTCTGGCCTACTGCTCGTTGTCTGTGCCAAAATGTTGTCTACATAGACATCGGTTCATGTGATCAGAGATGAAACTCCGAGGGAGAAAATTACGGATTGTATTGTGGATAATCAAACATTTCCAACTGAAAACGATGCAGAAGCATCTTCACTGCCTCTGCAGAATGCGGCTGAAAATTGTCTTGAAGAAGAAAACGCTTGACAGTTATGTGATGTTGGCTGCATAGCTTCAGGCGAAATTTCTCACCATGCCCTCGTACTCGGCGGGAGACACTATTGTTCTAGGTATCTTTATGTGCTCCCTGTGTGTTAATAATTAAAAAGAACGACGTAACGCTATCGATGGGCATACTAGACTTTCACGGTGGTTTCAATTTCACGACCGATCGTTCCTTACTTTCCGAATAGCTCTTGTAGATGTAGGTTGCTGCGATTATACATAAAAGAAGAGGCAGGTCCAGGACAGACTAGCATGGAGAACTGCATCTAACCAGTCTTCGGACTGAAGACCACTACAGATGCTTATTGTGGGAGGAGCAGGTAACAGCCTAGTTAGAGAGTTAGATTATAGAACGGATGGTGATCTGGATGAAATAGGAGCAGGACCAGCACACAATGGTATGTGTTTTGTGTAGATTTGGCAGCATCAAGACAAGTCCAGCGTTTACACAACTGCCGGCTGCGCAAATGAAGGGAAGAGTAAATTATTTTGGCTGAATAAGTATCATGTCTATGCTTTACTGTCGCTTGAATTTAGAGACAGCTATGCACAAACTATGTCTTGCTCCTGTGTGTGAGGGAATTGTACACATCAGCTGAGAAATTTGTGGAAAATACAAGGGGGGAGGGAGTGGGGAAGGTAAAAGCACACGAGGCAAGATCCCCATTATTACTGGAGGCCCATTTTGTAGGTTTGGCTCAGGCTATAGACAGACAGTCTTGGAAGAAATTAGAACACACCAAGGTCAAAAATAAATGTAAAACTGTTCAGAAACGTAAAATTAATTTATTTCATCAGAGTATTATGGTGATGCAACACAAGGAGCCTAAATGTGCTTGTTGTATGTCTAGAAGATGTGCAAATTATGAAGGGATGCATGTTCGGTGCCTTGTTGAACGCCATGTAACCACAAGGATAGTCTAGCATCACTTTCGTGTACAGCTAAAATGGAAACAGGTAAGTTGCAGCATACGTAAAGGTTCGACAAATTGTCGAAAATGTTGAAAGAAACATATTTTGTGTAGAGCTGAACTTAGAAGTATATACTTGTGACTTGTTACTGCAGAATACTTCTCTTGTAATTGCTACATTCTACAGACTCCGCCTAGTAAGATTTCAGCTATTTATTAGAAACTAGATGCAGTATTGAACTGCCTATCAAGCTAGAAGATAGATTATCATACAGAGATTTCCGTGTACATTTATTAAAGAACTGTGACACGAAAAATGAAATGGAGTCATTATAACACTCTTTCAATCTCATTTCAGTAGTTAATTTCCTCGTATGTGTGCAGCAAAACTCATGAAATTTAATAAACATTGCTCAGGGTGAAGAAATTAATGAGCACCCAATAGTTAACATATTATCTGATCATGACACCCAATTAATAAAAGTAAACAATGCAACACCTTAAGTCTCCGAGGCATATTCGAAAAAACAGTGATGTTTATTAATGACATGAGGATACAGTTTTTAAGAATAAGGTAAACGATGTGGTACAGTATGAGTTATATATGCAAGACATCCAAATACGACTTTCAATACATTCCACAGGAAATTGGTGTCAATATTCCAAATTAGCTTTCCCAAAGTATTATCCAGAAAGTATATTAAAAATAACAAGTAAGCCATTGATAACTAAAGCGATTCACATATTATGTATGAGGAAAAGGAAAATTATGTAAAGGACAAAAGAAGTCAAGATCTGACAATAGTTGATTTCCACAAAAATAACGTAATATTTTAAGAAAAAGCACTAAAATGTCCAGAAACATATACACCATAACAGAAATTAACAATCAAAGCAATACGATTAAATGGTGGGGGGAGGGGGGGGGGAGAACCCACTATATCAATATTAAACCGAATGACATTGTTGTGACTTCACTGATTATTCACAAGCTGTAAGTTTTTTCAATAATTACTTTCCAAATGTAGAAGCAAAAACGGGGTTAAATGGTTCAGTTGAACAAGTAAGTGAATACATTTAAAATATCATTTCATAAAACTATAGTCCACTTGAAATAGCACCAACATTCATGGCTGAAGTGAATAAAGTTCTAAGGTCCACCAAAAAGTCTCTGTCTGAGGGCGATGCTGCAGCGCATACGCAGCGCAGTGTGCCTCCGATTTGGTACGTAAGAAACGACTTACAAGCAACGGGATAGTGTGGCATTCGAACGGAAACTTTGGAATCACGCCGTATAGAGAACATCTCATAACCAAAAGCTGATAAGGTATTTATTGGGTTTCAAACAGAATTCTGAAGAGTTCTTCTAATTAACAAGTCATGTCTTCAGCACTGAATGTAACGTATCACTGGCGCATGGAATTTTTCAAAACCAGATTGCCGTTGTTTCTTCATCTCGGAAAGAAAAGTCACCAGAAAGACTTAAATAGGTTTCGTTAAATTTTGTTACTGGAAAATTCTTCGAAAAAAACAGTGAGCAGTCCCACATTTAAGTAGATGCAAGTAGCTTCGCTCATCACAATTTGGATTCCAGAAGGGTTGCTCGAGTGAGAGTGCTATTTATACAATCACTCACCATACATTACAAGTCTTAAATAACAGAATATTGTCTGTCGATATTCTTTCGATCTTTCCAGGACGTTTGATTGCGTAGATTATGTTACTCTCCTAGTAAAGCGTATGTTTTATGGAGTTATTTGCTTCACAAAATACTGGTTTGAATCATATATAATAAACAGAAAGTATAAATCTGTGCTCCGTAATTCAAACAATGGTTGAAAAAATGAAAATTTTAGTGACCCGGGAAAAATCTAGAAGGGAGTCCTGCCGGATTCAGTTTTGTGTCCATTGTCTATCCTTTTACGTAATTAGCCCTCCCCTTAACATCTGTCAAGTAAAATATGTACTCTTAGCAGACGATACTAGTCTGACAAAAGGGAGAACAAATGATTTTTTTAAATGGCTCTCGCGCGGGATTAGCCGAGCGGTCTCGGGCGCTGCAGTCATAGACTATGCGGCTGGCCCCGGCGCAGGTTCGAGTCCTGCCTCGGGCATGGGTGTGTGTGTTTGTCCTTAGGGTAATTTAGGTTAAGTAGTGTGTAAGCTTAGGGACTGATGACCTTATCAGTTAAGTCCCATAAGATTTCACACACATCTGAATATTTTTTAAGTGGCTCTCTGAAAATGAACTCTAACTTAATTCTAAAATAAAACATTATATTCGGTTCTGTGCAACAGTTATAGCAACCACAAATGTAACACATGAACGTGAGGTTTAGGCAGGGCAGAGTGCTTAGAATTTTGGGGTGTACATAATAATGAAAGACTGAAGTGGAAGAAGCATATTGCTCATCTCCTCAAACAATTATTTTCAGCTACTTTTGAGCATCATATTATCAGATTCGGTTTAAGGCCCAAGTGACACAAGCTCCCGCTTGGGGTCACCAGAACTACTGCGTCGGTAAGCTTTCTATACAGACAGGACGTATCACAATTAGTAACGGTCACTTGGGGCGCCTAGCTGAGACGAGTGCCAGGGGCACTCAAGTGCAACATTTGTGTGCAGTTTGTATCACAATTAATAGCAAAGACTGACGCCGGTAAGCATACGAGGGAAACGGGAAGACGTGTGGAGGAAAAGGGGCCCGATACTGCAGATGATGACTGGCTTCTGTGGAAAAAACGATCTCCAACAGGCTACTCTTCGAAACAATCAAATTAGCCTCCTAAAATACTTTTCTCGTTTCCAGTTTTTAATGACTTACGGAATAATTCATGTGTTAACTCATCACTTAGAAAGAAATTACTGATAGTACAAAAGTGAGTAGTAAGAACAATAAGGTATATTAACTGCACCTTCACAATATGTATATCTATTAATGAAATTCTTCAAAAGCAATCAATCAAAATTTGAGAAGAATAGTGCAGTCCATACCTACAACACTATAAAAAAGGATCTTTACTACTCATTATTCTAGTTATCATTAGCTCAGAAAGGAGGTTAACTAGTACCAAAAAAAATTTTTTTTCTTATTTGCTAAGTGATATAAAATGTATGACAGGTATCAAAATATTTATTCTGTTGGTTGGTTGGTTGGTTTGGGGAAGGAGACCAGACAGCGAGGTCATCGCTCTCATCGGATTAGGGAAGGATGGGGAAGGTAGTCGGCCGTGCCCTTTGAAAGGAACCATCCCAGCATTTTCCTGGAGCGATTTAGGGAAATCACGGAAAACCTAAATCAGAATTGCCGGACGCAGGATTGAACCGTCGTCCTTCCGAATGCGAGTCCAGTGTCTAACCACTGCGCCACCTCGCTCGGTATTTATTCTGTAAAACTCCTTGTATTCCGGAGGTAAATTTTAATTTCAAAAGTGTAAGGCTGTAAAAAAACTTAGTTTTAAGTGTAGCAGCACGAGTACGTCTGAAAAATAAGTTTTTTGATATTAAATTTACTCATGTAGAGAATATTAATGTATGTGTATGGGGTAGTCAATTAAAATCGAGACATGTTGAAAGAATGTACGTAAACTGTTTGTTATGTCAAATGTAATCGCCGTAACTTTTAATACATGTATCCCACAGTAGCCGGCCGGAGTGGCCGAGCGGTTCTAGGCGCTACAGTCTGGAGCCGCGCGACCGCTACGGTCGCAGGTTCGAATCCTGCCTCGGGCATGGATGTGTGTGATGTCCGTAGGTTAGTTAGGTTTAAGTAGTTCTAGGTTCAAAGGGACTGATGACCTCAGAAGTTAAGTCCCATAGCGCTCAGAGCCATTTTTTTATCCCACAGTAAGACACGACGGTTAGTGCATTCATGGAAAAAGGTTTGCTACTGCATAGGGAACCGTGCACCTCTTCATTCGAAGCAAGTCGATGGCCACGAATGTTTTTCTTCAGGGCTCCTAAAAGACGAAATCGCAAGAGTGGAAAGGGGGGACGGGGGGAGGACGGGATTGTACGGAGGATGCGTAAGGGCTGCTCAGCATTACTTTTCAGCACAGTCGAAACATCTTTGGCAACCTGTTTTTGGAGCCTTCAACAAAGACTGTCGTGGCCATCGATTTGTTTCGACGTAGAGGTGCTTTGAATACATAATGGATTCGTAAACAACCTTAAACATTTTACCCATGAAGACACTGAGCGAATTGACTCACAGTGGAAAAACGGTATTAATATTTGCGGAAATTATTTTAGAATTAATAAACAGGTTACTTACTTTTTTCCCATCTGTATCGTTATTATTTGACTGCCCCTCACATATCCTGTAACTCGACCTGTTACCATATCGATGAAAAGCTATTCAAATAGTCTATGGAACACGTAACTAACTAAATAACCAAGAAGGCTGTCATTTATCTGAAGATTGGTTTGAACACCAGAGTGCTTAGCTACGCATGGTCCCGATCGAGGAGGTATACTGTTGCCTTCCTCCGAATTTTTAACTGAGTTACTCAGGCCGTTGTAGGGGGAGCTACAGTTTGAAGTGGATTACTAACCATGGTGCACCTCGGCATTTTACTCATCAACAAACACTGCCAGGAGAAAAAGAAGTGATCGGTGACAGACAAAAAGCCTCGGGCTGCCCAGGAATCGAACCCGAGATCCTTGGATAGGAAGTCTGGCTCTTCCGTTCTCGCTCTATCTATCTGTTTCTACGTCATTTTTCGTCATTAATCAGTGCAACTGTCTTACGTCACCTCATCAGTTCATCGTCGGAAGCCATAGTCAGTTTTTGCGTTTGGTCATTTCACTGATCGGCCATGCTGAGTTACTGCGCAAGCTACCACTGAGCCACTGGCTAAATATCAGCAACACTACGCTTACCACACTCCTATAAATGCCACCTAACGATGGCCTTTAGTTGTATCAGTTAAAATTCATACACATGAAGACAATTTCCCATTAATCTCTGATTACTGGCCACCCAGAATGGACTCAGTTATAGAATTTGGTGGGACGTCAATGTAACCACTGTGTGTGGTGACTAAGGTACATAAGAAGGTGTGAGAATATGAAACTACAAATGACTATGGGAGGGTGCTAGAAAGGACCATCAATATCTATGAGAAAATGCTGTTTCATCATGGAAAATGTATTATCATAACTGGACCGTATAAAAGACAGATGATGGAAGCAAAGTATGTGTTCTATGAAACTGCCTCTTTAGGCAAAGGATGGCTAAGAATTCGGTACGCGAGTGGTGCATTGGCTCAGCTGCTATAGCTCCCTCAGCTGGTTGCACACTTCCCCCACTACCAAATCATAGCGTCTGAGTGTGAGGAGGGGAAGTGGGTAAAACTGCAAACGTTCTGCATATAAATGGCAATGCAGTCGCACTGCATACATCTTGGTTTCGTATTTCCTATTTCTCAACATCATAGATAACCAAAAAAAAGTTATTTTCAGTCTTATTTAATTATTATTGTTACACTGAAGACATAATACAATTTTTATCTCATACAAACTGCTGGCCTCTGAAAGAATGCAGTATCACATATTTTCGAATTCAACTTGCCATGTAATCGCGAGTTATTTAGTTTCCTGATCGAAGAAACCTTTCACACATATATTTTGATAGAAGTGTTTCATCACGTTTCTACATCATTGTGGAGATGTGGAAACTGAGGGAATCTACGTAAACCCCCTGGACAGTTTTAATTTAAACAAATTTGTCTTTTGAACAGGAATTACAATGCAGATCGATCATTCCCATTTGCACATCCACAGTGGTGCTTTATACTGAACCAAGAAACTGTCTAGAAAACAGCTCGAAAACTGATGTAAGACTGGCAGTGTGTTCAGAACGATTAGAAAACTATCCTCATAGTTCAAGATTTTAAACATGGATGCAACAGCAACTGTTGAAATTCTTCACGATAAAGGATGACAGCCAAAACAGTTGCAGCATAAAAATTTTATTAAAATTATTGACCAAGGTTTCGGTACATATAAATATACCTTCATCAGGAGTAAAAAATCTAAAATTACATCATGCAATGGAGATTAATAAATCAATTGTGCCAAAGGCGTCGTCAATAATTAAGACATCTCCATTTGTGCAACATGACTATTGGCACAGGGTCAATGCGAACAGTTTAGCACCAGTACTTCGCCTATGAACTACGAGTTCAAGAATTTTAATAAAATTTTTATGCTGCAACTGTTTTGGGTGTCATCCTTTATCGTGAAGTATCCTCATAGTTCTAACTAGGACAGAATGATTTCTCCAGACCTTGCGTTTCCTTTAACGCCAGTGAGCTTAGGGAAATGGACGGTGTTTCTTGTCAGAATTTGTCCCTTCCATAATGCGATTTCCTTTTCAAATGGATTCGCACCAAATCAGAAGTTAGTTATTTTTCACAGCGCAATGTTTAATTGTGGGCAGTGTGCCATCAAGTCCACTACAAATTCGAGGGCCACAACCCATGCCAAGTATTCTAATTCTTGTTCCTTTTCTCCCCTTTCTTTCGTAAATTGGAAAATAGCGGGTTTCAAATCGGAAAATCGTTCCAGGCAGGCCCTTAACTTAACCAACGTACTCTGAAGTAATGAGTAAAGTCTTACACTCTTCGTTCAATTGCATTGAAAACTGTTGTAACTAACAGTGGGATAATGCTTCAGAAGGGCTGAAATGTTCCATTTGGATTTGTAATGGTAGTAAGTTCCTATGGGACTAAACTGCTGAGATCATCGCTCCCTAGGCCTTCACACTACTTAATCTAACTTAAACTGACTTATGCTAAGGACAACATACACACCCATGCCCGAGGGAGGACTAGAAGTGGCGGAATTGGATTTGTTACACAGGTGACATCCAGTTACTAATCCAAGTTCGAAGTCATTGATATCTCCTGGCCGACTCAGTCTGCTGTTATTACCTCTGTGCTGACAACACGATACTCCCTGTCTGCTTTAATAATTATGTTTCTTTGACATTTAGTGTTCAGTGCCGCATTACATAAGTTTGGATACTTATGATCCGATTGTGCACATAATACTGAACACTTATCATAGTTGATTCTAATAAAATTGACACTTTCTTTTGCACTATATCAGCCATTTCCAGGTTGCAGAATATTAAGAATGGAGATACCAGTACAGGTAGGTTTGGTTATCAATAATGGACAGAGCAATTTAACCAATTTGCGAGGTCATTTCGATTGAAGTAATTGTTATTTAAGGTGGCGTATTCATAAAGTGTGTGATCTCACCTTACTTGTTGGTTTACTGGAATACTCCAGGGCAATTTTCGCTAACGTAGCTAGTTAATCTAAATTCACGACGCTAGACGCTGTTTCTCTTCCACAACACTGCGGACCAAGTCTTGTTCAGGGCCTGTAGTGAGTGTGACAACTGATGATTTTATTATCATTTTTAGCACTTTTTTACATTCCAGATACTGGCGGCGAGCTGGCCACTGACAAACTGCCACTCATCAGGCATTGCATTACATAATTTGATGTTTTGATCTAAGAAATTTAAGAAGGTGAAATATATGATGATTATGACATGATGAGGGTGGTGTGGTATAAAATTATATCCAGTATGAGGAATAAAATTATGTACAGCTGATTACATGCTGTTCAGAAACGGCCCTTCAGTACTAGAGTATTTGTGAAACATTCGAGGTGTGTAAGCTACGTCGTTGATCTCGTGTGTTATGGATAATAAATGGACAATGAAAGAGAGAAAATAAGTATTTTGTATAAAGAATTTACTAGTTTGATTGGACTTTTTACTTCAAAAGTCGAATGGTTTTCATTAGTTACTCAAGGCAACATCATCTGAAAAACATTTGACGTTCATACACAGCTTACAATGCTATTTGCATGGCCCAACCAGCACACACAAACTCAAACAGAAATGGCGGCAGTTTTTTCAAAAGCCACAAACAGTATTTGAATTCTGTTTCTGCCCAGGCATTGAATTTTGAAGAAAATACTATTTAGTGGGTTTTATAGGCAACGTTGTCTATAAATTCATTGTCTCAGGTGCGAGTAGTTTCGGTTAAACATTCATATGTTAGTGAGTCAGACAGTTCTAGCGATGCAGCAGATGTTAAACAAGTAACTATCTAACTTCTGTTGCTACCACATACAGGATGTCCGAGAAGAAATGGCCAATATTCAACTGAAACAAGAAACTTTGTATAGGCGTAGGCCCGATTCCGGATAGTTTTCGAGATAGAACACATTTAAGGGGAGTTATAACGGAAAAAAATTTCTTTTTCACACTTTCGGATTTTTATCTCATTATAAAATTTGCAATTTTCAGAATAAAATGATTTGTATGTCATTTATAAACTCACATGGGAAGTATTTAATTTTTTAAAATACAGGGTGATTCAAAAAGAATACCAAAACTTTAAAAATGTGTATTTAATGAAAGAAACATAATATAACCTTCCGTTATACATCATTACAAAGAGTATTTAAAAAGGTTTTTTTTTTTCACTCAGAAACAAGTTCAGAGATGTTCAATATGGCCCCCTCCAGACACTCGAGCAATATCAACCCGATACTCCAACTCGTTCCACACTCTCTGTAGCATATCAGGCGTAACAGTTTGGATAGCTGCTGTTATTTCTCGTTTCAAATCATCAATGGTGGCTGGGAGAGGTGGCCGAAACACCATATCCTTAACATACCCCCATAAGAAAAAATTGCAGGGGATAAGATCAGGGCTTCTTGGAGGTCAGTGATGAAGTGCTCTGTCACGGGCTGCCTGGCGGCCGATCCATCGCCTCGGGTAGTTGACGTTCAGGTAGTTACGGACAGATAAGTGCCAATGTCGTGGCGCTCCATCCTGCTGAAATATGAATTGTTGTGCTTCTTGTTCGAGCTGAGGGAACAGCCAATTCTCTAACATCTCCAGATACTGTAGTCCAGTTACAGTAGCACCTTCGAAGAAAAAGGGACCAAAAACTTTATTGGCTGAAATGGCACAGAAAAAGTTCACCTTAGGCGAGTCATGTTCATACTGAGTAGTTTCCCGCGGATTCTCAGTGCCCCATATACAGACATTGTGACAGCTGACTTTCCCGTTAGTGTGGAAAGTTCACTTCTGCCGTACTCAATAACACACAAAAAGCTTTCTGTTGAGCGGTCGCCATCTTAGCATCAACTGACGCACCTCAAGCGAACAAATGTACAACTAAATTAAACTTTATAGCTCCCTTAATTCGCCGACAGATAGTGCTTAGCTCTGCCTTTTGTCGTTGCAGAGTTTTAAATTCCTAAAGTTGTGGTATTCTTTTTGAATCACCCTGTATAGTCTGCGTCAGTTGAAAATGTTAAAAATTTTACGTGCATTACTTCAAGATCTAGTAAGATTGGTAATTTTTTATATAGAAGGCTGTGGATTACTGTGTTATAAAGGTTAAGTTACGTGTTTGTATTGATAGCACTGTCAAAAACAGTATCGTATCGTTTCATAGTATAAACATGCGCTGTATGTGGAAGTGCTAACGTTTTTCCAAGGAAAAGTGACGAACAGATTGGTAAATCTCTCAAAATGTAAAGTATGACACCAAAACCAAGTGTTTTTAAGAAACGTGGGTTTCATGGTAATAGGTTTTCGAATAAAGGGAACATTATTTTCAACATGTGGTGTGTGAAGTTACAGACACTAGAATGCAGGCAAACTGGTCAGTATCTAGAGAAACACCCACTAGTGATTCGAAGATTAAAATAAAGCGTTGTGATACACAGTTTTCTCAAAACGGAAGTGATGTAAATGGTGGTTAGGTTATATTCTGATAGATTTACACATCCTAACAGGGGTGTTAGGTGAATGTGTGTGTTGTAAAATACGTAGAGGGACAGTTAGCTTACATGAAGACGGTGAGGTATCAAAGGGACTAGTCAGGAAACTTATCATTACTTGTGTTAGTTGTAAATATACTCATTCATTATGGAATTCTGATAAGTGTAAAGATAATTATTTAGAAGTAAATGTTAGGTAATTTTGTGTATTGAGAGCTATTGGCAAAGGACACATTGCAGGAGAAACAATGTGTGCCGTGATGAATATGCCACGCCCACCTTGTAAAGTCGACAAGTATGCAGGATTTATTGGAGCTGCTGTGGAATGTGTGCATGTGAGTTAATGAAGGGTGCTGCAAACGAAGCTGTTGAAATAAATGATGGTATGACTGACACACCAGTAGCTTTTGAAGGCACTTGACAGAAGCGCGGCTACAGATCTAAGAAGTTTGCTGCTACGGTGACCAGTGTGGATACTGGAAACGTAATAGATTTCCAGATTTTAACCAAACATCGTTATGAGTGTAAATCAGGGAATGAAGAAGGGCATATCTGTAAAAGAAATCATGAAGGAACAAGTGGTGGCATGGATGACTCTGCAGTTATTGAAATTTTGGTCGATCTGTGAAGGAAAGGGAAGTGCGTTACACTAAGTTCTTAGATTATGGAGACTTAAGAGCATATAACAGTGCAGTAGCCGCTCAACCTCATGGTGATAAGATTATCACAAAACTGAATGTGTTGGTCGTGTCCAGAAGAGGATGGGCACTAGGTTGAGGAACTGGAAACAAAGTCTGAGACACAAACAAAAACTTTCCGATGGTAAAACCGTAAGAGGCACGGTGCTAGACAAAATGATTGATGAACTACAGCGGTATTATGGCATGGGCATAACAAATAATACTGAGGATTTGTTGAAAATGAAGCAGGTAGTATGGGCTACCTTCTTCCACAGGCTGTTAACTGATGAAAAACCAGTACACCACCTTTGCCCTCCTGGACCTGATTCATGGTGCAATTACCTCAATGTCCAGTACTTAAACAGTTCATACAGTCATAAACATTCCATCCCAGCAGCAATCATGGATATCATAAAACCTATTTACAGAGACCTGGCAAATCCTGAATTACTCAGACTCAAAATCCCAATTAGTCGTTCAATAATCTTATATGGACTCGCTTATCAGAAAATATTTTTGTTGGACTGAAGATACTCAGGTCGGGGTCAGTGATGCTGTTATTGCTTTTAATGATGACAACATTGGTAGGGTGAAAGTGCTACAGCATGTGGGAACTAATCCTGTAGCAAACTGCATCAGAGAACTTGAACAGATGGACAAGGTTTGCATTGATAATTCAGAGTATGCAGCACAGTTTGTCACTAAGAAGTGCAGAAAGAAGAAAAGACGAAAAAATTTGGAAAAAGAACAAGAGGATGATATACAGTATGGTGCATGGTGCCTCTGAGTGACTAAAAATAAAAAATTAAGCGTATATTAAGTGAGTTACAGTATTTTGAAATTTTAGAAGCCATTCTTGAAAATTTACATTTTCTGTTGCATTTTCCCCTAAATCTCAGAAACCACTTTGAATAGAGTATTCAAATTTTCAGCGAGTAATAACATATATATCCTGAGTCTACTGAACTAAAAGAAGAACATAATGCTATGTATAATTAAAATTATTTAGGATAACGTACAAAAAAGTACACAAAATTTTAACCGTGTAATTAAAAACTTGTATTCCCGAAAGCAGCGGCTGAAATGCAGTTATTGTAGTTCAGTAGACTCAAAATATGCAGTTTAATGTCCTGTGAAAGTTTCATGTCAATGGCTACAATTGGTCCTGAAACACAGGGAAGTGAAGTCACTAAATTTGACATTGTCACGATAGGGCGTTCCAACTCCCTTTAATATAAATTGTTTTTTATTTTCTGTACTGCTCATATGTAAATTCGGTAATTATTACAGTCTAATATTTAACATATTAGACAGTAATAATTACCGAAAATATCACATTACAGCTGTTGTACAGTTCACTATAAATGTTCGAATATCAAACTGTCGACTTCAATACATTTTGGCACTCTTGCGAGAATGTTTTGTATTACTTGTCTTTGTACGTTACCTAATTTGGACAGCAGCGGCCTTGATGCGACCAAACAGACCATATGGCGTATTCATCTCTCGTTTGTACATCTCAGACTTGATACAACCTCATAAACAAAAATCTGATGGCGTAAGGTCTGGTGACCTTGATGGTCAGTTAATAAGTATCTCAGTCTAAATCTACTTTATTAGCCATTATTCGGAAGTAGAATCCGCAGGTTATGAAAGGACTCTATCGCATCTGCAACTATGTTTTACATTAAACCAGATTTATGTCTCCATTGATTAACTACAACAATAAACTAGCAATCAATGAGAAAAACTGATTTGCATCCCCCATAAAACCAAACTTAAATAGAAATTTGGTGTAGCCAGAATTAACGAGTGTCAATGTAATCGATATACCTGCATTAAGTGTTCTTTTGCTTTTTTTCTATGTGTATAGTTCGTGTAGCAAATTTTTCTTTATGCTATCATAAAAGGAAATTTCTTTATTATTTGGCTACAGACATAACAGTTAAGTAACTGGTTGCAGGATTAATTTTTCAGCAATCATGCAAGAAGGCTTCGGGGAACCTTGAGACCTGTGTATGCATAAAGGTGTCGCGATTTTCGTACGCTAATGTCTGAATAATGTCGACGATCACTACTAACAGCTTGGAAGAAATCTTATTGATACTGAATTATTATATTAAATATTGTTTGGGATGGAATTTAAGAAATATCTGCTGTACATATTCTTTATGAGATACATCAATTAATCAAGCTGATGGGATCACCGGTGGAAATGCAGTCCTGTTTAAATCACTGGAAGACGAAAAAGCTCAGTGATATAGTATAAATTAAGTTTAAATCTGTAAGTACTTCTTATTGTTATATACACTGACATCACTGCTATCCTCATTCTCGATGATTCATGAAGTGTTAGCACTAAGATTGCATTTTCATCCTACAATTTATTGTTACGCTATTGTATCATACTTTTTCAGTTCCAACATAGCACCAGCGCAATGGGAAAATCAAATAATAGTGTTATTTATGAAAATCTATAGCCTACAACACCAATACAGAATGGAACACAGTGTTTTTCTACTGATTATCAATAAGAAGGATGAGAATGTGTGAAAATCAATTGTGTCCTGTCAACAGAAAAATCTCTGGATAACTAAAATGCAATTTAGAACTGACCAACATCCAAATAAACAACGAGAGCTGGATTACAGTTTTCTTTGACCGGAGTTTTGATCAATGGAAAACAATTAGAATATGATATTTTTGCGTTGATTTTATAAGCCTTGGATCTTGAACTCAATTTATTGTAACTATATGAAGCATTACGTATGTATATATGTCCAGGATATCGTCATAAAGACCTGAGTTGACTGCAACAAAATTTGGCACACTAGAAAACTTCATGAGTAACAGTACTGTGGGGTTTATAACCTTCTAGTTTCTACAGGAACAGTGTTACGGACAAAAACATGTCTCTTTCATAACCTGTTGTTTGGGCCACCCTACACGACACTTGCATTGTGTGGGATTAGTATTGGCCTGTTTTAGTGTCGTGCTTTGCAAGGTAGTCTACACACCAGTGCCAAAAGACATTTTTCCAGACCCAGATGTGTAGGATGCACTGCATGACAGGTATGTTGGGTTGATGTAGTATCAGCCCGCTTTATTGATCTGCTTCGCTTGGCAGCCAATATATCGTGGACATAATAACGTTTTTCAAGACTCTGTTACGTAGGCTACCCTGCACGACAGACTTTTTTTTGTGAGAGTATTTCCGCCTACTCCACTGACATATTGCACAGAGGCTCCTCGCATGGATAGGCACAGCTGGGAAAAGTTGAAGCAGGGCAGGAGGGAATGGACAGAGAGAGAGAGGCAGGAGGGGACCAAGAGAGAGGTGCAAGAAAATGGATAGGGGGAGGGGGATGAGAAGATCTGTAAGGAGATATGGGAAGGAAGGAGGAGGAGAGAGATTGAACAGCAAATGGTTAAGCAGAGGGGGAGGAGGAGAAGGATATAGAGGGGTTAGGTGAAGGAGGTGTAAGAGAGGGGGACAGGAGGCGTTGGATAGGGAGAAAGGGCAGGAGGAGATAGAGGGATTAGGCAAGGAGGAGATGTGCAGAGGGAGGGGGAAGAAAATGGAAAGCGAGACAGGAGGTGACGGATATGCAAAGAGAGAGCTAGGGGAGGAGGAGTAGATGGACAGAGAGGGGTGTGAAGTCGTGATGGCCAGGGAGAGGGGAGAGAGGTCGAGAACGAGATGGACAGAGAGAGTTGGGAGGAAGTAATGGAAAGAGAGAAGAGGTTGGAAAGGTGGGCAGGTAGAGGGAAAGGAAGAGGTGGACACGTAGAGGGAGGAGGAGGAAATGTGTGCTGTTTGTATCAAACGCTTGCTCAAGTGAAGCCTGGGAAAAGGCACTTAGATAAATAAGTAACGTTTAGTTATGAACTATGTAATTCAATTATTTACGCAGTATTACGCTAATTCTCTACTTTTGCAAGTATATTACTGTTAAACAGAGATTGTAGCAAATTTACGAGTATATTGTATAAATGGATGCTTTATAAATCTGCCGCATAAATGCACAACAACATATTTTGTTTCATTCTGCGCAGAAAGTTTAGAGTAACTGACACTTTCTGATAAATGAAATAGCAATACGAAGCATTTTACTAGTTGATGGCTAATCATGTAAAAGAATGAATGATTTAATATATTTTCTTTCTTTTGTACGAGTGTAGCGGCTCAATTTTGATACGAATCTTATTCGATCCGCTTGGGCAGCTTATCTGCAACCTGTTATTAGGTGAGTACGGCCCATTTCACGTTATACTGAACTATAGCAGCTGAAATGGTTTATAGCACAAGCCAGGAGACGCATACACATTAACACCTGATCGTCGGAATATGTTCACACGGCCATGAGAAGGTACTCGCCGGATTAACATCCGCATCGCGTTCAGCTGAACGGATTAGTCACGCATCAAATTCCCCTTCGCGCATTTTCGAGGGCAATAAACACTGGATAGTTCGAATTCAGAAGTAATTACTCCTGTGTCCTACGGCACAAATTATGAAATTTGCCCACGTATTAATTTCTGAAATTTCAAAGCTTATGTTCTGAGAAATGCCTACAAACACAATATATTTTAAAACCATCGTATCCGATGACATTTCAAGTGCATTTCGGTTTGTTTCATTGAAAAAGACGCCCGAAATTAAATGAACAGAAATTATTACAGCAGAAACGGGACCATATAATGAAAAGAATTTACTGCCGTAAGTCACGCATATATTTTATTACCCATCCATTAACGGTAAAGGACGCACTTTCTCAATAAATACAGAAAGAAAACGTTGCAAAGAAGAAAATAACTACTGAAATATCACAACTGGTCTTTAAGTATGTTTAAAAACAGGT
Source organism: Schistocerca americana (assembly GCF_021461395.2). NCBI lineage: Eukaryota > Metazoa > Arthropoda > Insecta > Orthoptera > Acrididae > Schistocerca > Schistocerca americana. Next base: position 842,398 of record NW_025726060.1, read on the forward strand.
GTCTTGCAAAGTATAGGAAATTAAGTAGGTACGATCCAAACTGGAAAATATAATTGGTTCTTCAGAGTTCACACAAAAAGAAACACTTTCCGCAAATGATTTTGGGAATATATTAAAAAGAGGAAACGACGCAATGAAAGTGGAAACAGGTGCAACAGAATGATAAGGAACCGAAGACAACTGACCACCTGAACTTGTCACTCACTTTAGCGGATCACATCCAAATGTCTTCTAATCTGGAGTTTGTAACTGAAGTTTGTCATTGAGCATACTTTGAGTGACACATGTTGCGGCGTTCTACCAACTGCAGAGAAAAAACAAAGAAACTGAAATATGTCAATAGAAAATCAAACAGGTAATGAAAAATATTTATAAGCTAAGAAATATGGAAATAACAATTATAGTGTGTAAGAAAAATATCAATGGTGATAGTGAAGTACCCGCACCAAGTTCTTTATTGGCGAGAGAGCCCGCGCAATGATACATAGGGAGCGTGGCGATAAGCGTGCAGCGTTGTCGATAGAACACTCTTGAGTCAACATTTGTGCAGTGATGTTGTGTGTACAGACAGAGCGGTGTGCCTGTTCGCCAACAGCTATATAAATCTTGAAGAATACTATAATTACATAATTTGTAATTAATTATGAATTACTAAAAATCAACGTCATGAAGACATCAAAGGCATTTAAGCGCTAACTGCAGATTGTAAAATTGTTGTTACTTTTTTATCTGTTTTATGTAAACGATCCTCAAACTAAAGTCTTATAAATTGAATCATTATAAAGAGTTAAAAATTTGTATTCAATCATTTTCTGAATAGACCAGTTTATCTCAGTCAATATCATATTATTTTTCATTGAATCCAGTAACCACCAGATTTTTTCTGTTTAATAATGACATTGAATTTGTCACCAGTAACTTCAACCAAAAAAGCGAATGAATAATAAGTACAGTTTTAGCTCCCATACTTGCAATCCCAGTAAATGAATGCCAACCCAAATTATTATCAACAATAGATCGGGGTGATAATATTCGGACATGCAGTCAGATGACGTTATCCACAGGCGACACAGTAAAATAAATGGTAAGAAAAATATATATGTACGTTTCCAGGTTCACTGCATAGACAACCACTACTAAGGGCCACGGCGTAACCTAATGTGTTCACGTCGAAATATTCTCCTTTTGATTAGTCACATTAATATTGCTACCAATAAAAGCACAAGGCGTAGAACATTGTGTACGCTAAAGACTATCAGATCAGACACGTTGTGAAAAGCAAGTCCAGACAGGAAAGCTGCAAGGCACCAAAAGTTGAATTCTCTTTCTTTCTTTCATTAGATGGAAAGTAAGTTAAATAATTTCTTTTATTTATTCGATGGGAAGGTATCACTTGGCGATATCCGTATGGTACTAATACTTAGAGAATCTACTGTGAAATTGTGGATATACTGACTCTGAAATATTTTCTTGCTAAGCAAATATTAAGTGGCGCAACGCATTTACTATTGTGTATACATTTATTTACAGTGCATCGGTAATTCTGTTCGCCTTTTTGTTCAGTCCGCTTTGTAAAGTCATTTCTTGTGGTGCACAGTGTTAATTACCGACCATGCCGCGCAGAACCATTACTCGTACCTTGCGCGACAGGGGCGTAAAAAATACAGACTAAAATTTTTTTTCGGCATTAGTTAATAATCCTACACGCAATGACCCCAGCAGTGAAATGTCAGAGAATGAGATGTCCGGGAGTGTAGATAATTTGCAGTCCAGTGACAAACATATGAATTTAGCTATGCCATCAGACAATGCGACAACATTGTAAAAGTATATACTATCAAATACAACAGAAGGTACACAGCTACAGAATCCGCGTAGCAGACATGACAGTCAAAATAACGAATACTCCAAAATCCAGTCAAACAATGTGAAACGTCCCCTTAGAATAATTTATACAAGACTGTGCTTATCCTGACACACAATATTTTTTAGCGCAACGCAATCTGACTTTCAAAAATCCCTACAAAAGAATGGCCCTGACTAACATTAACCTATACGTTTCACAAATCACTTACCTCACAAAAATCTTGGTTACTCGAACTACTGCAATAGAGCGAGCGCCACTACTGCCAGCTAAATAAAAGATTCAAACTACGGAAGGCACTAACTACTGACAGGCATAGTTAGCAAATGAAAGATTATAATAGAGAACAAACAATGTATTTACCTTAATAGTGTTGAAAAATCATAATATACATAGCAGTTCATGACATCCAGTCTTACAAATTTCCAACTCCGCCATCTCTCTCCTCACATCCACCACTGCTGGCGGCTCACCTCCAACTGCGCAACGCTACACGCTGTTCACATCCAGCTGCCCAACAGTACAATGGCGAGTATTACAACAATGCAAAGCAGCCACAGACTGCACACAGCACAGCCAGTGATTTTCATACAGAGCGCTACGTGCCGTTACCAATAAGAAAACATAAACAGCCAACTTACAAATGTGACAACATTGCACGACGCAACATGTATAATTACAACAGATGGTACACAGCTACTGAATCCGCGTAGCAGACACGATAGTTACTATGACGAAATTTCCGAAATCACGGAAGACGTGATGAATGAATCGGACACCAATGTAGCAACAGACGATATCTCAGCAACAAATACAAAGTTACATTCATCTGAATATGTTGAAATGCTCACAGATGCACAACTTTCAACAACCAACATAGAATCAAACACAGATCAATCCAAAACGGATCCAATGATGTCATTTTTGCTGCAACTCAAACTACATACGGACATAATGTTACAAAAACTAGACAAGCAGTAACAAGAATCAAAAGACACAAAAAAAGAAATTTAAGCAGAAATTAATTCAGTCGCTGAAAAATGCTCACAGACAAAAGAAGAATTACATGATAGGTTTGAGGAACTATAAAAAAAACAAGATGAACTTTCAGTTAGTTTACGTGAGACAATGGTAGAAAACTTTGCCCAACGAAACGCTCAGATTGACGAACGTTTTAATAATCATATAGAAAATTGCTCGATACGTCACCGCAAATTGGTGCGATCAGAAGACAAATAAAGGAAAGAATTATTACACACACTCACTAAACAGGGACAGGAAGACAAAAAAAAACTGTTTGCCCAAGGAAAAACGTATGTAGATAATAACATTGCATCAATTTCGGAAGAAATTGAAACTGTTAAAGAGAGCACTACTCAAATACAAGACACCCTCACTGACGTACAAACGAACACAAAAAGACGCGAAAACAAACATAGACACTGAAATACAGAATGTCAAGGACAAACTTTCAGATGGCATTCAAACACTTGCTGACAGAACAGAGTAGATAGGAATTGTACAACATCCGGACACTTTAAAAGTAGACTTAAATAAAGTGACTAAAAGAGATCGAAAGTTACAAAAGGAACTCACAGAGAAAATCGATGAGCTCATTACGAGAATGGATATGTTAGAAACTAACAACGATACCGAATCAGATAACACTACACCAAATGATACTACACCAGTCCCACTTCAACAGAGTTCTGAGAGTATGCAGAGTCAAAATGTGCAACAGAGAATTTCAGATTTAGAATCACGTAACAACTTGTTATCCCAAAATAATGATTCATTGCAGCAAGTAATAGCTGAAAGAGATGAAACGATTCCAAACAGTACATTCCAACAAAACGCACATTATCATGATATGTCACAGTTGCACAACCCATAGAACGTAGGTAGACTACATAGAGTGAGGGATCTTGATCACGAACAAAGACACACAAGCACATGCTCACACCATTGTGATAACAGTTACACACACAGAAACGATGGCTTCGTCCACAAACATTTTCTATCTGTAAGGAAATTCAAAACGTTCAAGAATGACAGAAAACAAATACATCCCGTAGGCTGGATACAACAATTTAACGCTGCATTGCCCCCGTCATGGCCAGAGCAACAGAAATTGCAGTTCATTAGTAGTTCCCTTGAAGTTGAACCAATTGCAAGGCAATGTTATTCACTAGAAGCATTTGAAGAAGCATTTTGTCAGCATATTGGTCAGACACAAACCAAAGCAGTATCAAAGATCAGTTAATTAGTCCGCCAAACTTTGACAATTCCAACTTTCGCACCATAACGCAGTTCTTTGAATACATGGTAGAGAAAAACCAGTATTTAAATGAACTGTACAACCAATCTCCACTAATACAATTGTGCATTTCAAAATTTCCAAGATCATTGAAGGTTTCATTACTAACAGGCCAACAGAAAGACAACATTTCCGCATTTATGGAACTATTAAAACTAGTAGAAATACAGCAATCTGATTATGCTTTTGTCAATAAAAATTTTTCAAGACAAAACGCAAATCAGCCAAACAAATGTAATTTTGAGCAGTCACGGATTGTGAATAACAATCGTAAGAATCGCTAGCACAGTGAAGGGGAAAATTTTGTTTTCGATAACACAAAGGGCCATAATGGAACGCAGTATAGCAACAATGCGAGTCTGAATACACAGCAGCAACGATGCCTGCCGCATAGCATGGCAGAGATTCAGCACAACCTTCCAAATAGGGCTAATTTTCACTTGACTCAGCCTCCAACAAACACGCCAGCCGGGACTCATTCTACGGCGCCACAGCAAAGAAACCAATACATACAAAAACCGCAGTTCCAGAATAATACTCGTCACACGCCATACATCAGCAGTTATAATGACAGGCGTAGAGGAAATGAACAGGGATCACAACGCATGTTCCACAACAGCAATTTTAATCAGTATCAAAACAATTCACAACAGAATAACTCGTATGAACGAACGTGATACTAGATTTCATCCGTCACAAAACGCCAACGAACTGTACGGCTAATAGAAAACTCACAACATTCCTCGACAGGAAATGACACACCAGAACACATACGACTAGAAACAGCCGCTGACGCGTTTCTGAACAACGACACAAATAACAAGGAAACAGAATGTACAATGACTGAACATGTCACTACATTCCATGTTGTACGTGATACACTACTACATGAGAGGCCAGTAGTACAGAAAACCATATGTCACTCTATAGTCCACATAAGAATACAATAACAGGTTATCCCAGCAATAATTGATTCAGGATCACCCATGTAAGTAATTAATGAAGAAACGTTCAACAGATGCAATATGAAGAATAGCTATCCCGTATTCCCATTAAGTAAAACCTAGGTCAAAGACGCATTTTCCTGGGAAAGGAATAGAAGTAAAGAGACAGACACCGTTATCATTTATTGCAGCTAGAACATTTCACACTAATTGTTGGATAGTTCCACTATTGACAACAAATGCCATATTAGCAGTAAATTTTCTCGTTCAGTACGAAGCAAATGTCGATTTCAAACTGTCATATCCAACACTACATAATGGAGATGAAGAAATTGTACTTTTATTCCAAAATACACTATCAACGGAAGAACAAAGCATTAATAGGATTGAAATTATTCCAGATTTTTCCGACAATGGTTGTTATTTAACATTATACACAGATGTAAATAATGGCGGTATCCCAGAGAACCATGAATATAATGTAATGGAAACAATTGCCCGCAAAATAGGGGAAAGTATGGCGAATACGAAAACAGAGAGTACAGAATTAGAGAATATTCTTGTGCAGCATAAAACAGTCTTCAATAACATTCCAGGAACTATGGCAGGATTCATGTATGAATTCCAGGTAAAGCCACTTGAAACTTTTAAAGCAAAACATTATCCCATTCCACACATACATACAATGCGGTAAAGAAGGAATGCTTAAACAAGGAATAATTGAACCAGCAGCCAGCCAGTATATAAATCCTTTGCATGTTGTAAAAAAGAAGGATGGGTCACTTGGTTTACTTCTTGATTCATGTCAAGTGAACAACATAATAATTACAGAAAGAAGCTGCTCACAGACGCTGGAGGAGTTATTACAGAAATTCCATGACACTTCCATTTACACGACCCTAGACTTAAAATCCGGATTTTGGCAAATCCATCTACACTCAAACTTTAGAAAATACAAGGCACTCCTTTGCTTTGGGGAATGTTATCAGTTTTGTAAACTTCCATCTGGTTTAACGATTTCCTCAGCCGCATTTATAAGAGGCATAAACATAATACTTCCATAAGAACTCAAAAACAAAATCACAACATATGTAGATGATATTCTCATTGCAGAGACTAATTGGGAACAGCATAGCCAAACCCTTAAACAGTTATTGAGATTATTCGAGCAAGAAGGTATAACAGTAAACCTGAGTAAATCAGAGTTTGGAAAAGCCGCAATAACATTTATGGGTCACATAATTTCAGAAAAAGGCATTGCAACAGATCCGATAAATTGCAAGCGTTACAAGACATCACTGTCCCAACAAACAAAAAGGAACTATGGAGCTTTCTAGGCCTAATTAACTATTTTCGAAAGTTCATACATTACAGAGCTCTAGCACTCCATTCTTATACCAATTAACAAGCAAAGATGCAATTTGGTCCTGGAATGAACAAGTCGAATCTGAATTCGAAAATTTGAAAAACGCATTACTAAACGCACCTTTACTGTCACATCCTGAGCCAACAAAAAACATTTCAATTGCAACTGACATCTCGACAACCGCATTAGGTGTCCATATTTGTCGGCCAGTGTGGCCGAGCGGTTCTAGGTGCTTCAGTCTTGAACCGCATGACCGCTACGGTCGCAGGTTCGAATCCTGCCTCGGGCATGGATGTGTGTGATGTCCTTAGGTTAATTAGGTTTAAGTAGTTCTAAGTTCTCAGGGACTGATGACCTCAGATGTTAAGTCCCATAGTGCTCAGAGCCACTGGAACCATTTTTTTGTCCATATTTACCAAGTAATAGAGGAAGACGGTAAAATAACAAGTAGAATACTTTCATCAGCCGAACGTAATTATTTCGTAACGGAATTAGAGGCACTATGTGTAGTTAGGGCGTTCAAAAGGTTCCGCGATTATCTGTACGGAACGTACACAATAGTCTAGACTGATCACAGAGCGATACAATTTTTACTGTCATACAATTTTATCCATGACAGATTGAACCGTTGGAAACTGTTTTTACAGGAGTTCGACTTAACAATAATCCCCATTCCCGGCACCCAGAACATTGTTGTCGACGCACTGTCAAGCTCGCTAAACAGCAAACGACAGGAGAAAGAAAATACTTACTGCCAAACAAACCACAGTTTAATGCATATACAGCAAGTCGCCTTTGAAAATTTTATTTCATCATCAGTACAGGAAATAGCGAGACTGCAGAAGAAAGATGAAACTTTGAAAGAAAACTTAACGCTTTGGCAGGACAATGGTAGCACAACAATTAGAAACAACTACACAATATGTAAGAATATTCTATTTTGTCGCCCGTGCCCAAACAGGAACAATTGGCTGCTGTACATTCCGAAAGAACTAATAAATAAATTGATATGGTATACCCACTTAAGTTATGCACACTACGGAGGCATGAAATGTTTTCTGAATCGCTGACAAAATTCTCACTTTAACAACATGGACAAAAGCATTCGTAGGGTTACAGCCTCCTGTAAGATGTACCAAAAGGCAAAATCCTCGACAGTATCTCATATTCCACCACTGTATCCCATAACACCTGCTAAGCTAAGACATATGGCAGGAGTGGAGCTTTTTGGTCAAATCCCCAGGACAAACAAAGGGTTCAGCTATATTTTTGTAGCCGTAGAATTAACATCAAGATTTGTTACATTTTCTCCATTACGTAATGCCACTGACAAAACAATAGCAAAAGCATTCGTAAAAGATATTTTATCAGCAGTAGGCTATGTACAAAATGTCATTTCAGATAATGGACCGCAATTCAGATCAGGAACATGGACAAGAATGTTAGAAAGCAAAAACATATCACCAATATATATATATATATATATATATATATATATATATATATATATATGTATATATATTGTGTTGTCAAGTGCACTATCTATTATTTCGTGGTGACGAAGTCTACGCTTTTTCGCAAAAGTAATCATCTCAATGATTTTATTCGATGGTTCTTTGTTTTTCAGAATTACTGTCGGTGAAAGCATTGTTGCTTCATTTGGGATTGCGTTTATTACATCTTGAATTTGTGGAATGTATTTGTCCCAGGTGGTACGATTCCTGTGGCAATAGATTCTGCGTAGTTTTCCTATTTATTGGTGATGAAGTATTAGTTCACACTCATTATCGTTTCCACTGCACAGATGCAGTAAATTCGAACTTCTGTGTGCAGGCCCATACAGAATTCGCAATATTTCCCACGCCAATGTATTGCATGTTGAAACGATACATAACAAGAAATCCAAATGAAATCACCATGTCTCCAATGTAGAACATTTCTTAACTTAGAAAACTTTATTCCAGACTACATACAGGGACAGAATGAAACGCAAATATGCAATAATAGTAGTTTGAGTGCGCGTCAGCAACAAACAAAGCCGCATATCACAGCAAACCGATAATGGTATCTTCCAAGTATGAAATATGTTCACAAGGAGCTGCCCCGGGCAAACGATCCTGCTGTGGCTAATTACACTGTATCACAGAGAGAAAATAACAGTTGATGAAAGCGGACTCCCAGTATATTTAGCCCCACATTCTATATAATGGAGCTGTGCTTAATTACATTACGCCAAGGCAAGAGAAACATGTGAAACATTTTTTAACTTAAAGACAAGATACAGACATTGAAACGACTTTTGAATTTGTGCACTGATAGCACATAAATAAAATTACCTTTGTGATATAAAATGTCTTGATAACTTAATAAAATGTTGATTTCTTTCAGCAATAAATAAACTGATAATGCCGACAGTATATAAAATTTTTGTTCATTAGTAACAGTAACATGTCTTCTGTGTGGTCACTAGCCACGAAAATAAACGTAGTTTTAGTTAGGATAAGGATGTTGAATACTTAGGTCACGCAGAGAGCTGACGCAAGTTGATGTTCCAGAATATTTTATAGGTCATGCCGGGAGCTGACGAGATTTTACAAAAATTATATTATGATAAAATGTTTTCTAGTTCATACCGAGAACTGACGAGAATTATCAGAAGGTTTTTATTGAAGTCATGTGGTGTGCTGACGGTATTTAATCCTGAATGTTTTGTAAAAGGTGATGCAGAGAGCTGACGCAAGTTACAGACGCTGGAGGAGAAGGTATATGTTAGTAAATAAGAAATATTTAATGTTAAATAATAATTTTGTTAGCATGTGACACATCGCAGCACTACGGATGGAGAAAACACATTAAAATGTTTACCTTAGTCAATGTTTACCTTGCTTTTCAGCTGTATAATTTCTTTACAACAGTTATATCATTACAACAATCCCCAATTCATATAATATACAATTTTTTTATTCTACCATTTACAGAACGATGTTTGATACACAATTTTAAACAAAATTTATATTATTACTGACAACAGACGACTCGCAACTGGCGACTGCATCACTGAATGGAAAATAAAGGTAAATGGGAATGTTTTGTAAAATTTATTTAATTTCTTTCCATATCAATACTGATAGTGAAGTACCCACACAAAGCTCTTTGTTGGCGGGAGAGTCCTCGCATTGATACATAGGGAAAGTGGCAAGAAGCGCGCAGCATTGTCGATAGAACACTCTTGAGTCAACCTTTGTGCAGTGAAGTTGTGTGTAGAGAGAGAGTGGTGTGCCTGTTCGCCACCAGCTTCATGTTACTTAAAGAATACTATAATTATATAATTCGTAATTAATTATGAATTATTAAAAATCGACGTCATGAAGACATCAAAGACATTTAAGTGCTAACTGCATATTGTAGGAACGTTGTTACATTTTTTATCTGTTTTATGTAAACGATCCCCAAACTAAAGCTTTATAAACTCAATCATTATAAAGAGTTAAATATTTATATTCCATCATTTTCAGAATAGACCAGTTTATCTCTGTCAATATCATATTATTTTTCACTGATCACAGTAACCACAAGATTTAACTTTTGTTGAGTTTCCTGAATTTTTCTATTTAATAATGACATTGAATTTTTCACAAGTAACTTCAATCAAAAAAGCAAATGAATAATAAGTACAGTTTTAGCTCACATATTTGTCATCTCAGTAAATGAATGCCAACTCAAACTATTATCAACAATAGATCGGGGTGAGTATATTCAGACATGCAGTCAGATGACGCTATCAGAGGCGACCCAGTAAAATAAAAGGTAAGAAAAATATATATGTACGTTTTCAGGTTCACTGTATAGACAACCAGTACTAAGGGCTACGGCGTAAGTTTCTGCGCTCACGTCGAAATAATCTCCTTTTGATTAGTCACATTAATATTGCCACCAATAAAGGCGCAAGGCGTACAACATTGTGTACCCTTAAGACTATCAGATCAGACACGTTGTGAAAAGCAAGTCCAGACAGAAAGCTGCGAGGCACCAAAAGTTCAATGCTCATTCTTTCATTAGACGGAAAGTAAGTTAAATTCTATCTTTTACTTATTAGACGGTAAGGTTTCTAAACAACATTTTAAGGTCGAGCATTTTATGCCGGGCATGACCCTGACCGTTACAAGTATTAACGCGAAATACACTCTGCTGTCACGTAATTTAAATCATTATTCATTATTTGTTTGGACTCTGCTACTCACTCCAACTGTCATCTAGTGGCAGCTTCAAACTGGGCAGGTCAGACTGTCCAGTATAGTCTGTTCCCTGTCGGAAGAATTTGCAACCTATGTGCGGAAGCGGACCTCCCAGGTCCTTTGTGCATGCAGGTAGGATTAGCGGTTGTAACGGCCGAACAGGTAGCTGCGAGACCCCGTAGCGGACGGGCGTGTATGTCTTCCAGCTAAGCCAGGAGCCGCAGTTGGCGCGCTGCCTGTGCAAGTTGTAACGTTTAATGTAATAAACAATTATAACAGACAACTTGTTCCGTCTAGTTATTGTGAGTGGAAACAAGGGGAGGACAGTAAGTTCTCTCGCACTATACATTCACACTCCAATGTGCCACCACGGGAGGAAGAGCCCACGAGCACATTTTTTGGTCCTCCGGGCCGGATTAGTGACCACGCGGAATTTACGTTCGCGCGGATTTGTTTTCCGGTATTTGTGAACTTCTAAAAAACCACGTGTGAGCTGCACACGTTATCGGTTTCGTTGTTGACTGCTATCGAGTGACTCAAGGCCTGTTCGGGACTTCGACAATAACAGCCTTAACAACGACGATCGGGGACGTATTTGTGAACATTTAATGTGTCTCTAATTCAAACGCGAGAGGCAGAGAAACGCGTCGGTGCCAGCATCATCGGTGACGTCACCTCCTGCTCCCGCCGTAACTTCGCGCCGTCGGAGACTGCAACGCCTGCCACGCCAGCTGCCAGTGTCTGTGACGCCGCTGCTGTTCCAGTCCGTACTGCCGCTGCAGCCTGGTAAGTGCAACTGTTGGCTTCCTGCTATCATCTTCCTGGTCCTAAAATGGAGCCCTCAGAGAAAACAAAATTAGTCAAGCAGAGAGGTGTAGCAAAGGCCGCTCTCGCGCGCTTAGCGAGCTTTGTGCAGTCTGCAGACAGTACCAGCATCGAAATGTTGGAATCAAAATTAAATCGTTTGACTCGGATTCGGACTGATTTTGAGTCGTCTCAAACACGGCTGGAAATTGAAGACGAATCAGCAGATCACAATAAGGACAGGGCAGAATTCGAGGATTCGTGGGACTTTGTTGAATCCACTCTCAAGGGTTCAATGAAGAGGTACACCCAGCTTCCGCAGCCTTTGGGCTCGAATCCATCAGGCAGTGTCAGTTCTTTGAAACTACCCGCTATTAACTTGCCAAATTTTGAAGGTGACTACCTTAAGTGGTCATCATACAGGGATACGTTTTTGAGCTTCATTATGAATAACAATTCAATTGATGACGTTCAAAAACTTCACTACCTTAATTCGTCCTTGCGAGGTGAAGCTAAAGACCTTTTGAAACATATACCTGTCACAGCAGGAAATCTAGCGATAGCCTGGGGACTTATTACGCAGAGGTATAATAACCCAAAAATAAGGCCTTGCCTAAGGTCGGCCATGGCGCAGCGAGCGATTATAGGCAACTAATTAATCACGTATGCAGCCATTTGAAGGCCTTAAGAAGCTCTCAAACCTGATGTTCCACTTCATGAAGTTATTCTTTCGGAAGAGATTCTGTCCGGTATGCGACCCACAGATCGTCATGAGTGGGAGGTAAAGATGTCTGGGTCAACATTCACCACATTAAATGAACTAATAGATGTTTTGGAAACAAAATGTCAGGCCCTTGAGTTGATCAGGTTCAGGGATAACACCTCAAGGGATTTGCAAGGAAATGCCAATCAAACAAGACTTGTGAGGAGGGCTCATCTCGCTAATGCTGATGCTGAGGAATCATGTAATTTTTGTAGTGAAACTCATCCTATCACTAAATGCAAAGGGTTTCAAGCATTAAATGTCGATGAGCGGCGGGCATATGTCACAAAAAATAAGCTTTGTTTTTTGTGCATCCGCTCTAGTCATTTCTCGACTAAATGCAGGATTTCTCTTTGTAAGACCTGTAAAGGAAGGCACAACATACTGCTCCACAAGCCTGCTGAACCAAGGAATGGGCAGAATAGTGAACCAGGAGGCCATTCCTTGGCCCATCAAACTACGAACGGGAAAGCAAACATCCATTGTAATGTTTTGTTAGCAACAGCTGTTGTCAACATTAAAGACAGCATGGGTAGGCAGCAGGTTTGCAGAGTTCTGCTAGATAGTGCGAGTCAGCTATCCTTTATATCTAAGGGCATGGCAGAGAAATTAAAACTGAAACGAAGTAAACATTCGTTTCCTGTGAAGGGTATAAACAGTGCCTTTGCAGCCTCAGTGTCTTACACTTGTGATGTTGAACTGTCGTCTAGGGTCAACGACTTTCATGTCAGAACCACTCGTGCTATCGTAGATCATGTCACCAGTGACCTACCAGCGAGCAAGATAGACACAAGGTCCTGGAATGTCCCGTGTAATCTTCCGCTCGCTGATCCAGAATTCAACAAGCCTGCCACAGTAGATTTAATTCTTGGTGCTGAGGTTTTCTTTGACGTTGTTTGTAAGGAAAGGCTGGTGAAACCAAGTCATCCACCACTGGTCGAAACAAGATTTGGCTGGATTTTGTCTGGTAGGATGCCTTCAGCTGCATGTAACATGCCTCGTTCTACAGTGACCTCGTGCTTTGTTAGAGGTGACAATTTAAATGCCAAGCTGCAACGGTTTTGGGAGTTACAGGAACTGTCTACGAAAATGATGAGTAAGCAGGATAAAATATGTGAGGCTCACTTTCAGCGCCACACGTCACGAGATGAAGATGGGAGATTTTTGGTTCGACTACCAATGAAACCTGACTGTAAATCCTTAGGCGAATCACGACAACAAGCATCTCGGAGATTGGCGCATCTTGAGAAGAAGTTTAAAAGGCAACCAAATCTGCAGAAGGAATATGCTGCATTGATGCATGAGTATGGTAATGAGATCGCTTTGCTGATGGCCAGTTCCCCTATTCCACATAATAGCAAATTAAGGGATTTGCACCCGTTTGTTGATGCTGAAGGTATTTTACGAGTGGGAGGGAGATTAATGAATGCTAGTGTACCATCCTATTATCGTACCGCCTATGCATCATTTGACAAAAACTCTCATAATTGATGAAAATGAAAATCTGTTGCATGCTGGGTCACAACTTTTGTTGGATATGTTGCGTAGGAGGTTTTGGATCCCCAATGGGCGTAACACAGTCGAGGGAGTTGTCAGAAAATGTTTAAAATGCTTTAGGCTTAAGTCAAAGACAGCAGTTCAACTCATGGGTCAGCTACCTGCAGCTAGAGTAAACCAGTCTCATCCATTCCAGCAGGCCCTGTTGCTGTAAAGCATGGTGGAAGACGAAGTAAGGTTACCACCAAGGCTTATATTGCTTTATTCATTTGCATGGCAACCAAGGCCATCCACTTAGAATTTGTTAGTGACTTGGTAACAAGTTCATTTTTGGCCGCCCTCAGAAGATTCATTGCAAGAAGAGGGAAACCTTCTCACATGTACAGTGACAATGGCACCACATTCGTAGGTGCAGACAATGAGCTTAAACGTTTTCTCTCTAATGTTGCTACTGTTGAAGGTGTGGTGAATTTTTCGACCTCAGAGGGAATCAGTTGGAGGTTCACTCCACTTCGTGCCCCCCACTTTGGTGGTCTCTGGGAGGCAGGAATCAAATGCATGAAGTCACATCTCAAATGTGTCATCGGCAATGCAGTGCTGACATTTAAAGAACTGACTACTGTGTTAATTCAGATAGAAGCATGCTTAAATTCAAGGCCATTGTGTCTTCTCTCTGATGACCTAGATTCTCTTGCTGCTCTCACTCCTGGTCATTTCCTAATCGGACAGGCTCTTTGTGCTCATCCTGAACCCTCTCTCCTTGAGGTTCCCGCCAACAGGTTGCACAGATGGCAACTTGTGCAGCAGTTGCATCAGTCCTTTTGGAAGAGGTGGTCCACAAGAATACATACATGATCTGCAGCAACGCAAAAATTGGACATCGGAAGGATCATGGCGACCCCAGATCGGCGATCATGTGCTGGTGAAAGAGGATAATTTGCCTCCCTTGGTGTGGAGGCTGGGTGTCATTGACCAGCTGTTTCCCGGTCCTGATAAGTGTGTGCGTGTGGTAATGGTAAAAACTGCTAATGGGCAGATTAAGAGGCCTATAGCAAAATTGTGTCCCCTGCCTAAGCAGTGAATCACTTAAGTGTTCCCTCAGATCTGTGTAGTGGTATATGATACAGAGCCACTGCCAAATTGCTATTTACTGGAATAACCTCATAATTCTTAAAATCAGCTTAGGAAGCTGTGGATGTTTCTTGTGGACTAACTGCTGTTAGTATTGATTTCATGTTTTTATGCAGTGTAACATTAATAGTTTATTGTTTTTTGTCCTACATGTTAGTACCCATCATGTTCCACATGCAGCATGACAGTGGTGTTTTGGTGATGTGGACATCCCAAATGTTAGTGTATTCATGTTTTATGTGTATTGATATTGTGCCTAGTTATATTTTTATTGTTTACTTGTTTTGATTTTGTTGTTTGTTAAAATTTTGGTATTTGTAAAATGAGAAAACTCATTTTAGAGTGGAAGTATGTTTGGACTCTGCTAGTCACTCCAACTGTCATCTAGTGGCAGCTTCAAACTGGGCAGGTCAGACTGTCCAGTATAGTCTGTTCCCTGTCGGAAGAATTTGCAACCTATGTGCGGAAGCGGACCTCCCAGGTCCTTTGTGCATGCAGGTAGGATTAGCGGTTGTAACGGCCGAACAGGTAGCTACGAGACCCCGTAGCGGACGGGCGTGTATGTCTTCCAGCTAAGCCAGGAGCCGCAGTTGGCGCGCTGCCTGTGCAAGTTGTAACGTTTAATGTAATAAACAATTATAACAGACAACTTGTTCCGTCTAGTTATTGTGAGTGGAAACAAGGGGAGGACAGTAAGTTCTCTCGCACTATACATTCACACTCCAATGTGCCACCACGGGAAGAACAGCCCGCGCGCACATTATTTGTTATTATTCGCTACCTCTCCCTCTCGTTCACACACACACACACACACACACACACACACACACACACACTCGTACAAACGCGTGCTGAGGCGTGCATACATACGGAATTTCAGCTTACTATAACAATTTTTAAAATAGAATATAAAATTTCCTACTGAAGTTTTTTTATAGGTCCTTTATCCCTGTTAGATCATGATATGCCATCTTGTCTCACTTTAGTGTTTGTTCTGCAACGTAAAAAAGACTGAGAAATGAGCTTGTGATCACTTAAATTTATCTAAATTTGTATTACTGTTCAAATATGTAATCAAAGTATCCATATTATGTTGATCTTTGTTCTAGAAATAGATAAATTGCCTTCTACTGCCAAAAGTGCCATAAACTGCATAAAAGTTATACATAGAACACATACATCCCTTGGTGCTTGACATATATTCAGATGGTAGAATGTTCCCTGAAAACGCATAGTGGAAAGTGTGGTTTTCATTGTTTACATCTGTTTGTATTTTCAGTTGAAAGGCTGCATGTTACCATTAAACGAAGTTCTTAAGTTAAATAATAGAAAAACAATAAATTATTTATTATTTAACTGCTGTTAAACAGCTTTTAAATAATAGAAATACGACACCATGTCTGTGTCTGACTCTTTTAATACTGGAAATAACGAAGCAAAAGTTGAAAAACATATCGGAATGAATTATAGACTCGTCACAATAATTTGGTTATGTTTCCCAGTACTTCGACCAATTGGTAGCATATTTTTCGTGGAGCAATAATTCTCGTTGAGCACTGAACACAGAGTTACTGAAATGTTAATCGCAAGGCGTTAAAGTTGACTGTTAGGGTTAAAGCGGCGCTGCCGGCTAGGGCAGCCCATTCGCGACTATCGCCTCTCAAATCGAATGCCGGAGTGTGCTCTGCTGCAGCGCCACTATTCTGTATGAAAGAGTCTTGTATTGATTAGCTACCAGCGGAGAGCGGGGGTTCCAGCCACTCCAAATTTGATGCTCATGCAGGCTAATAAGCAGCCGGTAGCTTGCTCCTCGCTCGCTTTAATCTCACTGCTGCTGCAGCGCCGCTTCTTCTTCATTAATCGCATTTCACTCAGCTCGGCCCGTACACACAATGCTAAGCCAGCCGCAGATGCGCAGTTTACAGCCTATGACCACAACTCACGTGTAGCACAGGCTAACGACCGTGCCTCAGGAGTGTTGCTGTTGCTTCTGAATTTCAATTGCTCACAGGGACATCCCAGCTGCGGTATCGAGCAGAGCACTGCCATCGCCTCAGCCAACCGAATCAAATAAAAACTCTGTCGATATTTGACGCCATCTTTTATTCTTTCATTTTTCCCTGTTTTTCCTTGGCCTTCCCGGATTTTAATGTTCCCAATTACTGAGTATCAGGATAGATTTGTGACTGGTTCCAGGATTTCCTTGCAAATACATAGTGCAACATGTCGTTCTTAACAGGACGAAATCTGCAGATGCTAGTATGATTTCGGGAGCACCATACGGTCTGTAAAGTCGTTACAATTACAGTACAAATAAATAATAAGCATATCAGCGGACATTACTCTAAACGCTGTAACACCGTCACTAGTCTTGGTAAATGTCCCAGTTCCACGAGGAAGAGTGTGCACAAGGTCATTAGGTCTTACACAGCTGGAATTTTTATTGATGCGTCTCACGGTTCGGAATAATCCCAGACATTTCTCTATGGAATTAAGTTCTGGTGATGTAGTCCTGTTGCCGTAGGATGCTCGAGTGGTTTCCAACCAAGACCGTATGTATCCAGTCCTGTTAAAAGACGCTTACTACTTCTTTAGTATGCGAAACGTCTGAATATCAGTAGGTGAAATTTTGATGGGACGATCCTTCGCCTGTAACACAGATCTCCACACCCACAAACTTGCTATTCAATAAATAGAGTGCCTAATACACTCTACCATCCCCTAAGTGCCAAATCATTTGAAGACCTTGGTCGCACCACCAAGAAAAAGCGAAACGGAAATGCAACTACCTGACTTTCGGTCGATCAATCAGGGATTGAACTCCACTAAATCCTTCCTATTATCATACCGTTACAGGTTAGGTGAGTTGTGTTTGTAGGAGATTTAATTACGAAGTGTAGCGTACTCCTGAACTTCATCAAACATGCAACATGTATAAACTCGTAACACAATTGTTCCATACAGGTAATCTGTATTAATCATCATTACTCGACGGGAATCAAGCTAGGTCGGGGACACATCGTGGTCGATTACATGCTCATAATCAAAGACTCAAGCGTTCACAGAATAACCAAATTTAAAGTTCAACATTTTCGTACAGAAGCTGAGTCGAAAACTCTGTGATGTGCCTCGCAGTACGAAGATATACAAAATTGTATCGCAAACATGATTCTTGAAGCGGGTGTTGACTGGGGATAGAGCATTGTTGCCCCACCTAAATTTAGATAAATGAGGGCGAAATTACCACTCGCAAGACCCCATCACATTTCTACCAACTGAATTTACTGTTACAGAAAGTACCTAAACCGAAAAATCTGACCTAACTCCCATGCAAAATCACAGTTAAGTGTGCGTACAATGACTCTTCTACGACTGACTAACGCTGCACAAAATCCTAGCTGCCTCGTCACCGTGAACAGAGACCGAAAGAAACTTGGAGGGGTGAACAGACAAATCTGTCAGCAGACAGAAGAGACGACATCTTTTTTCTCCTACTCAAAATCTTCCATCGCTTCATTATCTAAGAGGTTGTTATTGACAGAGAGATGGGGATTAGGAGAAGGTTAGAAGAAGGAGATTGATAGAGAGAAGGGGATAAGGAGACTGACACAGAGAAAGGATAGACGAGATAGACAGAGGGGGAGGGAGGAAGAAGAGATTGATTTATGGGAGTGAGGAGATGATATTAGAGAGGGAGAGAGGAGGTGAAGTCAGAGTGGGGAAGAGGTGACTGACTTAGAGACGGAAGGAGGTTATGCACAGAGAAAGGAGGAAGAACAGATGGTCAGAGAGGAGCAGATGAACAGAGAGAGGTGGGAGGTGCAGATGGGCAGGGAGAAGGGCAGGAGGAAATGGGCAGAGAGGAAGGTCTAACAGAAGACTGGGATACATACACACCCATGCAATGCCAGGTACTCAGCTAGTATGTATCTATTTATAAACTTTACCATTAATTATACAGTATCAATCACAGTATATAGCAAAAATCTGCAAGCATGAAATTATAACTGAAGCAATAACATTCCAATATTTGCCATGTGAATATCTCGATTAAGTCCCGTATAATTGATAACAAACCTTGCCTCTGACTTACCTTAATTTGGGCTACATTGGTGTGTGTGGACCATGAATAATGGTGCTCAGACATATTTTGCTGCTGGTGTAACACGTCACGTAACGGAGCAGTATGGTCCGAGATGGATAGGTTGGGCACAATCTATACCTTGGTCTACAAAACGATCGAACCTGAGTCCTCTGGATTTTTCTGCCTGACGTGTACAGCATTCCTGTTGCTGTAGCTGAAGAACTGCGACAATGAGTTGTACAGTGAAGTAGTAACAGTAGTGGTCGTAATATTTTTATTTAACTGCAGATCCCTTTAATTCCGATATTGCACATGTCTTTGTATTATCATTTACGAACAGCACAATAAAGTACTTCACATTTAGATACATTTAGAGACTTACAGGCCTAGAGCGAAAGGGATGTGACAGATAGTCGGCCGTGGCCTTATAGCAGGAAACATCCCGACATTTGCCTGAAATGGTTCAAAGAAACCACGGAAAATATAAATAAGGATTTCAGAATGAAGACTGAAGCTCCGAATACAAGGCCACTACGTTTAATAGAGTGCTACCTCACTCGGTTTACAATACCGTTTTACAAATAAGTTATTTAATGACGATAAAAGGCTATGCTACACTGTTCATTTATTTCTCACTCCCAGTCACTGTGCACATTACACTCACCATTTACACATTGTTTCATAATACTTTACGCACTTGTTGGCTGATGTCAGTACCATTTTGTGTCCTCAACTTTCCAACTGCCATCATGGGAAACTTGAGTCAGCATCCCTCTATAACGAGTGAGATGTTGAGTTCAGGAAGTGGATAAGGTGTTGTTCCAGAAAAGGAGAAAAATAAGGAAAACATATAGCGTGAAAGTGTTATGTGGAATGTTAGAAATATTACTGTTGTTACTATTGTTTGTGTTACATTTTTTAAATAAACCTCTGCTCTGTGTCATCTAACATTCACGAGATAATCTGAGGGTGTTCGATAGTATTCGTAGTCACTGCAGAGACGAGTGCAGTATTGCTTCCCAGTATAAGAACACGTCGTCCACCTTCATTAACAAGTGCGATTATACAGTAAATTATAACTGTAACGAGGTGAAATGATATTGTATTTCCTGTTAAGGTAGACCATGTGTGAAATTTGAGTCCAGCCATGATCGGCAAGCTCGTATTTATACTAACTAGGACAATAATTGATACTGAAATCAGTGGTCGTTCGAACGAACAGACCAGCAGTTGTCTTATGAATGGCCAGTCTGCGGACAAATTGAAACGCGTACGTTCCATATGTATTCTGTAACAGCGATGGCGAGGCATGACAGAATCTCTGACCAGAGAGTTATTTATCGTTGCTAGTCTGCGCTTGACCGCGCGAGAGTTCAGTTCCGAGTTGTCAGTTGCGAATGAGAGTCGGTCGCGAGTGGGACACAGTTGCGAATGGCAGGCAGTCGCGAGTGGGACGCAGTCGCGGGCGTCGACATGGGTCTCTGGTCAAGATTCAGGACGAGGTATATTGTTAAATAAGGTAATGAAGCTGCATTGTGCACATCATATAATGTAATGTATATTTTTTTGTAATTAATTTGTTCAAGAAATGCCCCAATAATAATTTTGTTTTCAAAGCAATTTTTTAAGAAAACAATCATTTGAATTGAAAGAATATTTCCCATGCATTTCCTTAAAGAAATGTTTCACTTAAATTCAAAGAATATTTGCGATGCTTTTCCTCCAAGCTCTGGCGAAAATAAGAGCAGATGCAGATTTACTGAGGTAAGAATTTGGGTTTAATTATTGCACAGGGCCAAAGATCGACTTTTCGGTCTATTTTCGTTTTCATTATCATTGAATTGTCTTTCATTTTTGTGGGGAGCTTACACTGATTCAGATTGCTATTTCTCAATTTTAATTGTCATTGTCCATTAGATATAATTGCTGGGAGGCTACGCTTGGCTCCATTTTTATTAACTTTGTTCTTAATTTCTGCGGGGAGGTTACACTTGGCGACATCCGGTCAGGATCGTATTTCTTTGGGAATCTTCTAAAAAAAAAACAGTCAGATATCTGCTCTTATTTGCTTAAATATAACTAAGATTTGGCGCAACGCTTTTACTAATTTTGTGACTTTCTTTCCACAGATCATCGGCAAGTCGTTGCTCTTTGTTGTACTTGTATTTGGTGAATTTTGCATTGTTTTTGTTTCATTGTGAATAATTGTGATTTGTGCTAAAATGCCGCGAAAAACTATTAATTGTACATCGTGAGGTGTAATGAATGAAATTACCGACTTAAACAACTTCACCGATAGTACTTGTGACACGCAGTGTAATGATGACAATTCTGCGTTCACTAACAATCAGTGCGTTCCAACTGCTAATGATGACTTTCACCTTAATGATGAACAAGCGAACTCAATTGTCTCCTCTATTAATTTGACGACAATTAATGACGTGTTGCGCTATATTGTAATGAGCGCTGCCCAGCTTAACACACCCGGTTTGGAAAATTCAAGTGACGTACAGACAAATTTTTCT
The DNA here is from genome assembly GCF_021461395.2 of Schistocerca americana. Lineage (NCBI taxonomy): Eukaryota > Metazoa > Arthropoda > Insecta > Orthoptera > Acrididae > Schistocerca > Schistocerca americana. The sequence goes on from NW_025726060.1 coordinate 863,928, forward strand.
AATGAAAATAATCAGGATATTCAAAGTAGGACGGATTTATTTAATCCCGAAATAGTGACTGACACTGTACGTTCGACTGACAAATCTTTTTGTAAATTACAGAATGATCAAATGGTCACACAGAACGTGACAATTGCATGTACTCCATCACAGAGCACTGAGAATGCAACAGCTACTTTTGGTTTGGATCAATTTATGGCAGTAATGCTACAGTTTAAAACGAACTTAGTGTAAATTCCAGACAACAGAGTGAAGATCTCAAACAACTTAGTGAACAGGTCAAACAACAGAATGAAAAACAAGACAAACTTAGTGAACAGGTCAAACAACAGAATGAAAAACAAGACAAACTTAGTGAACAGGTCAAACAACAGAATGAAAAACAAGACAAACTTAGCGAAAAATTAGACAACCATTACAAATAACTGAATGAACAAATTGATAAAAGTTTCAAAGTGACGAACGAAAAACAAGACAAACTTGACAAGCAGAACAAACAAGTTAGTGAACAGATTACAGTTGTTACCGTACAATATCAGGACAGTAAAGAACAATTACATGTGGATACTAAGGCTTGTGCTAATAACAGTAATGAAGAAGTTGGCACTGTTTCACAAGAATTAAGTACTACACGTGTAGGCACAACAGAATCACATAAAGACGAAATTAATGCAGTCACCGAACAATGTCCTAAAAACGCAGTACAGATACACGACGAGTTTAATTTAGTGTCACTGGAAGTTTCACACACTCTGAATACGGAAGTTGTTAATAAAAGTGAACGACACAACAACCAAATTGACGAAAGTATTACAGTAACAGAATTGAAAACTATTTCAGTTACCAATACGTCACAGAATCCGCCACTTTGCGAACATTTGTCTGACTCACGCAGCGCGTATAATGTGAGCAATTTACAGAGACTACGCGACTTAAAATCCGAAAAGCCATGTGACTTAAAATCTGAAAAGCTACGTAACTTGAAATCCGAAATGACACAGACAAAGAGATTCACACACAAACCTGAACGTGTTCACAAATTCAGAGACAAGAACGTAGATTACGAGCAATTTTTATTTGTAAGAAAATCTAAGGAATTTAATAGTGACAGGGCACAGGTACACGCTTTGAGCTGTATACGACAATTTATTTTTGTACTTTCACCGCTATTACCTGTAATGGAGAAACTAGCTTTGAACTGGATACGACAATTTGCTATTGTATTTTCGTCAGCATTGCCTATAATGCAGAAATTGGAATTAACATGGATACAACCATTTGCTTTTGAATTTATACCGCCATTGCATGCAACGCAAAAGCTAAAATTTATTTGGAGTACGTAATAGACCTCAGGGGATTCATTACACTTTAATGAATATGTGCCGTAGCGTGCATAGGGCCCTGATCTGTAGTAGTGCTGTTTCATCTTTAGTTTTCTGCACTGCTGCCTTCTCTTCTACTATCCTTTATATCTATCAAAACAGCTCTTTAACCATTGCTCTATCTAGAATTAAGAATATGTAATGAGAACGCGATAAGACAAAATTTTACCGAATGTGACAATTTTCATTAGGTACTCCAAAAATGACAACCACGAGAATTTTAATAACATAAAATCGTAATCATCAGTATGTGTATAATTATTAGTAACAGGAACCACATTTTTGTAACAATAGATGTTTTTCACCGAAACAGCATGAAAGTCAGCCGCTTAGCATACCTAACCAACAATGCAGTCTACAAGGTCAACCAAACTTTAATGTTTCGCCGCGTGCACGTATAGTCCCAGATCCAACAAATTGTAACGCACGGCAGCAAGGAAATAACTATGTACAGAGAAGACAGTATTTCAATTCCTATCGCAATGCACCGTATAGGAATGACTATCATGACAGACGTAAAAACAATGAGCATAATTACCAACATACGTTTAATAACAGTCGGTCCTACCAGCAGCAAAATTATCAGCAACAAGATATTCTGATGAATGAACCAGACAGTAGGTATCATCCAGAGCGTAATACGTCTGGAAGAAATAATAGAACAGTTCAAATAGTCGAAATGCCACAGAATCGTCCTGAGATAGGATTTGACTAGATACAGTACAGATCGCATCTTCCAGTAACACAAGCACTACTTTAAACATGCAAAATGTTGTTCACGAAAATGTAATTACTTTTGACGACATAAGAGATACTCTTTTGCAGGAAAGACCAGTTGTTCAAAAATCCATTTCACATCCTGTCATCGAAATTAAAATTGGTTCATCGAAATTTTCAGCAGTAATCGGTTCCGGATCACCTATGTCAGTAATAAATGAAGAAACTTTTAACGAGTGTAACAAAGAAAATACCTATCCCACATTACCATTAGGCAAAACGAAAGTGAAAGGAGCAGTATCGAGTAAAGGAGTAGACGTTAAATTACAGACACATATATCATTTTGTATTGCAGGTCACACATTTCACTCAAATTTTTGGATTGTTCCTTTATTGACAACAGACGTTATTTTAGGTACGAATTTTCTGGTACAACACGACGCAGTTATCGATTTTCAGAATTCTTATTTATTGTTGAAGGATGAAAATATACAATTTGCTATAGAATTTCAGCACTCACTATCTGCGGAAGAACAAACAATTAATCGCACAGAGGTCATTTCCGTATCACGTAACATAGACTGTAATCCCACATTGCTCACAGATACGTACGTACATAACTATAATACTCCAGACGAAGCTGACTATGATGTAATGCAGATGATTTCTGATAAGGTTAAAGAGAGCAGTGCAAATACAGACGACGAACGCACGCAACTACACAAAATTCTTTTACAGCAAGCTCCAGTTTTTGACAACATTCCTGGTACTATGTCCGATTTTATGTATGAATTTCAAGTTAAACAGCACGATACATTTAAAGCTAAGCATTATCCCATTCCGTATATTCACAGAGAATAAGTTAAGAAAGAATTGCAAGCTATGCTTGACCAAGGAATTATTGAATCGGCAGTTAGTCCGTACATAAACCCGCTCCATATTGTTAAGAAAAAGGATGGCTCACTTCGCCTTGTACTTGATTCGCGTCACATCAATGACATAATTATTAATGAAACAGATCGACCACAGACACTAGAAGAACTACTATAGAAATTTCACGGTAGTGCTATTTATTCCACATTTGATTTGAAATCGGAATTTTGGCAAATTCAACTTCATCCGAATTGCAGAAAGTACACAGCTTTTCTCTGTTTTGGTGACTGTTATCAATTTTGTAAATTACCTTTCGGCTTAACTATTTCTTCAGCAGCTTTTATTCGCGGTTTGAACACAATACTTCCGACAGAACTCAAAGACAGACTTACAACGTACGTAGACGACATTCTAATTGCAGAAGCTAACTGGGCTGAACACAATCTGATTCTAGAACAACTGTTGCTAACTTTTCATGCTCAAGGACTTACAGTTAATCTCAGTAAATCGCACTTTGGTAAAACTTCTATAAAATTTCTTGGACACATAATTTCAGCAGAAGGCATTGCGCCTGATCCGAAAAAACTTCAAGCTCTACGTGACATTTGTGGTGTCACCGCCAGACACCACACTTGCTAGGTGGTAGCCTTTAAATCGGCCGCGGTCCATTAGTATACGTCGGACCCGCGTGTCGCCACTGTCAGTGATCGCAGACCGAGCACCACCACACAGTAGGTCTAGAGAGACGCACTAGCACTCGTCCCAGTTGTACAGCCGACGTTCATAGCAATGGTTCACTGACAAATACGTTCTTATTTGCCGAGACGATAGTTAGCATAGCCTTCAGCTACATTTGCTACGACCTAGCAAGGCGCCGTATTCAATTGATAATTAATATTATGAAGCATGTAACGTAACGAGAGATGTTCTACAGTTGTGGATTAAAGTTAAGTATTCTACCAGTTACCTCCTGTTTTGCTAGTCTTATTTCTCTGACCTGTTCCAGACCTAACGCCAGTCAGCGTGTAATTAAACGCGTGCATTTCGGCCTCCTCTAGAAAAACAGTGTTGGCTCTTCTGCCAACACTACAACATTACTGTTCCTACGACGAAAAAACAACTACGCAGCTTTTTGGGTTTAATTAACTTTTTTCGTAAATTTATTCATCACTCTGTTTTAGACACACCTAGATTATGCCAATTAACAGGTAAAAACACTATTTGGTCCTGGGATAAGCAAGCACATTCTGAATTTATGAATCTGAAACATGCTCTGTTGAATGCACCACTTTTATCGCACCTAGACCTTACCAAAAATTTTTCCGTTGCCACCGATAGTTCTAACACCGCTTTAGGCGTACATATTTTTCAGAAAATTGAAGAAGATGGCTCTACAGTAATCAAAAACATCGCATTTGCAAGCCGCATTTTGTCGCCTGCTGAACAAAATTATTCCGTTACAGAACTGGAAACATTATGTGTTGTATGGGCTTTTACAAGATTTCGGCACTTTCTTTATGGCAGACATACCACCGTATACACAGATCACAGAGCTATACAATTTTTACTTTCAGCTAAATTTATTCATGACAGATTAAGCAGACGGAAGCTTTATTTACAGGAATTTAATTTTACAATTGTCCACATTCCCGGCACACAAAATGTTATAGCAGACGCACTATCTCGTTCTCTCAGCAACAATCAGCATGACATCGCAACCAACTTCTGCAAAGCAAATTTCAGCGTTATGTACATTCAACAAGTTGCATTTGAAAATTTTATTTCGTCGTCATTACAAGACATAGCAAAAGAGCAAAATAAAGACAACGTGTGGAAAGAAATTAAACACCTTTGGCAAAATAGGAATAATGTTACGATTAGAAACCATTACACTGTACGCAATGACATTCTGTTCGGCCGCTCTCATTGTAGTGTAACGACGTAAGTTTTTGTTTATAAACAATTTTTGTTTGACATATGACCATGTGCAGACTTCGTCACCTACGTCAGTTACAACCCACTTCAAAATGATTTATATTCTTTTTAAATTGTCATAGAATGGTTCTTGAACGAAACTGTAAAACATCAGTTGAGTCGTATGCTAAGAATTACATCACTTGGGCCAATTGGTTTTTGTAACTTTTTCGATTTAAATTTCGTTTGTTTCTCCTCAGAAATTATATTGACACACGTTATCTTGATCTAATCGATATCAGAATCACACATTAAATAAACTTTTGAGATTCAAAGTTTCGATGAACGCTGTCAGAATCAATAATCTTATCGAATATATTATTAATCCGTTCACATAATTCTTCATAAATAAATCCTCAGAACACGTGTTTCAACTTTAGTAGCATATACTATTTTATTAGCTTCCTACACATACAGATGTGAACTTGATCGTTGACCGACAGTGACTGACTTTTCAATAAGATTAAGCTCTATATGACGCCATTGTTGTACAAAAAGAGTATAAAAAATTCATTTTTAATTTTTAGAAGCACGACGCAACAACTCGGTTCCAGGATCTTCTGTTGCTCCTTGGCTGTCGACCCGCGACGTATAGCGGCCAGCAATTTCCTCTCTGGTCGCGGCAACGAAGATGCTGTCTCCGTTCGTTGCGCCGCCCTCTCCGTACATGAAACACATAAAAAAATACAAACTTTTAGATAAATCACAGCTATTACAAATATTAAGAAAAATACATAAACAAAACTAAATTAAACTAATAGTCACCTGCAAAATGGGCTGACATTGGTGGATGGGTGACGCTTAATTTCGTCACACTACATACCCCACCCACAAGCTCAGTTTGTCAGGTTTTAACCGAAAATAAAACTTTTCAATATACAATATTTAAATGTTAATACATTTTCCTCACAATTTACGTAATCTAGAGTCCTTGCTCTTAGATAGATTTAATCCTTTTAATACGATATTGTTGTGACTATTTGTCATTTACTCTTAATTGTGTTATTATGGTAATTCATAACCGAATATATTGAGATTACTCCTCTTCATTTAATACGAGGGGCGTTCAGAAAGTAAGCTCCGATCGGTCGCGAAATGGAAACGACTATGAAAATCCGATAAAGCTTTGCACAGATGTGTTGGGTAGTGTCTCTAGTATAACTCCAGTTAGCATCACGTCGCTCTTCTCATTTCTGAGCTCGCAGTGAGTGCGTAAAGATGTCTAGAAAATAGTGTCTGCCGCCAAGTACGAGGGCCTGGTGAGAATTTTCGCCTGAAGCTATGCAGCTAACATTACATAACTGTCGTGCTGTTTCTTCTTCAAGACAATTCTCAGCCGCATTCTGCAGGGGCAATGAAGACGCTCCTGCATCGTTTTCAAATGGAAATGTGAGATTACCCACAATACACTCCGCAATTGTCTCCCCCTGAGTTTCATCTCTGGTCACATGAACCGCTGTCTTTGAAGACAACATTTTGACGCAGACAACGAGGTGTAGGCCAGCCTGGAGAATTGGCGGAAAGCACTGGCGGCTGCCTTCTATGATGAGGCTATTGAAAAGTTGGTACAACGCTATGACAAAAGTCTAAGTGAGAACGGCGACTATGTAGAGAAGTAGCTGAGAGGTGTAGCTAATTGTTACAAGTAAAACATTTCTGATGTTCACTGTGGTTTCAATTTGGCAATCAATCGGAGCTTACTTTCTGAACAGGCCTCGTAGTTGCTAATAAATACTAATTTAGTACGTTCTTTAACGTTGTTACATTAGGACAGAGCGTTCAAATTATGATAAATTAGTTTCAGTTTTATTCACTTACTAGAGTTATTCTTTCCAAAATTGTATATTACTAATAAGTTTCTCACAATAACAAATGGTACTATTTACTTTACGTCATTCTTTTCCCTAATGCCTTATTTATGCCTAAGGTCAAGAAGAAATCAAGCAAAACTTTCTTTAGAATCTCGGCACGGCTTTCTTTACCTTCGGACACCTTGTTGGGTAATGGCAATTTATTTAGGAGAAACAAGCGAGAGAGCCCCGTTTGGTGTGTTCTATATTAACACTATTACAAACCTCTATTAAAGGCACTCTGCTATGTTCTCGTGAGCCATATAGCTCTGGACGCCCATGGTCCCTAAAACTATTAACCATCCCCTTTGGTTCCTACCATCCGAGTAAATTTAAAATATGCAAAATTCCTTTTGACCTAAGAGCAAAATTTCTTCCATATAAATCCCCCTTTTGGTTATCTTTCTCTTTTTGAAGTACCAGTAGATTATTGTAGACCACTTGTTTAAGCTTTCTGTTTCATTCTTTAAAATAATACGTAACTATCACGAAAAACTTCACATGAATAAACTATGAACGCTCTTCCGTGTGTAACATATACTAAATATTAGCTTATTTAGGAATGAAGGGTTTCATTTGATCAACACTATATAATCCTTTAATTACACCTGATGAAGGTTCCATAAGAAGTAATGCTTTGGGATGTACAATCTTATGTACAACATATGGACCTTCAAAGATAAAGAAGAATTTTCTACATTCCTTACCGATCTTAGAACTTTTAGGATGAGATCGTACTAACACAAGATCTCCTACCTGAAATGAGGGTTCTATAGCCTGTTGATTATAACTTTTAATTCTCCGTTCGGCATTTTTTACAATCTGTTCGCAAACTTTTTCGTCTGGAATGCATTGTTGGATCTTATTTAGCGGTGGCCAAGGTAGAGCAGCTAGTAAAGGCTCACCTATAATTCGTAGAATAACACTTTTCTTTCCTTTACATAATACGGTAATCTACTAATTAGGACTCGTATTAGATGACTTTCAATAATTGGTTCTTCAATTAATTGAGCACGGTTTAAATTCCATTTGAAATAATTCCTATAACCTCTCCACCGTTTAGAATAAGGAGGAGGGTCTAATAACTCTAAAGTTAGGTGGTGTTGTTTTCCTCTTGACCAACAATTTTGTTTAAACTGCTTAACAAAATCATCCCAGTCCCTAAATTCAGTTCTATGCAGTACTGCCCATTCCGCAGCTTCTGCTTCTAAATGTCCTATTACAAATTGAATGCGTTTTTCATTACTCCAGTTAGGAGATAATGATGTTTCAAAAGCTTTTATAAAGATTATAGGGTGAAGTTCGCCTCCTGGTCTGAATACAGGAAATCGACATGCTACATTTGAATTTGTCGTTATATCATCCAAACATTCTGCGAGAGAAATAGTTGGATTTTGTTTAGATTGCAGAGACGGAGTTGCATCGGATTGGCTTGCCGTGATTTCTTTATTCGTATTGTTGTCGTCCGGGCCAGCAAACACAATGCGACTGTTGTCTCTGATTATGTTATTACCTCTACTACCTGAAATGTTTTCATTATTATCTAATTCCGATAACCGTTTAGTAATTTCCTGTATTCGCATTTCTGTATTGGATACGCAATTAGCTAATATCGATTCTTCACTGTGTTCACGATGTGAACGCTCAGTACCTTCGTCAATGTTATTATCTTTGGCAGTCTCAAGGTTACTGCATATTTCAGAAATTAAAAATTTCATGTTTTCGATTTCGGTATGATCCTTTTCTACTTGATGAGTTAATGTCTCTAATTCTACATTATCTATTGAAGAAATCTCTACAGGTTTGGTAGAGACCTCTTTAATAGATTCCAATAATTCTCTACGAACAGTTTCTGTTTGCATAGAAAATTCATCTCGTAACATATCGTTATTTTTCTGTATTTCATTTACAACTAAGATAGTGTCACTATCTAGTCTCTCGGTTAAATCAGTAATATCGTTTCGCATGCGAGCTTTTTCCCCGCGCGATTCTTGGATATGTTCTTCTAACCTTTTACAATTATCAGCAATCTTATTACTAAGTCCTACTAATTTTTCCTGCATTTCAACTTTAGAAGACTCTATTTTATCACTTAATTCTCGACTGGTTTCATTACGATGTTCCTGTAACCTGTCTGCAGATTTTTCTAGCTCCCCTTTTAATCTAGCGGTAGATTCCTCGTTAGACTGTTTTAATTCCTGTTTTAGTTCCTCTTTTAATATAGCAGTAGATTCTTCGTTAGACTGTTTTAATTCCTGTTTTAGTTCCTCTTTTAATCTAGCAGTAGATTCTTCGTTAGACTGTTTTAATCTAGCAGTATATTCTTTGTTAGACTGTTTTAATTCCTGTTTTAGTTCCTCTTTTAATCTAGCAGCAGATTCTTTGTTAGACTGTTTTAATTCAGCTAGAAAATCCCCGTTAGATTGTTTTAATTTAGCGATCGCCCTAAAAAGGGATCTCATGCTCCTATCGGACATAGAGTGCTCTTCGTCTGACATTTCACTTCCCGACATTATTGTAAGAAATTAACTATTTACACACGCAGACTTGTAATCAACAATCCTGTAAAAGCACACTCCCTATGTACAACACTCCACTTCCAACATGAAACAAACTCACCGGACACTAATATTGTAATTTGTAGTTCTCGATGATCAATGTACTGCTATGGGCTGCAGATGTAACAGCCGTCGATGCAGCCGCTGAGATGCTGCGACCCCGCTTCCGCAACCGGCAGGACGCTGAGTCGAACACCGGAGACGTCACTGGCTGCAACCACGCCCGGCACCGCCGTAGACAGGCGAAGCCCTCAGCAACACCTCTAATACCAGCCGGAGGAACACCCCGCAGCTAACGTACTGGGCCTATTAGTTTAGGGAGAAAAAAGGTTGTCGGGGTTTGCAGCGTTCAGCTGCTGCCCAACAGATGCGCCTTCTCGTGGAACAACTGCGTGACCGTACTGCTTGGCTGCGCTCCGTCAGATGTCCACACCCACGAAGTCGCCGCTGACTGGTGAAGGCTCCACGAAAACTCGCGTTGACTTCCGAAGGACTCTTGATGTTTTGTTTCGTACCTGTGTGCCTTAGTTGCACACAAGTCCTGCTTCTAAGGTCGCCACGGTGTAGTGCAACAACGTAAGTTTTTGTTTATAACCAATTTTTGTTTGACATATGACCATGTGCAGATTTCGTCACCTACGTCAGTTACAACCCACTTCAAAATGATTTATATTCTTTTTAAATTGTCATAGAATGGTTCTTCAACGAAACTGTAAAACATCAGTTGAGTCGTATGCTAAGAATTACATCACTTGGGCCAATTGGTTTTTGTAACTTTTTCGATTTAAATTTCGTTTGTTTCTCCTCAGAAATTATATTGACACACGTTATCTTGATCTAATCGATATCAGAATCACACATTAAATAAACTTTTGAGATTCAAAGTTTCGATGAACGCTGTCAGAATCAATAATCTTGTCGAATATATTATTAATCCGTTCACATAATTCTTCATAAATAAATCCTCAAAACACTTGTTTCAACTTTAGTAGCATACACTATTTTATTAGCTTCCTACACATACAGATGTGAACTTGATCGTTGACCGACAGTGACTGACTTTTCAATAAGATTAAGCTCTATATGACGTCATTGTTGTACAAAAAGAGTATAAAAAATTCATTTTTAATTTTTAGAAGCACGACGCAACAACTCGGTTCTAGGATCTTCTGTTGCTCCTTGGCTGTCGACCCGCGACGTATAGCGGCCAGCAATTTCCTCTCTGGTCGCGGCAACGAAGATGCTGTCTCCGTTCGTTGCGCCGCCCTCTCCGTACATGAAACACATAAAAAAATACAAACTTTTAGATAAATCACAGCTATTACAAATATTAAGAAAAATACAGAAACAAAACTAAATTAAACTAATAGTCACCTGCAAACTGGGCTGACATTGGTGGATGGGTGACGCTTAATTTCGTCCCACTACATCATCCTGACAGCAATGATTGGTTATTATGCATTCCTGATGAACTAGTTAACAAATTAATATGGTATACTCATTTAAGTTATGCACATTACGGAGCCCGAAAATGTTTTCTTATACTGAGACAGAACTGTTATTTTACCAACATGGAAAAACGTATACGACGAGTTTTAGCGTCATGTAAAATCTGCCAGAAAGCTAAGTCAGACACAACTTCACATATTCCTCCATTATATCCAATTGTACCTGTTAAATTGAGACATATGGCCGCTGTAGACATTTTTGGTCCAATTCCGAGAACTAATAAAGGTTTCTGCTACATCTTTGTCGCTGTTGAACCCACTTCAAAATTTGTTACTTTCACTCCGTTACGCAATTCTACTGCTAAAACCGTTTCGAAAGCATTTGTAAAGCATTTTATATTTCATGTAGGGCATGCGTTGAAAGTAATTTCTGATAATGGATCACAATTTCGTTCTGCTTCATGGACACGTATGTTACGAGCTAGAAACATTTCTCTGATCTATATAGCCAGGTACCATGCTTCTTCGAACCCTTGTGAACGATTAATGAAAGAAACTGGCAAACGGTGCAGAATATACTGCCACAAAAGACATATTGATTGGGACACACACATATTCTCATTCCAAGATGTAATTAATTCCATACCAAATGAATCCACTATGCTCTCTCCGTCTGTTATACTGAAAAATGTTGAGCCACCTAACAAAATTACAGAATTAGTAGGCTTTCCTACATCTCGTCGACTACGACACCATTAAATAATTAACATTGCGCTAAACAACATTAAACGTGCCGCAGAATGCCGGAGAAGACAGCAAAAACAGGTTTGTACACGCCGCGACTTTCACATTGGGCAGAAGATATTAGTACGTACACACTATTTATCCAGCAGAATAAAAGGTAAGTGCAGTAAATTTGAACTTCTATACGCAGGTCCATATCGGATTCGCAGCATTCCTCACCCCAATGTAGTACACGTCGAAACTTTGAGAATCAGGAAAAGTAAGGGGAACCATCATATGTCAAACATTAAACCCTTTATTGATTGAAACCACTTTATGATGTAACATGCTATGAAGCCATTTACTAATTTTTATGACCACTTATGCAATTGTAACTATATGACTAATAATTGATGTTTATCGTATTTTATCTTGGCAAGTGCCCGGCAAGGTAAGGTTAGCAGGTCACTCTTCTTGTCATTACATATCAGACTGTGCACATTTTTTTCCAGAGACACTTACGTATCTTTTGAATAATTATGCAATGTTATCTAGTGACATGCCAATTTTGTTACATTTTCTCTACATTAAAGTCTTTAATTCTCGCCTCTATTAACTACGCTACATACAAGCTGAACACAACGAACGTCACATTTTTTGTCTTTCTTATGTATATACGATTGTTTCATGTTTTGTTTGTATGCACTATGAAATGGTTAAGACACAGCAAACACCAGTTGACTTTGACATTTTTGCCTTATGATTTCTCAACATCGTGACTACTTTACTGTTACATTGTGATACACTGAATACATTTTTTGCCTCTGAACACTAAGTTTTTTCACATATTACGTTTTCTGTCATGTTATGCTGTATACTTAATTATGTTACCATAAACCAGTCATTATTTAATGAGTATATGATTTAAATGCAAGACATTAATCTCTGTTCATCAATTTCAGAAAGAAATGATGCGTGAAAGAAATAAACAGAAATGGGAATTTCACCTTCGGATTGATCGAAAGAAGATGCAAACCTAGTGAGGAAGAGTAAATGGATCAGGATTAACAAGCATTAACAAAATATACTATACACATCGTAGAATAGCAGTCTTAACTAATTTTTTCTTTCAGAATACAAGGCGATTGATGCAAGCTGTCAGACAGAACTACACATCTTAGTTTTAGTGATGAGATATGCTAGAGATAAGGAATAGTTGTATAATGAGTAATGAAGTGATTTTTTGCAGATGATAATGAATGCTGATGAATAATGATGAAGAATATGCTACTATGAATAATGAAGTTTTTCTTTACAGGTGAAGATGATAATGGAGTTATGATGATATGGATAATGAAGTTTTCTTTGCAGATGAGGATAATATTGAAGTTATGTATTTATGCTATGTAGTTATTTAAGCATTTGTTGCAGTTCACTTTGACAGCGGGTGTTATATTGCATAGTATAATGACTGAAGGTTTTGGAAAGGACAGCTATGAAACACATTTTGATACACATTTCACTACCTGTTAATTCGAAGTTCCCAATTTTTAGCACAAAATGCATTTCTTCTTTCAGCTTAATAATCCATTTTTTTTAATATTTTTGCAGGAGACATTATTTATGAAATTAATGTGCTATAAGCAGTTGTTCATTAAATATATGTCATTACATATACTCTACTTGTTTCATAACCTTGTTACCACTGACTCATGACAAATGACGTTACACATTTTCATTTACAGGAACAACCCAGAAGAAATTTTTTTTTCTTTTTATTTTCTTGCTTTCCCTTACAATTACCCAAAGCAATGCATTGCTAACAAAAAAAAATGTATCACCAGTTCCAAATAATGCTACCCATTTAAGAGAGTAATACTGAATGATGAAAAATGTTTGTACTATTCAATACTTGCTGCCCAATGAGTGCCAATGATTAGTATAACTAAATGAATTATGTTAATACTACGCCATTCATTAGCTCCTGTTTTCAATGATGACTTTTGATGTTTTGTAACTGGACAATGAGTGCCAATAATTAGTATAATTAAATGAATTATGTTAATACTATGCCATTCATTAGCTCCTGTTTTCAATGATGACTTCTCATGTTTTGTAACTGGCCAATGAGTGCCAATAATTAAAAATGTTTTGTACTATTAAATACTTGCTGGCCAATGAGTGCCAATAATTAGTATAACTAAATGAATTATGTTAATGCTATGCCAATAATTCACTCTCATTTTCAATGATGACTTCTGATGTTCAATATGATCAGATGATTTATGAACATTATTCTGTAATTCTTCATATATGGTACAGAAATGTTCAGTAACTGGGCGATGAGTTCCACCAATTACTTAAATCAGCTGTTAGACAAATGTAATTCTCAATGAAGACTAGTATGTGACGTAATGTCCTTCACCTACTGACCTGACTACCCTGAATTACTGCAATATCCATTTGTCCTGTCCATCCTCATGATCATGGAGCACTATATTTGGTTTTTGCACTAATTCTACGTTGGTGTGCCTTGTAAGAGCGTGGTGTTGACACGACATGCTGTCCACCACCATGAGCGATGGAGACGCTGATAAACACTTCTGGGAAAAGAATTTCCGATCGTCTCACTTGGTGTTGTACTTCTGTGGAAAGATATGGACTTTCAGTGCAGCTGCGTGCAACCTAAAGTGCTACAACCATGATGCAATCCTTCCCTTTCCTATCCTAATTCTTGTAACATAGTGAAAACCATTTCTTTTGCTAACATGATTTCTATTTATATATATTTTGTGATTTGCTGATATATTCTGAACTGCAGTGCATGTGCACTTATGTCACTTGTCAACATGATTTTTTACCTTTACGTTTATTTGTTATGAAAATGCTAAAGAGTTTTTCAATGCGTGTGCACTTTTGTCATTTTTTGTAACATGATTTCTACCCATTCTATGTACATTTTTTCGATTTGTTGATATATTCTGAAGTACAGTATATGTGCACTATTGTCTTTTATATTGTATATACATTTTTGATTTGCTGATATGTTCTGAACTACAGTACACGTGCACTTATGTCATTTGTCAATGAGATTTGTTGAGAAAACGTTGAAGAATTTTTCAGTACATGTGCACTTATGTCATATGTTAATATGTTTTGTGCTGAACGTCAGTAATTGTGCACTTTTGTCATTTATCAATATGATCTGTATATACATTTTTCTGATTTGCTGATACGTACTGTACTCATTGTATATATATATATTTTTTTGTCATTGTCTGAAATGTTTTGTACTCGGTGCATGTACACCACATTTACTTCATGTTCTACATCTGTATATTCTGAATTGTAAAAGTTAATTAGTTAAGAAAAAATTTGTTGCTCATGGCAAATCCAAATGACTCACCATCGCTGCCAAATTTTTGCCCCCCCCCAGTGGAGGGTTATGAAACGCATACGTTCCATATGTATTCTGTAACAGCGATGGCGAGGCATGACAGAATCTCTGACCAGAGAGTTATTTATCGTTGCTAGTCTGCGCTTGACCGCGCGAGAGTTCAGTTCCGAGTTGTCAGTTGCGAATGAGAGTCGGTCGCGAGTGGGACGCAGTTGCGAATGGCAGGCAGTCGCGAGTGGGACGCAGTCGCGGGCGTCGACATGGGTCTCTGGTCAAGATTCAGGACGAGGTATATTGTTAAATAAGGTAATAAAGCTGCATTGCGCACATCAGATAATGTAATGTATATTTTTTGTAATTAATTTGTTCAAGAAATGCCCCAATAATAATTTTGTTTTCAAAGCAATTTTTTAAGAAAACAATCATTTGAATTGAAAGAATATTTCCCATGCATTTCCTTAAAGAAAAGTTTCACTTAAATTCAAAGAATATTTGCGATGCTTTTCCTCCAAGCTGTGGCGAAAATAAGAGCAGATGCAGATTTACTGAGGTAAGAATTTAGGTTTAATTATTGCACAGGGCCAAAAATCGACTTTTCGGTCTATTTTCGTTTTCATTATCATTGAATTGTCTTTCATTTTTGTGGGGAGCTTACACTGACTCAGATTGCTATTTCTCAATTTTAATTGTCATTGTCCATTAGATATAATTGCTGGGAGGTTACACTTGGCTTCATTTTTATTAACTTTGTTCTTAAGTTCTGCGGGGAGGTTACAACATGTAGACCGGAATGTTTTTTCGTCTATTATCGTATACTTTCAGCAGTGTCAGTTTGGGCTCCTGATTATGGTGCACCCTGTGTATAAATTTCACACTTGGGAGCCTCTACAAATGTTGCAATCGTATACCTCTGGCGCCTCTTTGCGAGTGGTCCCTATCGGTCACTTGAGTCGCTCTGGCATCAGTCGTCCCTTCGTGCAGGTCAAGTATTAACGCCGTCAAGTCCTATCCAGCAAGCAGGAGAAGTATGGGTAAGTGCTTTCCTAATCAAGAGTGAGTCGTGAGTAGGGTCCTCATCGTGGGGGCACTGCAAACATTTACGTATTTCAAACGTTATTTGCCGTAGGACAGACGGGAGCATTTCGGCAATTCATTGCACGTAACTTTCATGAGTTAAGCATTTCTCCATGATGTAAGTAGCAATAATGTAGCCAACAGTAACCCCGCACAAAACTGTGGCACTCCACTCGCTCTGACGACCAACCTTCTTCAGTCAGTGCGGATTCTCATCAATACTATAGGCGTATTTCTTAAATTGAGCTATCGATGGGACTCAAGTCACTTAAGCTAAAAAGAAATGAATTATTTGTCAGCTTTTTCGATACCTCAGTTTTTACGCAAGTGCCTCCGGTGGAATAGCTGCATCCTAAGGCAGAGGGAAGCTGCAGTCAGGAGGGTGAGTGATTGGTGGTGACAGGCCGGTAAGCCCAGTGGAAACACTGTTGACAGTAAAGGACGACATGGCTCAGAGAGGCAAACACGTCTCACTCTATTGTCCCTGGCCGGCGCTGTTGTATGAGCGGTAGCTTCCACCCTGCATGCTATACAGGTGACCTGTGATGTAGACAGAAGGCTCGCGACAGGCTGATGGCTTCAGAAGGCCATCGCCATGACATTATTGGCGTCATATTTCTCTCGGTTTCGTTGAAACCTGGCGGCTCCTAGGCTTCACACACGCTTACACAAGCGCCGCGTGGAGACGGTCGCGTGCGGACTTCGACTTGCTGCCCTCTGGCAGGAGTTGGTGACTAGTACTGAGGCACTAGGTCCAACTAGAAACTCAGTGCTGGTGGCAGTATGCACGGATAGCAGGTTGATGGGGTTGTGGGCAACTCCCATGACGAACCTAGGGCTGGCAACGATAGACACAGCCCGACCTCGAACAAAGCCTTCTAGATACAAGGCCTACACACAGCGGCCATATTGGCACGTGATATCACAAACTGTTGGCCATCTTATCCTCAGTTGGCAGTCCTGTTGGCGCGTATGTTGTGTTGAAAGTATGTGACAGGTGAAAGTGATATATATTTCATACAGAATTCGTCTATAGTTCTGCGAAGTATGGGATACAAGTGCTGCGTTCCCTTTTGCCAGGGAAATTATAAATCCCAAAAAGGCATGAAAGTGCACATGTTTCGATTTCCCAAATGTGTGAAGTTGAGCAATCGCTGGATTGCAGTTATTCCCAGACAGGAATTTGTGTCTACGCATCATTCAAGGGTAAGTAAATAACAAAAAAATTGTAGCGTATTATTTGTTTCCATTCAACCACATTTGCCAATTGTTTTTAAAAGCAGTTATGTATCATGTACCAGTATCGTTTGTTTCTTAATTCTGGACCATTGCTGCGAAGCTGGCTGTGAAATATCTCTCATATTTGCAACTATTGTCACACAGAGTAGTTATATTAATTAGTGTGACTCGAAAATGTTTAGTATTCCTTATCATCCCCACCAGATTACTGAGTTTCCAGTAATTTTATTTGGAAGAGCTACAGAATGATTTTGTTCAGTTTTACATATACAGCTATTCGGAAATAATTTCAATTTGAGTAAACTACCTTACAAAATTGCTTTAATATATTCAGTGTTCGACAGATTAAGCAGTATAGAAAGCAGAATTTCGAGGTAAGTGCATTGTGATTAAATTAACAGCACTCTGTGACACGAATTTCAATCAAGGATATAGGAGAAACAACCTTTTCATGATTAAGGTTCTAAAGTTCTGGAGAAACAGAGAAATGAAATATTTTTTCGGTTTTTTTTATTGATTAAACTTTACGTCAGGAGGAGCCCCATTTCGTCGACTGATTTGAGTTTCGTGTGAGGTCAGCAAATTTTGAAGTGGAGAGGAAAATTTACGAAAATAACCAGGGAAACAAATTCTTAAATTCTGTAGGAGCTCCAACTGCTTTATTTAAAACCGAAAACGTTTGCTTGTTGTTGCATATTGCCGATTTTTTACTGCAAGAAAGCGTAGCTCCTGAGGTAAAAGACAGAATTTAAAACTAAAGTTTGTATTCAAGCCTAGAAACGCGTATTTAAGGCAAATCGTCAAAATAATTTTACATCTTGAAATAACATAGGGCAGTTTTGTTCAGTTACTTTACGCAATGATATAAATTTCCATACTGTCATTACAAGGACATGTAGAAGAGGAAAGCACGAGAATCCCTATGCAGTCTCGGCTCTAAAACTTGTAAAGTTCGTATAGCTGCAGAGTGCTTAACAGGAGCGTTCCGATACAGACCCGGCCATCAGTATGTGGCGTCACAAGTGTGTGCGCAGGCCTGTAGTCTAGGTGATGTTGCCTCGAACCCACGGCTGCTGTTTGCGATGCTGAACTCCGCTGAACTCCGACAACAAGAGAACACCTTCTGCCTCAAAATTCAGACATATTTATACTGCTCCGAGGCGCAACTGCTTCGCTAAACTATATTCTGATCCGACAGTAGCGTGCAGGCGCTTTAAACACACCTGTTCATAGGGCACGATCCATCTTCGATAAAGACTGCCTTCCAAATGAACTGAAGTACCTCGTGACCACGCTCCGAAGAAATGGGTACTGCAGACCGCAGGTTAGGTGTCGTTTAGACAGGCTGTATCTGAACAACACCACGAATGAGAAGAACCACAATAATCACTATTGCGCATACCGTTTGTCGGCAACACTTCCAGAACAATCAGTCGGAACGTTGAGCGACATATTGTTACATATGTATTTCGTTCAACCACTGAAACCTTTGAAACCTTGACACTGCTAGGGACAGTGAAGAATGATCTAGGCCTTCGCCAGCCATGGCGGCAAAGCATACATTGAGGAAACTGCGTGTTAGAAGCTAGGTGCAGTGAACATGGGCGACACACTACATTACGCCAGACCAACAAATAAGCCATGGCCGACCTTCGTATAAGCCGACCTTATTAAGGATTACTAGAACACCATAACATTTAGGCAGTCTTTCTGCTTCTCGGATTGCATGTTTAAAGAGGACACGCAAATATAACTTCGAGGTGATCTTATTAATGGAGAGACAGGTAAGTCAGGTGTAGAAACCTGCACTGAACCTAGAAAATGAAAAGCGTTCCCGTACAGTGAGGCCACTACCTGACAGCCATAGTGCGGACACTGGGGACCAGAGTTTAGAGCAGAATACAATTACTCTCACCGCCACTAGTATCCACCATGGTTGCCGTACAGAGAGGGATAAGAGCGAAATGATGGAGGAGGTGATGGCCAACATAGATGGTGTCACAGGAGGAATGGTCGATTGTCAGGGATAGGAGATGACCCATCAATCAACTCTACAAAGTGTAGGACACGTGGGCTCTCAAATTCGTAACTTAGGAGCAATGATCACTTTTTCATCTCCGATGGTATGAAAAACATCTCTTCTATTGAACATATGCTAATAGTTCTTAAGTTACGCACTTTACAGCCCACCTTTATTCGACATTTTATCTGATTTTCGTCCGTACAATGTGAGGAACAGTTGATCAATTAAGTGCACCCCTGAGATGGTACAGAATGTATACCTGTTATCTGCAGTGATAGATAATTCCCCATAAGATCATGAGAATTAAAA
The DNA here is from genome assembly GCF_021461395.2 of Schistocerca americana. Classification (NCBI taxonomy): domain Eukaryota; kingdom Metazoa; phylum Arthropoda; class Insecta; order Orthoptera; family Acrididae; genus Schistocerca; species Schistocerca americana. The sequence continues at coordinate 883,495 of NW_025726060.1, forward strand.
GAAAGCAAAGTTGCGCAACAGACAACGGCTTGTTTAAACAAATTGCCAGAGGTGGTCAAATTAAACATGAAAATATTGGTACCACCTCTCACAAACGTATTGATGGTGGGCTCCATATTACTACGAACAGAAAATAAGTGTCACTATAACAATCTCATATATTGTTAAATGACGTAAAAAGTTTACCTCCTTTATCAAGGAGGCAATCAGCTATCAAGGGAACAAAGGATGGAAGACGTATACGATATTCTTGGCATAGGTAGGTGGATACATGATACATGAGAGATACTATACAAAACTGTGTCTTGAATATGACCAATGATTGCAGAATAAATTAATGATAAACGTTAATTCCCGTAGAAACATGAACAAATATCAACACTCTTGCCTAAGAGCGTAGTGAGTGCAACTTGCTAGTTTGCAAAATAGATCAGCAAAATGCAATTTCGACCCTAGATGGAAGACTTCAACCTCGCCTTGTTCCGGTGTGAATGCAAATACGGCCCATGCCTACCGCTGTATTTATGTACAATAGCAGAAAGTGGCTACAGTAAAGGCAAATACTATGTTCAGTCCTGGCATCTGAGATCTGATTTAGCTTGAAGACATCTCACTCTGAAGCATGAAGACGAAGCATACTGTCTATCTGACATATTAAGAAGAAGTGTCTTTTACAATGTCCGCGGAAGAAGCACTTTCTTACTCGTCTATACCAAACTTTTCTGGTTCTGTCACCATTAGAACATCGCCAGCCAGTTGTCACAGACCTCGGATGAATGATAATTTAATGAACATACTAATAAATTCCCTATTTTACGGATTTTCCCAAGATTAAAACTTCGAAGTCCTGTCACATGGAGCAACATCGGACCCAGGAAGCCAGACATTTATGCCAGCATTGAAAAGGTTACTGATACAATTGTGTTTGACATATCTAAAAGGGTAGTACAAACTGAAGAAGAACAATTTTCTGGGTTTACTTTTTGTATTAATTTGAATTTTTTTGTAGATCAAAAATTTTTCAATAATGTTGCAGAAAGTATAGTTATGCTTCCAAAAAAAGTGCAGGGTGAATTTTTGAGCAGTTTATCACGTAACCGGCTTTTATGTTGAGATGTGTAAAGTATTCTGGCATTCAGAGTCTTGTCTATCGATCAGCACAATACTAGTTTGTTTCTTTCCTGCTTGTTTTGCCAGTAAATTGTCCGAATAACTTTTGGAAATCTGTCTCAGATGCTTTTTCATCATGAGATGCATCCGTAAAAAGGACTAATTTATGACAAATAAAACAGAACTAAAATGTAATTACAGCAGCAGTGCCTGTAGCAACAATAATAGCAACGAAAAATTGTACCAGGCAGCAGCTTATTTGAGTATGAACCTTCTTCAGAATGTTCCCACAAAGATATTTCTCCCTCTGGTCGAGAACCATAGAATTCTTCACCTTGAGCTTCCAAAATTTCTTGGAAACTTCCGAAACGTTATGTACGGATAGCAGACTTACAGCTAACAGTAACACTATTGAGTAGACACGCTTTAGGTCACTCAGTCGCAACAGATCTAGCGTTCACTATTATTTCTTCCGAAATAATCCTAGAAATTGACAATAGAAGCCATCGTCTGTTAGAGGACAGATATCTAGACGTCCTCATATGAAATAAGTCTCGCTCTCGAACGACATTTACCTCGCGCATTGAAGAAATAGTGCCCTGAGCAGAGTTCTGAAAACAGCATTGTGGCCCAAGTCATGACAGTCCTGGCCATCAAAGTGTTTAACAGTGAAGTATATTTCTCTCTTTGTTTGGGGCAGAAGGTAAAACTTCTTTCTCACTGTATAACAGGTATCTGGTTATGCTCATAGAGATGGTGACCACATAAAAATGTGTGGGGACGGCCTCCGCCACCAATATAATCGTTATCAGCAGATCAGAAATCTCCTTAATAAATTTTGAACGAAAATTCCAGCTGGTCACCTTAGAGCCTAACAGCTGGGCCCTGCGCTGGCAGTGGCATGTTTTCTCCTGTCCTTCAGCTCTTACCTTTGCTAAAGCGAATTATTTGCGCTTCGGGCACATTGAAGTTTTATAATGGGCTAGGCCGCCCTTGCTAGTCGCTCCTGCTGCGTTCGGCCAGCAGAGCGCTCTTCCAGGTGTTTACCTTGGCGAGACATTGGCTTTCATCAGAAGCACTTGTCAGACCCTTGAGCTTCCCCTAGCGACTCTCGCCTTTCGCCAGACAGCTAAAAGCCCCAGCCTACAGCAGATTACAAGACTCCATCACCGTACCAAACGGAAAAGAGGAAGAGCTAATTAAAGTTGCGATCGCTGGCATTTTGATTATTACCTGCTGTTTTCCTGCAGCATTAGCTATTTGATTTTAATTACTATTTGTATCTACATGTTGCATATATTGGATTTTTGAACAAGTTAAGAAACACTTTTGAAATAAACTGCCATTTAACAACTAACGCCGCCCAAATACAGAAAGACCGAGCGAGGTGGCGCAGTGGTTAGACACTGGACTCGCATTCGGGAGGACGACGGTTCAATCCCGCGTCCGGCCATCCTGATTTAGGTTTTCCGTGATTTCCCTAAATCGCTCCAGGCAAATGCCGGGATGGTTCCTTTCAAAGGGCACGGCCGACTTCCTTCCCCGTCCTTCCCTAATCCGATGAGACCGATGACCTCGCTGTCTGGTCTCCTTCCCCAAAAACCAACCAACCAACCAAATACAGAAAGCAAAAATCTTGCAGTAGAACAATATTTGTTTACAAAGGTCGAAGATGAAGAAGTGCTCATAGCACTTCAGAGATTCATTGAAGAGCACATGTTTACTGGAATTTCTTGCCTCTAATGATCATTCCTGTCTTATCCCTGAATAATGACCATTCCTCTTGGGACACAGTGTTACTTAATGCCACCAGGAGCGGAGCAGCCATCATCAGGGACCACCTGATGATGACAACGAGAGTATTGGTAGAAATACCGTGGATTAATTACAGTGCGATCCAGCCAGCTCAAGAATTCTGCAAGACATAATGTAGATACCCCAATCATTCCATAAACTGTTCAAGATACCGAAACCCGAATTTCGACAAGTGATATATTACATAGAATGACTATTATTTTCATGTATAGTCAGTTCACATATCTTTTCTACCTACCACCACTATGAAGCATCTATGGTTTAGTGCGAGGGATCTGCCATTTCGTGTCCTCGCCAGATTCGTCTATCATTGTTATTTTTTTATTAGTTAACTGATAGACCTGGCCTCTGATTGTTTGAAATAGTAATGTATCAAAAGATAGCTAGCAGCATTGACGGCCAGGTGCTGCGACTCCTTTATTCAGCATATGTAGTAGTCCTGTTCTCTGACTAGTGATTAAGTCTAACATGTATCTCTATTTCCAGTTCTCTTTCTGTCCCTGTCATTGTCGTCGACGCTAATTCACTTATTACTTAGGGTCTCTATTTCATGATTGTATTGTGGTATTATCATCTCTTCATGCCTATAAGAACCAGCAGCCATCATTCCTCATTTAACTATATCCAATTACGTAAAACACGAAACAACATGTGTAGGTAACAGATGAGACGGTGTATACTGGAACAGATTCATTTTCTCCACTTCCTATTCCATTCGCGTATGGTTTGCGTAGAGGTAGCTTATCGAATCCTCTCTGTATAAACTCAACCCAAATGTCCGTTCGACATTGCACAAGCATTGTAGTGGAGGAGCTGTTACGTTTTTTAGCTCGTTTTGGAATATGCTCTCCTAGAAGATCACAAGTAACGCTCACGAAGTTTTCCCTGTTGTGTCCTCCACTACAGTTTTTCTGGTTTCCTGTGACGTTCTCACGCTGCGTAATCCCAACTGTTCGAAAGGTTCAAATGGGTCTGAGCACTATGGGACTTAACATCTCAGGTCATCAGTCCCCTAGAACTTAGAACTACTTAAACCTAGGATTCGAACCTGCGACCGTAGCAGTCGCACGGTTCCGGACTGCAGCGCCTAGAACCGCGTGGCCACCGCGGTCGGCAATCCCTACTGTGACGAAGCACAAAACTCTTCTTTAAATTTTCTCTCACTAATTCGTTACTCAAACGTGGTAAGAATCCCATACCGTCGAAGGATATTCAGAAATTTGTCATGACGAATTGCACTGTCATTGGATTCTGTCAATAAGTCCTGGTCCTGCATCCACCCCTTTGGGCTAAAATCCTGTGTTCGTTTCACTTTCAATCCCTCAGAAAAAGTACTTTTACCTTTTTTTAATTCACTAACAGAACACTTATCACGTATGATAGCGGACTTTGTCGTCTGATTAGGCGCACAACATTAGATGTTTTCGTGTTGAGTCCAGCTGCCACTCGTTACCCAAAGCGCAAATTATTTTCAAGTATCTCTGTATTTCATGACTATTTCCTAACTAAATCACACCTTGGCATCCAAGTGTATCATTTAATATATGCCTAGTAGATCTAAAGACATTATCTTCAACGTGATTTACAGGAGGATCATATCGAACAATTGCTCAACTGTTATGGATATGTAACTCCAAGTCGTTGATGGGGTTACAGGTCACAAAACGGTTTCCATATATCCTCAGACCCGAACATCCGGAGAATTAAGTTCAGGAAACCAAGCACGTCAACGCAATGGAACTCGCCGCTGAGTCCTCCGTCTTGGGAATGTGATGTCCAAAGCCGGCGCACACCTCTACTGAAGTGCGCTGGCGCCGCGTAATGAACAAGTTGCAACGTGGGGCGAACTTCTAGCAGCATATTTTCCTGTAGGTCAGGCAGCTTGACACTCTAGGTGAAGAACTCCCACCTAATAAAATCTATATCTGCTGCTTCTAATATTTCGGCAGTGCACCCTCCGTTCCGTCGTTTTACACTAAAGATACATAAGCGTCAGAAACGCTGTTTGGCGGCAAAGAACATCCATAAATGGAATCTGGGTACGCTGTCGATCCTTGCCGAGATTACTGACTTCAAAACTTTGGTTCACAGAGCACATAGCACTGTTGAGTGAACAGCCTGCAGGATGAGCTTCAACAACTTAACGGCGTTTTCGAAGAGAGTGGACATTCTTTACACGACTGTATTACATGACTGTCTGTACGATTATCTGAAGGAAAGGAATATTACCGAAAGCGGTCATCAGCTGAGCATACATTTCGTTAACGAAAGATAGTGAAACGACTGTAGTCGTTGCATTCGATAAGTCTCTGAGATGCATCAGAATTGTCTGAACACATTTTTAAAAGAAATTTCACACAGTTTGCTGTTAATTTTTCATATATTTTAGACAGTCATGATTTCGGCTTTGTAGCTGTTTTCAAGGACATGCTGAAATAAAATATGTACTAACTGCTTGTGCCACATAATCGTCGAAGAAACATATTTCTGGCCTTATAGACCAGTTGCCAAGACCAGATGTCATATTACAGGATACGAGTACATAGCGAAGATACATAACATGACTGATGTTGTGCACAGTGAGAAACCATTAACATGCAGTACGGCATATTTAACAGCTAACATATTCCTGTAATCAGCAGTAATCCTGACCTGCTGTGGGAATCAAGATTGGTTAAAATAAATGAACAATTAAACTGAAATGGCGTAAATTTCCTTAAAAAAACTCTATATAACTGTGGTCTCCCAGAAAGGAAAGATCACGTGCGAACACAATTCCACAGAATGCGATGTCGAACGATATTTGTTGTTAGTAGAAAACGGTTAAATTTCATTCAGCTGCTTCAGTGGCAGCCATAATCTCCATTTACTGATTCAGTTTCTAGGTCACTGGAATTCATTTATGTCAAACTGGTTATTAATAAAAAGTATTCGTTAAGGAGGAGGTAAACCAGGGTTACAAATTAATACCAGTGTTCAAATTGTAGTTTAATATGCGGTAAAGCAAGCTTAATGTAAGAGGAGTAACAGTTGAAGCGGAGCAGATACAGATCTCAGGCTCACTGGCTTATAGGCTGGCAGGCCGGATGTAAGGCAGACCTTTGAAAGGAATGGACAGTACACTCATATGGAAGAAGGTGATGAAGAATATTAGAAAATTAACATCTCAATTGGGACAGGAGCAGAACTCGAATAAGTGAAACAACTCCCTAAGCCCGCCGCTGTGGCCGAGCGCTTCTAGGCGCTTCAGTCCGGAACCGCGCTGCTGCTACGGTCGCACGTTCGAATCCTGCCTCGAGCATGGATGTGTGTGACGTCCTTAGGTTAGTTATGTTTAAGTAGTTCTATGTCTAGGGGACTGATGACCTCAGATGTTAAGTCCCATAACACTTAGAGCCATTTGAACCGTTTGAACTCCCCTTGCTATAGCATAGTCAGCGAAGGAAGATCCCTGACAGTTGGCAATGAGTTTGGCACGGCCATTCCGCCCGTCTACGTCAACCAATCACGTAACACGATTTTGTACACATCTCTATGGCAACGCCTCTGCGTTCTCACAACTCTGTAGAAGACTATTATCTCGCCTGCAGCCATTTGTGCTTCGCAGTTGGAGGCTGGCAACAGCACTACCAGCTATCAGGTATCTTCTCTTGTCGATTCTACTACGGGAACCAAGATTACACAGGATGGCAGAAGGAAGCGCCATAACAGAAGTAGACTGGCATAGGAGAAGAAAGTTTTCTTCAGTAAAAGGGTTCTCCTTGTATAAAATATTGATATGCAGCCGAGGAGGAAATTATTGTACTTCCTTATCACCGTATATGTTAGGGCGTAATGTCAAGCGGCGGAATGCCAGTCGGAAACTTTAGAGCAAAGAGGGTTGTATACAAGACGTCAGCCAATTGCACGCTTACCGACCCCTCTCTAGGACGACAACGCGATAGCAGCGGCCTCTAGGCGAAGAGAACATAAGCGCCGCTCCCGACGAGTTATACAGAAGCGTGAAGACTAGCGACCTGGAAAGGAGCATCCACTGTATTACTTCACTTGTATTGGGATCGTTATACTGAAGGACATTGATTATATGGAATGTCGCCCTTTGCTTCTATGTATTTGTCAACGTTTAGTATTGTCATTGACTTATTTCGAAATAAAACTCTTTAATACGATTTACTTGAATCGTTGTCTAGCGATCCGAGCAAGCAGGATTCCTAGGCACCCCATATTCGACGCCTAGGCAGGATAAGACAGTATGGAAGTCAAGCCTAATTCGGTGGAAATTTCGGGGATGAAAAATCTGGAAACATTCGAATTGCGATGTATTGAAGAATTTTAAATATAAATAGGAGAATAAAGTACTATATTCAGAACCAATAAAAGGAACAAATGACAAAATCAGTTTATGCAAGGCCATTATCAGATGACAGGGACAAGATGCTGCAGCATCCACTTCGAAATCAGTGACTTGGCGCAGGAACGAGCAATGGTGGGAAAAAAAATAGGTGCAGGCCAAGACTACAGTATGCCATACAGTCTACAGTAGATGATTCAAATAATAGTTACGTGGAAATGAGAAGACTGGCCCAAGATAGCGAAAGATGGCAGACAGTGTCAAACCAATCGAAAAACTGACTGAAACAGCCGAATGATGATTACTCATCTCTTCCGGGATAACACTCTAGACATTGCTGCAGAGAACACGAAGCAAGGGTAGGATGACAATGAATAACTATCGATACTTCCCCGAGCAATTCGCCTATCGGATGGTGATCCCCGAATGTTACTCAGCGTTGCAAGGCCCGTCACAGCTTCTGCAGCTAGGCTACTGACCGCTTCTTCCATTTTGTGACTGTTTGCTGTGTTAGCAATGTTTGACCTGATGGAATAGACTCTCAGACGTTATTTGCTGACCAAGTTGTATTCGCTCTCGCTGCCCGCGAAGAAATTGCCGGGATTCGCGGCAACACACACGCACGCACGCACGCACGTCGCGTGTGTGTGTGTGTGTGTGAATGTGTGTGTGTGTGTGTGTGTGTGTGGTTGGGAGAGGGGAGGGGGGGCATTACCGTGATGAAAACTGTTGCCGGAGCGGAGCGGAGTGTATTGACACGGAGAAGCTCCCTAGTGGTTTAGATTCCCGTGAGAGATTCGGAGAGTTTGCTAGCAGATTGGAGCCAGCGGCGGGACAAATCGGGCACCTGTGCCGGCTTCTCAAAGTTCACAGTCTAATCTGCTCGACTGTGCAACGAGTGCTCAGCCGAAACTGATGTAAAAGTGCGGCAGAGATGTTAGCGACCATTGCACACGTTCTACGGATGTACCGATTACCATGGTTTATTTCATAAACATTAAAACAGAAGTATGCCACGAGTAAATATACATCTACAAGCATTTTCTTTATAGAGGAAAACGGGGAATGGCTTCTCAGTCTAATAGTTACTAACATGACGGCTGCAGATACATTTTTTTATTTTAAAATGGTTTTACGTTGTTCGTCCTTACTTAAGACATACCAATACTCTATGCCAAGCCTTCGGAGAGCCACCTCCCCCCCCCCCCCCCGTCCCCTTCACCCTTTGACGCATTTGACGCATTTGAAGTTACATATTTGCAGTGGTTATCGAAAAATGACTTCTATATAACTACCATAAAAACTGACAATATCTGGTGTATCGGATACAAGCTCAGCCGAAATTTTTGCGAAGAACCTAACGGTGTTCCGAAAGGATAGGCTAAACACGGTTGGCGGAGGCGTGTTTGTTGCTGTCAGAAGTAGTTTAACTTGTCGCGAAATTGAAGTAGATACTTCCTGTGAGTTAGTATGGGCAGAGGTCATTGTTGGCAACCGGAATAAAATAATAATTGGATCCATTTACCGACCTCCCACTTCAGATGATACAGTTGCTGAAAGATTCAAAGAAAACTTAAGTTTGATTTCAAACACGTACCCGAATCGTACCATAATAGTTGGTGGTGACTTTAATTTACCCTCGATATGTTGGCGAAAGTACACGTTTAATTCCGGAGGTACGCATAAAATATCATCCGAAATTATGCTAAGCGCATTCTCTGAAAATTATCTCGAGCAATTAGTTCAGGAGCCCACGCGAATAGTAAACGCTTGTGTAAACACACTTGACCTCTTAGCAACAAATAATCCTGAGTTAATAATGAGCATCAAAATCGATTCAGGTATTAGTGAACACAGGGCTGTTGTAGCAAGACTGAATATTGTAATCCCCAAATCCTCGAAAAATAAGCGAAAAATATACCTATTCAAAAAAGCAGATAAAAATTCACTTGACGCCTTACTAAGAGACAACCTCGACTCATTCCAAAATGATAATATAAGTGTAGACCAGGTGTGGCTTAAATTCAAAGAAATAGTATCGGCAGCAATTGAGAGATTTATACCAAATAAATTAAGAAACGACGGAGCTGATTCTCCTTGGTACACAAGACGGGTTAGAACACTGTTGCAGAAACAACGAAACAAACATGCCAAATTTAAACAGACACAAATTCCTCAAGATGCCGATCTTTTACAGAAGCTCGAAACTTAGCGCGGACTTCAATGCGAGATGCTTATAACAGTTTCCACAACGAAACTTTGTCTCGAAACATGGCAGAAAATCCAAAGCGATTCTGGTCGTATGTGAAGTATGTTAGCGGCAAGAAACAATCAATGCCTTCTCTGCACGATAACAATGGAGGAATCATTGAAGATAGTGCTGCCAAAGATGAGTTACTAAACACAGCCTTCCGAAATGCCTTCACAAACGAAGACGAAGTAAACATTCCAGATTTCGAATCGAGAACAGCTGCCAACATGGGTAACGTAGAAGTAAATATCCTCGGAGTAGTGAACCAACTTAAATCACTTAATAAAAGCAAGTCTTCTGGTCCAGACTGTATAGCAGTTAGGTTCGTTTCCGAGTATGCTGATGCATTATCTCCATACTTAACAATCATATACAACCGTTCTCTCGACGAAAGATCCATACACAAAGACTGGAAAGTTGCACAGGTCACACCTATATTCAAGAAAGGTAGTAGGGGTAAGCCACTAAATTACAGGCCTATATAGTTAACGTCGATATGCAGCAGGATTTTAGTACATATATTGTGTTCCAACATAATGAATTACCTCGAAGAAAACGGTCTATTGACACACAGTCAACATGGGTTTAGAAAACATCGTTCCTGTGAAACACAACTAGCTCTTTATTCACACGAAGTGCTGAGTGCTGTTGACAAGGGATTTCAGATCGATTCCGTATCTCTGGATTATCACACAAGCGCCGTTATGTGACTGGATCTGTGATTTCCTGTCAGAGAGGTCACAGTTCGTTGCAATTGACGGAAAGTCATCGAGTAAAACAAAAGTGATTTCTGGCGTTCCCCAAGGTAGTGTTATAGGCTCTTTGCTGTTCCTTATCTATATAAACGATTTGGGAGACAATCTGAGCAGCCGTCTTAGGTTGTTTGCAGATGACGCTGTAGTTTATCGACTAATAAAGTCATCAGAAGATCGAAACAAACTGTAAAACGATTTAGAAGAAATGTCGGAATGGTGCAAACAGTGGCAGTTGACCTTAACTAACGAAAAGTGTGAGGTCATCCACATGAGTGCTAAAAGGAACGCGTTAAACTTCGGTTGCACGATAAATCAGTGTAATCTAAAAGCCGTAAATTCAACTAAATACCTAGGTATTACAATTACGAACAATTGAAATTGGAAGGAACACACAGTAAATGTTGTGTGGATGGCTAACCAAAAACTGCGTTTTATTGACAGGACACTTAGAAAATGTAAAAGACCTACTAAGGAGACTGCCTACACTACACTTGTCCGTCCACTTCTAGAATAATGTTGAGCGGTGTGGGATCCTTACCAGATAGGACTGACTGAGTACATCGAAAAAGTTGAAAGAAAGGCAGCACTTTTTGTATTATCGCGAAATATGGGAGAGAATGTCACAGAAATGATACAGGATTTGGGATGGACACCATTAAAAGAAAGGCGTTTTTCGTTGCGACGGAATCTTCTCACGAAATTCCCATCACCAACTTTCTCCTCTGAATGCGAAAATATTTTGTTGATACCGACTTACATAGGGAGGAACGATCACCGAGATAAAATAAGGGAAATAAGAGGTCGTACGGAATGATATAGGTGTTCATTCTTCCCGCGCCCTATACGAGATTGGAATAATAGAGAATTGTAAAGGTGGTTCGGTGAACCCTCTGCCAGGCACTTTTACAGAGTATCCATGTAGATGTAGATACATGGGGAGTTATTAGTGCGTGACAATGACGAAAACATTATTCTTATGTTCCTACGAGAATAAATGACAATGCAACTAAATTTCATAAAATCAAAAATCACTATAATACATGTAAAGATTTTATGAAGTATAAGTAATCGACATTTCGATAAATCACTAGATTGATGTCCATGCTAACGATACATCGACGTTACAGTATCGATACTTTGATTTATCGGATTTTCAGATTCATCGAAAATATTGAGTCTTATCGGAAAACAAATCTTTCACTGCTGACTGACACACAAATTTTTCAAGTAAATTATTCTAACATCTAAAAGAAAAATTGAAGTTTAATTGCTATAAAATAAATTTTATGGAAATGGTTAGTTACATTAAAAACAGACGTTTCTGTGAGAGCAGGTCATGAAGTCGATCAGCCGCCGTGCTATAATCTTCAATGATGTCATTTGTATGAGCTATGGAGTCAGAACACTGCTGCCCACCCTAGGAGCCACTATTTCTCTTTCAAGAACCAGCACAGAAACTGAGTGCAGCCTGTGGCATTCCTCCGCCACCCCCACACCCAGTTATGATTACACTACATTAGGGTACTGATTTTTTTCCCTTTCTCCTGTGCTTTCTTTTTTCTTGTTTTCTGATTTATTTTTTGGTACACTGAAAGATTTAGCTTAAGATCAGATTCGTAACTGTATTTATTCGTTCAATTTTTTCTGTTTAGGTCATGGAGGTGTTATTGTTAGATGTGCTACTTTAATTTCTTTTGATGCAGTATTTTCTCGTGTTTACAAGTTATTGAAAATTATTTTCAATTGACAGAATACAGTGAAGTGGTAATTTTGTATGGAATTGTAAATCGATGTTCTGCGTATTGGCAGACTTTTTAAAAGTATAATGTTGAGCGTGATCTGTTCAGCTGTAGAAACATATCAGTAAGTCACGAAAGAAGACACCAGTAAGAGTCTGGATCGAGGACGGAAGACGATTGCCGCGACACGTGAGTGCAAGTGTACTGTGTCCATGGCGGATGTAAACTATCTACCTTAACAGTGATACGCTTCTGTGGTTTCAGTACGTGTTGTGAACAAGGAACTAGTAAGAAAACTCGTCACACTGTTTCTAATTTGAAACCCCTGCTCGGTACACTAATCTTAAAAAAATATGAGCCGCTTGAAGGCTATACATGTACGTTTTAGAGCTAACCGCGGACTGTCAGATTGAACTGAATTAAGGTGATGCGTTTTCTCTTCGTGAACTAATATTTAATACATTAACCTTGAATGTACAGTGAGCCGATCGACGCGTAACCGATGTGAGTGTAGCCGAGTGGTTCTAGGCGCTTCAGTCCATAACCACGCGGCTGCTACGGTCGCAGGTTCGAATCATGCCTCGGGCATGGATGTGTGTGATGTCCTTAGGTTATTTAGGTTGACATAGTTCTATGTCTAGGGGACTGATGACCTCAGATGTTAAGCCCCATAGTGATTACACACATTTTTTCAATGTGAGTGTACGTTGACTATTGCGCTCAGTACGGAGTATTGGCGAGTAACGCAGATTGTTAAATTAGATTACAAATATATTAGTGTCCCGTCTTATTGAGGATTCTGGCACAGGTACTGTGAAATTTTCCGAGCTGCGATCGAACGGAAAACTGTAAATTCAGAACTATGCCTAGCAACGGTTCAGAAACATCACGTGTAAAGTGAACGATGCGTGTCTTATCTAAGTCGCTGCATGTAGACATGCCTCCTGCTGTATCTAAAAGTGATGCGTATGATCAAGTGGATTAGCAAGACGCCGATAATTACTGGCCTACTCGCGTAAGGATTATGGCTCAACAGCGCCGACGGCGACGACTCGCCCACACTGCCAGCGAAGTGAAGACTCACTTTATATCTCAAGTCCTTAGCCCTCGCGAAGTATTACTGAAAAGAACTTTATACTGAAGCTATTAGTTGTGTGGAAGTACTGTTAATTCCCTTTTAACGGTAGGACGCATGGTGTTGAAAACAGACACTAATGCTTACGCACGACCTGCGTCGCCCTGTTCTTATTTTAAATCGTTATCTTTTCGCACTGCCATTTTGTGCAGTTGAATTTATTTTTCCAAATGTATTGTCGTATTGAAATGTCCCTAAGTTATACTATAATAATCTGGTGGGCCTAAGTAATATTTTTTTAATTTTTTAAAGAATTCTCTAAGAGTTTATTTGTATCAGTTACAATCATTTACATACAACATCTACAAACGATTATATTGTTGCACTTAATAGTTGCAGCTCTACAAGTCACAAGAATATTTAAGTTCATTTCCATGAATTAAAACACCCTAACTACTCACGATAATAGGAATTATATGCCATATTTTAACAAAAATTGCTATACATTTTTTAATAAAATCTTTAATTTTTCTTAGTTTACAACATTTGATGAACAAAAAGCACAGACATTGGCACTATGTTCTTTACAGATGTAGTTTGTACACTTCATACATTTCATGGTGTTTTTCCTATATTTGTTATATGGACAATATCTGCACCTTTTTCTCTTTCCCGATACAGCTAATGGGTTCAGCGTTGAGACATCTTTTTGCACACCATATCAGTGAATGTTTTCTTTGAGTGATTAGGGATCTGAATTCGAAGGCCGCGCTTAATTAGCCGAGCGGTCTGAGGCGCTGCAGTCATGGACTGTGCGGCTGGTCCCGGCGGAGGTTTGAGTCCTCCTTCGGGCATGGATGTGTGTGTTTGTCCTTAGGATAATTTAGGTTAAGTAGTGTATAAGCTTAGGGACTGGTGACCTTAGCAGTTAAGTCCCATAAGATTTCCCACACATTTGAACATTTTTCTGAATTCGAAGCTCCATTAATGGCCTTATCATTTCCTCTACTAAGTGCCTCAAACGCTTTCTGTCGCTTCTTCCAATATGTTATGTCAGATGTTGGGCAGAAAATAAATTTTCACTGTTCATTGCTGGAAAGACAATCATATTCATCCATAATGCAAATGGCCATCTCGTTGTTTGCATCTTGCAGGTGTAATATCGAACCTTCTGATCCATTTGATCTACTCCACCTTGTTTGTAATGACAGGAATTTAAAATATCTGGTTTCTTTTTTAAGTGTTTGATCATGTCGTGTTGTGATGTATTGCGGTAATTAGAACTATTGACTTTCTTCCTTTTTTGAAGCATAACTCACCATTGTTATTCAACCTCTACAGGAAAATAACGAGTAATGCATTGCTCTTGAGCTGGACAGTTTCATCTCATTGAGAATTTCTAGTTTACTTCGTTTGATTGTCCCCACCACTGTAATTTGATTTTGAAGTATCTCTTCTGCCTGTTGAACACTAATGAAGAAGTGAACGTTGCAAGGCCACAGCTTAATGTAAGCGTCGGTCCTGTGAAAAGCTGGTACATTAATAACTGGTGTATCCGCCAGAATGTTGGACGCCATCATGTGAATGTGTGGATGACACTGGAGTTGTCGTCTGATGTGTCCCATATGACCTCGATTGGAGAAAGATTTGGAGATCCAGCAGGTCAAGGCAACATGTCGACACTCCATACAGAGGATGTTGGGTTAAAACAGCGGTATGTCTGCGTGATTTATCCTGTTGGAAAAAGCTCCCTGGAACGCTCTTCATAAGTGCCAGCACAAAAAGCCCAAGCACCAGACAGACGAACAAATTTACAGTCACGCTGTGTGGGATAACCACGGAAGTGCTCCTGCTGTCATTCAAAATCGTATCCCAGACCATACCTCCACGTGTGGGTCAAGGCTGCAGACAGGCTGGTTGTAGGCGCTCACCTGGCCTCCTCCTAGCCAACACTCAGGCATCACTGGCACGGAGGCAGAACTGGCTTTCATCAGAAAACACAACAGACCTCCAATGAGCTCTCGTTTGAGACCACTCAACTAGTAAAAGGCAGTGGTTTTGGATCAATGTAATGCTAGATGCTGAGCGTCTGGCTCGGAGCTGCACTTAAAATAAACGATTTGTAACAGTCCTTTGCGTCACTATGGTGCCAGGTGGTGCTCAAATTCTGCTGCAGACACAGTACGATGCGCCACAACCATATACCGAAAACGACGATGTCTTCTTGCGACCGTAACTTCCCGTGAGCACCGCTGCCAGGTATTATGTACAGTGGCTACATTCCTGCCAAGTCTTTCTCCAGTATCGCTGAAGGAACATCCAACTTCTCGTGGCCCTATTACACGACCTCGTTTAAACTCTGTGAGATACTGATAATGGCGTCTTCGTCGTCTTGAAAGCATTCATGACCAACATCAGCTCACTACGTCCAGTCTCAAAGGTAACTAACGCTCACGATCGTTACAGCGAGTATTTCAAGCAAATCAGATTTTTATCCTCATAGTAGCTTTACTGGTGCCATACTCTGGCGTGAAATTTGAACAGACGTCATCTTTAAGATGTAGAAACACGCCAACAAACTTCGTTTAATGGGCACAACTCCTTCTTTGTGCTGAGATTTTTCTCCCCATCAGTGTATTACGACTAATGTTTGCGCTGGTATCTCTCAGCTGTTGATGTGGAACATCATTTACATACTTGTCTGAAGTAATATTATCAGCAGTATTCTGAGCGTCCAGGACATTCGTATCAGCAGGTTCAAAATTTGATTCTTCTCTATTTCTAGCTCCCAATTTTCCCTTCTTCGCGTGAATTAGCTCCTTCACACCACTGAGTGACAACACTCTCAAAACTAGCTACAGTGGCAATTACTAACTATCTTCTTTTTCTTCATGAGGCCATAACATACTGCGTGTCACTCAACAATAGCTGATGCAAATCTAAACAAGTTATGATGATAAAAGTACCAGTACTGGGGCAACAAACAAACTACGCTAACGACGACAGTGGCAGTAGGAGCACGGGACAACAGTATTATGCAACAATAAAGCATGCAATTGCAAAAACCTCAAAGGTATACCGTCATGTCCGATTAATAAAGGTTATTTCTACTAGTTTTGGTCTAATATGACTGCGACATTTACTACTTCTACTGCTGCTTTTGCTGCTGATGCTACTACTGCTGCTGCTAATATAACCACAACCTCTGCTACTGTTAGATTAATAACTTCTCCTAGGCGCCACAGTCTGGAGCTGCGCGACCGCTACGGTCGCAGGTTCGAAACCTGCCTCGGGCATGGATGTGTGTGTCGTCCTTAGGTTAGTTCGGTTTATGTAGTTCTAAGTTCTAGGAGACTGATGACCTCAGCAGTTAAGTCCCATAGTGCTCAGAGTCATTTGAACCGAATTCTCCTAAGCAAATGTGAAAGTCAGTATGGAGTAGTGAGCATATATACCTGTAAGGTGACTTCTGCAGTCCTGTATATACATTGACGATGTTTCATCAACTATTTTGAATTCTGGAAAATAGCCTGGAAAAAAATTTAAATCAGACATGATAAGATAAATGCCATGGGTAATCGGAAGGATATGGCTAAAACGGTTGAAATCAGTTGAGTTATCACAGGAAAATATATAAAGTAAGACATTCAATGACCTCCGAAGCCCAGTTTATGTATAGTAAGATTAAGGTTAATGTCTTTCAGTTAACTGTAATTCCACTTAATGTTGAATAGCGTTTTCCAGTAATTTTATGTGTTATTTACGTGTGTAATTTACAGTTTTTCCACGTTGTCCTATTTAGTGTCCATTTTCATGTTAATTATAGTTGAATGTTGAGCAAATATGTGCATTGTGCAGTGCACACCATTCAGTTAGAAGATACCAGGCAACCGGTGTGTTGAATGAAGTACTCTGGTAGGGGGAACTTTTGATTTCGGCAGGTATGTGAGTAATCATCATGTTATTGTTTTATGAGCTTTCCTTGTGTGTGAGGGCGTAATGTTGAGTTTATCCTTGGAGAATTTAAGGAATCTAGGTTTCAGTTAGTTGCTAACATACGAACGTGAGATATCATGGGAGACATATCGGGATTGCTACACTTTTACACTACTGGCCATTGAAATTGCTACACCACGAAATGACGTGCTACAGACGCGAAATTTAACCGACAGGAAGACGATGCTGTGATATGCAAATGAATAGCTTTTCAGAGCATTCACACAAGGTTGACGCCGGTGGTGACACCTACAACACGCTGACATGAGGAAAGTTTCCAACCGATTTCTCATACACAAACAGCAGTTGGCCGGCGTTGCCTGGTGAAACGTTGTTGTGATGCCTCGTGTAAGGAGGAGAAATGCGTACCATCACATTTCCGACTTGGATAAAGGTCGGATTGTAGCCTATCGCGATTGCGGTTTATCGTATCGAGACATTGCTGCTCGCGTTGGTCGAGATCCAATGACTGACTGCAGAATATGTAATCGGTGGATTCAGGAGGGTAATACGGAACGCCGTGCTGGATCCCAACAGCCTCGTATCACTAGCAGTCGAGATGACAGGCATCTTATCCGCATGGCTATAACGGATCATGCAGCCACGTCTCGATTCCTGAGTCAACAGATGGGGACGTTTGCAAGACAACAATCATCTGCACGAACAGTTCGCCGACGTTTGCAGCAGCATGAGCTATAAGCTCGGAGACCATGGCTGCGGTTACCCTTGACGCTGCATCACAGACAGGAGCGCCTGCGATGGTGTACTCAGCGACGAACCTGCGTGCATGATTGGCAAAACGTCATTTTTCGGATGAATCCAAGTTCTGGAATGAGATTTTCACTCTGCAGCGGAGTGTGCGCTGATATGAAACTTCCTGGCAGATTAAAACCGTGTGCCCTACCGAGACACGAACTCGGGACCTTTGCCTTTCGCGGGCAAGTGCTCTACCATCTTTTTTTTTGCGACGGTGGGGGCTTGGGGGGCAAAGTGGCAGGGGTCGAAACCTGAGGCCTAGCCACAGTGTCCCCCTCACCACCACCGAGCCTGTGGTGCTTAGGGAAATAGGAGACACAGGAATCAACAGTAGTGGAAGGCGTTGTTATATATTTATTTGCTTGTGTTTTGTAAGATTCACTAATATCATGAAATTATGGGAACACATCGGCGAGAAAGAAAAGAAATATAAATTCTGGTTAAGGAAAAAGAAAGGAAAAAGGAAAAGCAAAAAGAAATAAAATCCGCGCAATCTGCGACGCGCTCTCCCATCCGCGGAGGTCAGAAGTAGAATAGATCGTAGGCGGTTGAAACTCAGACACCGCCGGGGGAGGAGGGGTGGGTGCCCTCTGAGCCAGGCGCCCCCCAACTCAGTAGAGGTCTAACAAAGACCGCTCGAAGATAGTTAGCAAATAATGTTCGGTAACGTGGCGTATTCTCGAGAGCTGCATGGGCTGTTCGTAAATAGGTCCAAAAGTCGAGGCGGGATTTAGGTCCCTCATGAAAGAGATAAGCGACCGCCCATCCTTTGACCCACGTAATAGCATGACATTTGGCGGCGGGGAAATGTCGGTCCTCCGGGTATAGAAACATTCGAGGTTCGATTGTGTCTGGTGGCACCCGGAGATAGCAGGCAATGATTTGCTGCACGAAGCGCCATACATCTTGCGATGAGGCGCATGTCAGACGGTGTTCATCAGTGTCCAGTTGCTGGCAAAGGAGACAAAGAGGGGATTCTGACAAGCCAATGTTGTGCAGGCGCTGCTTCGTGGCAAATTTCCTGTTGACTATGTGATACCACAGTGCCCGGACGTTCGTAGGGAGGAAGGGCTGGTGGACGGTAGTCCACACTATGGGCCACTGGATGGAGGGATGTTTGGTCTCTATCACATTCCGGGGAACACAGCGCAGCAACAGGCTGTAAAAATCCTTAGTCCAAGGTGGTCGTGTATCTGGGAGACTTGTATATATGTAACTGTAGTCGACGAAAAAGGTCGAAATATGGGACAAATAAGGCACGATATGGCCGACAGACACCGGTGATGAGGTGGAAGCAGGTAGGAGGACCTCAAGCAAGCTGCGTGTTAGAGATGTACCGTGGCCAATCCACTGTTTTCTCATGGTACTCATGTACAAGGCTGCAGCTCGCATACGGACATTGACGAGCCTGACGCCACCATACCGTGAGGGCAGGGTAAGTGTCTCATAACGGACTTTAAACATTGAACCAGCCGTGAGATAATAGCCAAAAGCCGCCTGAAGGTTGCGCCCAATTTCAGTTGGCAGAGGGAGATCTTGCGCGATGTGAACCAATTTTGATGCCACATAAAGATTAATAAACTCAACCTGTTGAAGTGTGTCCTGGCGGCGCAAGAGGTTCTGGCGGACGTCGTTGCGGGTGACGTGTAACAGGCGACGGAAATTCGTTGCCGCTGTGCGTGTGACCGTGGGGGTAAAGGTAATGCCCAGGTACCGGAAAGTCCGCGCAAGCGGCAGGGGTGCCACTTCACCCTCCTGGAGGCCTCGTCCAGTCTGCATTGCAGAAGATTTGGCGACATTCATGGCACTGCCAGCGACAGCCCCATAACGGGTAATCAATTCGAGGGCTTCCCGAATCTCAGAGCCGGAGCGAATGAGGAGGAGGAGGTCATCAGCATATGCCCGACAGCGAAAAGTGTGTTGGCGTAGGGTGAGGCCAGAGAGCTTGGTCGTCAAGCCACCAATAAGGGGCTCAAGGGCAATGGCATACAGAAGGGTAGTGAGGGGCACCCCTGCCGGATCGAATGGCAGATAGGTACCGGCCCTGCTAAACGTCCATTGACTTGGACACGTGAACTGGCACTGTCGTAAAGACGCCGGATGACGTCGAGAAACGGAGGGGGGATGCTCATTCGGGCTGCCACCGGAAACAGGAAACGATGACGCACTTTATCGAAGGCGCTGTCGAAGTCTATAGCGACGACCGCTGCCCGGAGTCTGCAGGCCGCCGCTATCGCAATTAAGTCGCGGCATTCCCCTGTGGCAGTCTGTATGTTAACCTGTCCGCCAGGCGTCGTTTACTCTGGCGAGAGGATATGAGGGAGTGTAGTTCGGAGCGGAATTTTCAGTAAGCGCGCGAAAATCTTGTAATCAGCATTGAGTAGGGTGAGCGGTCTGTAACTCGCGACCATCGAACCTCGGGCTGGTTTGTGGACCGGTATAATGATGCACTCAGCAAAGGCGGGTGGGATTGCTTGGTCAGATGTTATCAGTTCTTGATACATAGTCGTCCACCGTGGTGCCATGAGGTCCCGAAAGGTACGGTAAAACTCAATCGGTAAGCCGTCAAAGCCGGGCGATCTGTTGACTGCACCCTTGGCGATGGCGTGGTTGACTTCGTCTAGCGTGACCGGCACTGTCAAAGCATCCGCCGCCGTGTGGGGGAGGGTGCGCGTGACGTAATGCAAAATGGAGTCGTCTGCTGCAGTTTCAGCGTCTTCATCACTATAAGTACGACGGTAGTGCTCGACGAATGCGTGGACGATGTCATTCTGAGTGGTCACCTGCGTTCCATGAGGCGTGGTCAGAGTGCTGATGATCTGCCAACGACGCCTTCGTTTGTCGGACACTATATCATGCATGGATGGATTTCTAAATCCGCGTGATCGTGGCGCCGCGTCCGTATCACGACCCTTTGCAGTTTCCGGCGTGCCAGCGCAATTATCTTCGCCTTAGTTCTTTGCCTTTTCAACTGGTTGTCCGGGGTTAGTGGTTGAGCATCCAGATCTCGGAGAATCGCGTAATAGAGGTCAACAGTGGTGCGATGCAAGTCGGCCATGTCCTTCCCGTATCTCATCAGTGTCCGCCGGATCGCCGGCTTGGCGCAGTCCAACCACCATGTCAATGTCGACTGATAGCGGGGAAGGCGTCGCTCGCAGGCTGTCCACGTTTCAGTGACTTGTTGGCGACTCGTCAGGTCATGCAAGTGTGAGGTATTGAGTTTCCATGGCGCACGGCTGCGCCATACCGATTGCGGCGGAAGGATGACCGTACAGATGTAAGCGCAATGGTCGGAAAAGGCCAGCGGCCATCTTTCAGCGCCCCGTATCGCAGATCTAAGAGTTTGTGAGACATATATCCTGTCTAGTCGGCTTGCGGAATGACTTGTAAGAAAGGTATGGCCAGAAAGGTCGCCGTGTTGAACTTCCCAGGTATCGTGAAGCAGGAGGTCTCGCACCACTATACGTAGCTCCTGGCATGTAGTATAGTGGGGAATCTGATCTTTAGAATGCAGAACGCAGTTAAAATCACCTCCTAGTAGGCAATGGTCAAAACGCCCTAAAAACAGGGAAGCGATTTCCTCGGAATAAAACTGGGCTCTTTCATGCCGTCGGTCGGTGCCTGAGGGAACGTATACATTAATGATGCGTGTCCCTATGGCAGTGAGTGCCATGCCCCGAGCTGATGGAAGCAAGGCAACATCGGTCACAGAAATCCCGTGGCGGACGTAGATGGCCACCCCGCGGCCCACAGGATCACTCGCGGAGGCGTGGGCGGTATAGCCATTGATATCAGGGAGACTAACCAAGTGAACTTCCTGCAGGAGGGCGAAATCAGTATCCGAAGCCCAGAACATCTCCTGCATAAGGCGGATTTTCACCCTGGAACGGATGTTGTTGGTGTTGATGGTTGCTATCCGGTAGGCCTGGTGTCGGATTGCTGGAGGCTGGTCCACTCCGCCGTCCGCGCAAGGGTGTGGGCGTCGCAGCGGAACGTTATCCCGCTGGCCCGCAGGGGAGTCTGGGGAGAGTATGATTAGTGGTGCGGCCGTGACGGCGCGGTGTCCCGTAACGGATCCTGCTTCTTGACCTCCTCCTCGTGCCACGCCGTGGAAGCGGAAACTGGTGTATCGTCCATTTCGTCTGCAGAAGATGTTGTAATTGTGCGTGGTGTAGTGTCGCCTGTGTTACGTTCATGATTTAGTTCAGCGTCAGCACGGGGCTCAGGCACACCGATAGATGTCTCCGCACTCATTACGTCTTCGTCAGCAGTAGCGGGTTCTGAGGCCTCGTGCTGGTCAACAGTTACGTCCTCCTCGACTTGTAACGTCTCCTCTTGGCCGGAAACGGTGCGACGTCTTCGCTTGCGACGTTTCGGGGAACGTTGTTTCCTTGTGCGACCCTCCGTGTCCGACGACGCAAGGGAGTCGCGTCGTTCTGGCAGAAAGGCCGCTGTAGGAACGATGAGTGAGTCGATCTCCATCGTGTTTCCGAGGCCAGGGTCAGCGTCTGGTTGCGCCGGCATCTTCGGAGCGGCGTCGATGGCCGGCCGAGGCGGCGGGTCGTCCGAGGCGCTCTCCGTCGGTGTCTGGTCGGGTTCGTTGGTGGCGTCGTTTGTGGTGACCGGGTGACGTTGCAAAGCGGTAGGAGAAGCTAGAGCAGCGGCATAGGTCACCGGTAGCACCGTAGGTTGCGACGTGGGTGGTTCTTCGGCAGGTGAAAGTTGCGTAATACGCCGATCTACGCATTCGGATCTAAGGTGGCCTTCTTTGCCGCACCCGGAACAGGTCCGAGGCTGGCCGTCGTATATAATTATTGCACGGCATCCGCCGATCTGTAAGTAGGACGGGACGTGGCTTCGGAGATCTATGGTGACCTGTCGGACCCCGTTTAGGACAGGATACGTCCGAAACTATGTCCACTTCTCCGCAGTGTGGCCATGGACTGTGCAGTATGGGCGTAGTGCCGCGACGACTTCCTCAGCAGGAAGTTCGAATGGCAATTCGAAAATGCGTATCATTCGCATACCTAAGCCTGCGTGGTCGACGGTTACCTCCCCCACATTACCATCAGCGTGACAAAAGCGGAGCCCCTGTTTGGTCTCACGTAGTATGCGTTCGCACGCCGCGTCGTTAATGATTTTCACATAGACCGTGCTGCTCACGATGGACAAATGTATGCCGATAATATCTGTCGCCGGGATCTTCACTTCCTCTCGCAGAAAACGCTCCACCTCGAGTGCTTTGGGTCGGGCATAATCGTTGCAGAAAGTAAATCGGAGTGTTGATTTACGGTAACGGTTTGCCATGGATAGTACAAGGTAAGCCGGCACTTAAGCAACGGCCTTCAGAAAGTAAACAAGGCGAGATCGCGCGCCGCACGAAGTCAACACGTACGCGTCCGCTCTGTTGCACTGCCGAAGGCAGACTGTGTCTTCTGAGCTACCGAAGCACGACTCACAGCTTTACTTCTGCCCCCAGGCTGTGTCTAAGCCACGTCTCCGCTATATCCATTCTTTCTGGAGTGCTACTTCTGCATGGTTCGCAGTAGATCTTCTGTAAAGTTTGGAAGGTAGGAGACGAGATACTGGTCCCCCAGGCTGTGGCTAAGCCATGTATCCGCTATATCCTTTTTTTCAGGAGTGCTAGCTCTGCATGGTTCGCAGGAGAGCTTGTGTAAAGGTTGGAAGGTAGGAGACGAGATACTGGCAGAAGTAAAGGTGTTAGTACCGGGTGTGAGTCGTGCTTCGGTAGCTCAGATAGCAGTCTGCGTTCGGCAGGGCAGCAGTGCGCACCGCGCTCGGCCGTCCACGCCGCTGCGCGCGCGGAGTGTTTTGTTTACTTCCTCGTCACAGCGCTTCTCAGTCGAACAAGTTGTAATGGCCAACTCTTACAGGAAGAACA
The DNA here is from genome assembly GCF_021461395.2 of Schistocerca americana. Lineage (NCBI taxonomy): Eukaryota > Metazoa > Arthropoda > Insecta > Orthoptera > Acrididae > Schistocerca > Schistocerca americana. The sequence goes on from NW_025726060.1 coordinate 907,245, forward strand.
CTCTCAAGTTCACCTTCTCAAACGAATACGCACGACCCAAAGCACTGGCCGTCGAACGCTTCCTACGCGAAGACGTGAAGATCCCGCGTGACGAACTCATCGGCATACACCTATCGATCATTAGCAGCGTCGTTTATGTTAAGATGACTTCCGACGCTGCCTGCAACGAGATCATTCAAAGGACGCGACATGGACTAAAATTTCGGCACTCCGACGGAAACGTCGGGCCTGTGGATGTCGACCATGCAGGACTTGGCCTTCGGACGATCCGTGTATTCGAACTGCCTTTCGAGGTGGCTGAAGATGAAGTCATCGCGGCGCTAAGTCCGTTCGGAAAAGTCCAGAGCCACGTTGCCGAGACATGGGCACAGTTTACGACGTATCCGGTGCTTAATGGTGTGAGACAAGTCCGAATCGATCTCAAACGGCACGTTCCATCGTACATTTCTATCGGCGGCTGCCGTGCGGTGGTCATTTACGACGGACAACCTCGAACATGTTCCGGTTGTGGCCAAGAAGGCCACGTCCGTAATGAATGCCTGCAACGCCGCATGACACAACTAAGGCCCGACGATACGAACACCGACAGAACCGTGACCACCCTTCCAGTCACCTATGCTGCGACACTGCACGTCCAGCCCTCACAAGGCGCCGCTCACGAGCGTCTCTCTGGTCCGATACACTCGGAGGCGTCCCAGCACCTTGACACCGGCGATGCCGCCCGTGAACATGTCCAACAGCCGGACACACCCACGCTAGAAGATCACAAGGATACCAATGAGAGTGTTCTGGAGAATGAAGACCGCATCATAGCACCCGCGGCTTTTGTACCGGAACGACGTGAATCTCTTCGTTCCTCAGACACCGAAACTCATTGCCGAAAGCAGAAGTCGCCCAAACGACGAAAAAAACGCCGCAAGACATCAGAATCGACTATTGAGCCCCCTCCGCAGGACGAAGAAATGCCACATCACTCCAAAGGAGAACACGATAACACTTTCTCCTCTGCCACGGAGACGCGTCATCCACAAGACGGTGAACCGTCCGACAGAGATCGTGCGCAAGCGCCGCACCCAGAAGCCATGGAACATAGCACGCCTGTTGTCACCGACGCCATTGAGCCGACTCGGCCAGCGCTGCCACCTCTCGCCGATGTCAAACCTGTCGGACACCTTTCATGGGCGGATGACACGGATTTCCCACCTCCATCTGATGCGGAAATGAGATCTGTTTCTCCGTTAGACCAAAACTAAAATGGGGGAAGTTTCTACGGCGAATCCTGCGACTTCTATGGACTTCCAGCATCCACAACAACAATCTTCACCAGCTACGACCCTATCAACAGCACGGATCTCCCATCAGGCGTACCGAATAGCTACTATCAATACTAATAATATCGGATCCCATGCTAAACTTCAACTGCTCCGTGACACGCTAAGAGCAGCGGACATCGACATCGCCCTGTTACAAGAACTGAGGACAGCGACTTGGACTGGGTGTTATGGATATGAGACGTACGCCGCCCCTGCAGCTATGGAACACACAGGCGCAGCCATCCTCCTCCGAGAAGGAATTGCAGTTTCCGATGTCGCATACCTCCCAACAGCGCGAGGGTTGGCCATAACAGTTGAAGGACTCAAAATCATAAATCTCTACTCCCCATCGGGCACTGATAAACGGAGGGATCGCTCCCAGTTCTACGCAGAAGATATCACGCCTTTATTCCTCGGTCGATTTCAACTGTGTTCTCGAGCGCACAGACCAATACCCCCATTTCACCACATGTCCCGAACTTCGCTTCCTCGTCCGCCGCCTTCGTCTCCTCGACACTTGGCGAGTGATACACGGCGACCGCCCGGGGTATACACACATCACGAGCCACTCCGCCAGCCGACTTGATAGAATATACATCTCTAACGCTCTAAAATCAGTACTCCTCGACGCGGAACGTTGGCCGTCTGCCTTTTCGGATCATGACTATATCTGTACCATGAACCTACGTCGACAATCTATATGGCGCAGTGCAGGACCCTGGAAACTCAATGTCGCGCTACTGCGGGACCCTGAATGTCGACAACAGGTCACCGACACGTGGCACACCTGTGTTCAACGCATTATGCGTTACGAGACCACACTGCAGTGGTGGTTGCTGTGCGCCAAACCGGCCATCCGACGCACATTGACACACTATGGCAGAGCAAAAGCCAGGTGGAATCACCATACAACTGATTTCTACTATAGCGCTCTACGTGAAATCATGGATCATCCTCCATCCCCGGATCGCCTCAAAGAAGCTCAACGCATCAAGGCAAAGATTCTATCCTTGACCAGATGCCGTCTAGAGGGAGCCATTGTACGAGCCCGCAGCCAAGACAGGATTAATGGTGAAGACCCTTCTATGCATCATATTGTTCAAAATGTTCGTCGACGCCGACAGGCTTTAATGACAACTTTAGACTTACCTGATGGACGACGGCTGACTTCGCAAGCTACCATTGCGGATGCATTCACAACGCACTATAGACTTTTCTATCAAGAAGTACCTGCCGGTGCAGAGGCCATTGCTGAGGTTGCCCATGAGACACTTGGTACTCTAAACGCAGCAGCTGCAACCCTCCTGACTGCTGAAGTGACCACCGACGACGTCCAAGGCGCTGTGGCCAAGGGGTCTCTGAATCGATCTCCCGGCCCGGACGGTTTACCTCTCGAATTTTACAGAACCTTCCAAGATTTGATGATGCCACGATGGAGGGACATGTACTGGGAACTTTTGTCCGGCGCGGCGAACCCGCCACCAATGTTCATGGAAGGCTTACTTGTACCAGTCCCGAAACCCGCAGGAGGAACACGACTCGACAGTTATCGGCCGATCACGTTACTCAATTCGGACTTCAAGATTTTCACACGCCTTCTGGCAGTGCGACTCAAACATGTATTACGGGACATTGTCTCCCACGAACAAACATCCTTAGGCGGCGATCGTAATATACAGACGGCCCTCAGTGACTATCGAGATGTGATCGCTGTGGCAACACACTCGCGACTGCCAGGCGCTTTCATCTCCATCGACTTCAAACAAGCGTTTGACCGCGTCAATCATGCATTCCTCAACGCAGTGATGGACCGAATGGCAATTCCCCCGACGTTCACGCACGTGATTATGCGGCTCCTTCGTGGAGCAACGTCCAGACTTCTCGTCAACGGCAGACTTACAGAACCTATACGGATTGAACTTTCAGTACGGCAGGGTTGCCCTTTGTCGACGGTACTTTATGCCATTGCGATGGAACCACGCATTTGCGGATTACGGCGACGTTTGACAGGTATTCCACTCCGGGATCATATGTTCCGCTGCCGAGCTTACGCGGACGACTTGGCCCTCGTCGTACGTTCAGCGGCTGAAGTACAAGCTGCGATGCAGTGGATTACCCGTTACAGTGCAGGGGCTGGGAGCGCTATGAACGTGGCAAAATCATGCGCCATGAAGATCGGCCGCGGCCTTCCCGCAGACAGCGTAGTTCCATTTCAACTGGTAGACACCATTCGTTGTCTCGGATTGGTGTACACGCGAGACATTCGCCGCACCTCGGCGATCAATTTTCGTGCGCTGCTGCAACGCATCCGGGCCAACATACAAAATCACATACTACGCCCGCTGAATATGTGCCAGAGAGTCACCTTCGTCAATACCCATCTGGCAGCTCGGATACCCCATATAGCGCAGATTCTGCCCATCACTGCGACAATGGCGGCCAGGTTACAGGCGGCATTCGGCTATTTCATTTGTTCTGGACACATCTTCAAAGTCCAGTATGAAGCTCTCACCTTACCGAAGCGTGACGGTGGCCTCGATCTGGTTAATGTGAGAGCCAGGACAACGGCACTTTACACCAGCACTATGCTCCGGTTATGGAAAAGCCAAAATGCTAGTTTTTCTGGAATGTTGACCACCGAGCTCGCGCCTGTTTCGAGACGCCCACCGACGTCTTTGGCACACATCCCACCTCCGATGTCACATATCGGCCGTTTCTTTTTGGAGTACAGCTACATATGCACCGAGCTCCCCAGGACCAGGAAGACGACCACCCGCGACATCTACCGCCTTCTCCGAAAGTCTCCACCCCGCAACCCCGTCGAAACACGTCACCCCCAGGTTTCATGGCCTACAGTTTTGAAAACGATCCACCAACCATATCACACCACTGACACCACCTCTATGTGGTACCTTCTCGTCAACGGCAAGTATACTACAAGACAGAAACTACATCGCATCGCACTGGTGGACTCACCCCTGTGCCTCAAGTGCAATGTCGAAGATACAGATTTACATCGTTTTGAGTGTGGGCCAGCAGCAGCTGTCTGGACCCTCGTACAGAAGATTGTGGCTTTCTATCTCCGAGTACCACCACATCACGTTTCTCCCACTATGATGATATATCCCGACACGACCTACTTTCCATCAGCTAAGTGGCACGCCATCACATGGATCAGTGGCATGGCTGTCGACTACCTCTTCCGAGACGACATCGTCGATCCGGCGGACTTTTGGACACGCCTCCAAGTGTATCACCACACCCTTCGCCGGCATCGACACTATCGGGCCACTTTCGCGAACTATTTACAGAGCATTTTCACCAACCCGCCTCAAAGCTGGAATCTCAACGAACCGTGCCAGCCAAGGCTGGACGATCCCACGTTCCCCTTCAATGGTCAATGATAGAATGCATTTTGTTCTGCTGGCGCGCCAAAGTGGAGCATGGCGCGGAAAGTATTCCTATTTTATTTCAGGTCTCTTTTCTCCTCCTCTTCTAAGTTTTTTTTTCTCCCTACACATGTTTATCCCTTTCATACATAGCTCTCTATCTGCAGCCTATTTGTTTTCTTTCTCTTGTGCTCCAAAAAAAAAAAAAAAAATGCTGCTGATGGTGAGACTGTGCACTCATTTATGTTACCAAAAAAACATACAAATACAAAAGAAGGCCGTTGCGGAAATATAGCTATCTTTTATGTTTTACGTTTTCAAAGGATATTGTGTTATTTATGAAGAACGTCGTCTTTTATTTTCATACCCAAGAGGTTTTTATTTGTTTTCTTTAAAAAAAATAATAAAAAAAAAGTTTGGTAGAGCACTTGCCCGCTAAAGGCAAAGGTCCCGAGTTCGAGTAAAAAAAAAAAAAAAGTTGGTAGAGCACTTTCACGCGAAAGGCAAACGTCCCGAGTTCGAGTCTCGGTCGGGCACACAGTTTTAATCTGCCAGGAAGTTTCATATCAGCGCACACTCCGCTCCAGAGTGAAAATCTCATTCTGGAAACATCCCCCAGGCTGTGGCTAAGCCATGTCTCCGCTATATCCTTTCTTTCAGGAGTGCTAGTTCTGCATGGTTCGCAGGAGAGCTTCTGTAAAGTTTGGAAGGTAGGAGACGAGATACTGGCAGAAGTAAAGCTGTGAGTACCGGGTGTGAGTCGTGCTTCGGTAGCTCCGATGGTAGAGCACTTGCCCGCGAAAGGCAAACGTCCCTAGTTCGAGTCTCGGTCGGGTACACAGTTTTGATCTGCCAGGAAGTTTCATATTAGTGCACACTTCGCTGCAGAGTGAATCTCATCCTGGAAACATCCCCCAGGCTGTGGGTAAGCCATGTCTCTGCTATATCCTTTCTTTAAAGAGTGCTAGTTCTGCATGGTTCGCAGGAGAGCTTCTGTAAAGTTTGGAAGGTAGGAGACGAGATACTGGCAGAAGTAAAGCTGTGAGTACCGGGCGTGAGTCGTGCTTCGGTAGCTCAGATGGTAGAGCACTTGCCCGCGAAAGGCAAAGGTCCCGAGTTCGAGTCTCGGTCGGGCACACAGTTTTAATCTGCCAGGAAGTTTCAATCCAGGTTCTGTTTATAGCATCATGATGGTCACATCCGTGTTTGGCGACATCGCGGTGAACGCGTGTTTTCGTCATCGCTATACTGGCGTATCACCCGGCGTGGTGGTATGGGGTGCCATTGGTTACACGTGTCGTTGACCTCTTGTTCGTATTGACGGCACTTTGAACAGTGGACGTTACATTTCAGATGTGTTACGACCCGTGGCTCTACCCTTCATTCGTTCCTTGCGAAACCCTGCATTTCAGCAGGATAATGTACGACCGCATGTTGCAGGTCCTGTACGGGCCTTTTTGGATACAGAAAATGTTCGACTGCTGCCCTGGCCAGCACATTCTCCAGATCTCTCACCAACTGAAAACGTCTGGTCAATGGTGGCCGAGCAACTGGCTCGTCACAATACGCCAGTCACTACTCTTGATGAACTGTGGTGTCGTGTTGAAGCTCCATGGGTAGCTGTATCTGCACACGCCATCCAAGCTCTGTTTGACTCAATACCCAGGCGTATCAAGGCCGTTATTACGGCCAGAAGTGGTTGTTCTGGGTACTGATTTCTCAGGATCTATGCACCCAAATTGCGTGAAAATGGAATCACATGTCAGTTTTTTGTTATAATATATTTGCTCAATGAATACCCGTTCATCATCAGCATTTCTTCTTGGTTTAGCAATTTTAATGGCCAGTAGTGTATTAGATGATCACGGTCATTTCTAGGAAGACTAATATTCTAGGGTGTCCTAATATTCGAAGGTGTCCTATATCGTCATATTTGGCATCATGTAACGCCAGGACAGTGTTTTTTGGGTGCTGCCTTGACGAAATCTATCACTTTTCTGGACGAAATTGAGCGGATGATACAATATTTTTGGATTGTTTTGTTTTCATTAGATCTGCAACATGACGATTGAAGGGAAGGAACGGATAGCTAGCTTCCAGTCATGTAGATGCACAACCTGTATGGAAAATGTAGAAAAACGATGAGTCATTACAAGTCAAAGGAGACGTGTACAGGGTGTTTCCGTAAGAGCGTGCCAAAATTTAACAGGACATAGAGGATGCTTCGCTGAATAATATTTGGTAGGTAACCTCGGATCGGAAATCCCAGCTTCAGGAGACAATAGAAATAAAATTAGATTATTATGTAGTTCTTTATTTACATTAGTTGACTGCAAATACCATTATCGACACAACGAACGTACCATTGGTACTTTATCTTACAAAATGTGTTGAAACTGACGGCCATCAATCTCAGTTCAAGCATGACGTCTGCGAACAAGATTCTGAAGCACCCTGAGAAATATCTCTGGAGTGTTTCCAATCACATAACAGGCAGCTACAATTCTGACACCTAATTCCATCTCTGTATTCACTGAGGTCTCATGCACAAGTGAATTTATATATCCCCATAGGAAATAATCAAGGGGATTCAGGTCAGGCAACATCGCAGACCATGCAATAGGACCTCCGCTTCCAATCCAGCTACCAGTGGTTACTGCTCTATCGTGTTGTACTGTACATCTCTGAATAGCACTGAGCAATAAAGAGGTCTGTCGTTGATTCATAGCACGTTCTGTCATGGGACAACGTAATATGATAAAACAGAGCCACCTTATCGACAACTAAAGTACACAAAACCTTCATCATGACTTCCTGGTAATCAGGGCCGTCATCCTTGTTTCCTTGCAGGAAATAAAGAATGTAAATGTAAATAAACAACACAGTGCGACTAAATTTATACGCATGTTAGCTGAAAATAAGCTGGAAAACAGTGACGCTAGACAAAATGGTAGGCAAATTTACTTCCGTATCTCCTCAAGCTGGCTTCTGCGACCGTACGTTTGAAACGTCCCCTTTGAACAATTATACATGACTGTGCTTAACCTGACACACAATATTTTGTTAGCGCAACGCAATCTGACTTTCAAAATTCCCTACAAAAGAATGGCCCTGAGTAACATTAAACTATACCTTTCAGAAATCACTTACCTCACAAAAATCTTCGCTGCTCAAGCTACTGCAATACAGCGAGTGCCTCTACTGCCAGCTAAATAAAAGATTCAAACTACGGAAGGCACTAACTACTGATAGGGATAGTTAGCAAATGAAAGATATTAATAGAGAACAAACAATGTATTTACCTTGATATCATCATATATAAATATAGCAGTTCATGACAAATTTCAAAACTCCGCCATCTCTCTCCCCACATCCACCACTGCTGGCGGCTCACCTCCAACTGCGCAACGCTACGTGCTGTTCACAGCCAGCTGCCTAACACTACAATGGCGAGTATTACAACAATGCAAAGCAGCCACAGACTGCACACAGCACAGCCAGTGATTTTCATACAGAGGTGGCGTTACCAATAAAAAACCTAAACAGCCTACTTACATAGCCCCCATGCTCATCACAAAAATTTTTACATATTGGATTGGGCGGTGGCCAATACAGATTTGAAAAAAAATTTTTCATAATTACAATAACAAAGAAATCAAATGCACACACTTATTGATACAATATTGGTCAAAAGCTAAAATTTTCTCACAGTCCATAAAGATAGTCCCGATTCATCACAGTAAAATAGCAGTGTTTTTCTCAAAGTCTGAGCAGTAAAAGAAAATGCACACAGAAGTAGTGGATTTCCATGCTGAAGAAGTAGTGTTGTCCTTCCAACGGAAAGACAGTGCTGACTCTTGACATGCAGACAGGTAATGGGCCACAACATAGCAAACCCACAGCAGAGTCATTCGACGTTTTGAAGAATATTGGTAGGTACGCCATCACAGAACAGACCCACTGTAGTCCTGGTAGAGATTACGGTATTGGTGGGCCACCAGAGGTGCAGACCCACTGCAGGCCTTGTAGAAATAATGGTACTGGTGAGTCAGCAAAGGTGTAGACCCACTGTAGTCCTTGTAGAGATGATGGTACTGGTGGGTCATCAAAGATGCAGACCCACTGTAGTCCTTGTAGAAATAATGGTATTGATGGATCATCAAAGATGTAGACCTACTGTAGTCCTTGTAGACACGGCCAGCAGCCATCTGTTGCGACTGTGCAGGTGCACAATCACCATCGAAGAGTCTTGTGGAGAATATAGCAAGTCCATAAACCACCACTTGTCCACTCACAAAAAATTTGTTTGACATGTCCTTAGAACCAGCAATGCTGTTATCCAGTCCCTTGCTGAATTATTAACACATGTGCAAACACTAACAGTCCCAACTTCTCACATATTGTCCATATACTATGACCAACAGAAACGTGTGCAGTGAAATGTAACTAACAAGTTAATAATATCATGAACTGGTGACAAGTACAATTTTATAACATGAGAATACAATTACAAAAATACAGAAAACATCATTAAAACCTAATAATACAGATAACATTTGTAGTAATATGGGCTTTACAAAAGAATCGAAATAACATATACATAAGTGTTACAGGAATTATGACATGAGTACATCCATAAAAGATCAGAGTAACTTTTGAAACATCAACTTCACACATGAGCATTAAACAGAACAGAATTAACAATATCTAACATCTTTACAAAGTAAATAACATATTATTAATGCCAATTATATTCGAGGATAACAGTATTCCTCATCATAGTGAATGTAGCTTAATATTAACAGAAGAAAAATTCTATGAAACTACACAGAGACAGGAAGAAAACAAATACACAAGGGTACACAAACACATAGCGGGATAACACCAATAGGAAAGGACAGGGTTCGTTTTCAGTGTAACATGTGGTACTGCAGTCCAACCCAAAACTTCATATATCTTTCCTCTTATTTCATCCTTTGTTTCCACCAAAAAAATTCTATCTAAGCATGCTTTCTGTATTTATATGTTCACACATTTCTTACCTCAACATTTATTTCCAAGAAAATCCTACCTATACCTGCTTTCTGTACGTTTTTCGTATAGATTCTCAATGTATTTCTTCCAATTCATCGCAACTCATTCTCTTCTATAGTCTACCCCCCCTCTTAAGCTAACTTAAATCTACTGAGCTCAGATGCTAAACTAAGGGACGAGGCAATGCAGCAGCAAATAACAAATTAACACAAACAGCAATGCAAAAAAATGGAAAATTGCAAAGCAAGCTACAGTAAATATAAATTACCAAGCAATGCAACATTACAACTAATATGAGAAAATGTACAGTAACAAGAAGAATAAGTCAGTAGTAAAACTAGCTTAACAGAGTAATACAAAGTGAAATTTAGTAGCACTATGCCTGGCAAATAGCAGCAGAAATAACTTATATCTAAACATGACATAGCTCAAGCAGAAAAAAATATTACAGTAAAAACAACAATGCAGATAAGGGAAGTGTATATTCACATCTTAATGTCTATGTAATTAAAGTGGTGCACCACAACAATTTATTATAAAAAAAATATTACCATGAACTTGAAAAGAAAATTATGTGTCCAGTTACTGTTACTAGTGCCTTCTTATTGTTCTTTCCTTTCCAAGTGCTCCTTTTTTTTAAAGAATGTGGATTACAAAATTATCATTTAATAGATCTGTTGACAGAAAGTGTTCACATTAGCAAATGCATTTCATTTTATAAAAGCAATGCTGCAACACAGCTGGAAACCAGATATCAAGTGAAATAAGCAACTACGAAAAGCAAAGTATAAAAATATCATTCAGTAGTCATGTGACATTTCATAAGTTAGTAGAAACTCTCTCAACTCTCGTAGGAAGACTCTTGTCATAATCAGGTGTGCAGATGAAAAAATATTTCTTGTCATTTTATTAGGCATTTCAGTAAATATCATAAATTACGAGCTCCACAGTATGCTTTCAACAAGGAAATGTCAGTAGCGCGGACAATGGCCTTCCCTTTCTTTTTTTTCTACCTGTGCTTCTGATGAGGCACTCACTTATGACTTGTTCTCCCGGCGTCTGACACAGCTGGGTGCCCACGACGCATTACGTGCAGGTGGTCACTTAACTTTCTTACGGAAATATTTACGACGACAGCAGTTTTCACTACAGTGACAGTCTCATATAAAAATTTCACAGGTCGAGAATTTACGTTGCAAATGTGTAGAAACAAAATCCTATGAATATAACAGTGTCCAAAAAAATTTTCGCCGGCATTGTGATACATTCACGCATTTACACACCTTTCATAACTCTTAAAGTACGATTCTTGGTTTCCAACATCCTGTTCCACAAGTCAAGAGTCCCTAACTTCTATTCATTATTCATATACATATAAACACGTAATCACATTCCTCATATATGGTAGCATCATCTTATTGACATAAACATACCTCAACAGCATAGTACACATCGTCGTCGTAAAAATAACATCATAACACCTCAGTCAAATCTCAAAAACGTCGTAGCTTTCTGCAATAATTTCAAAACCTAAAAAAAATTCTCTGCTCATTTCAATAGTGTCATCTACCTCAAACGTACTTTAAAATCATGCTCCCTTACTAAATATATCATTCAAAGCTCTCATAGTATCACAATGGTTCCGAAAAAATATGAAGAGTTCACACAGTACAGACAAAATACAATTTCGTAAGTGTGAAGTAATCCAACTCTGTAATTGCGTAAACATATGTCACTGATGTAATAAAAAAAAGTTTATCTCTCAGTTACATGATCAGATAGCTGTGTAATTTGTGTGTTAGAGAAATATGGTACCTATGTGTAAAGTTGTATAAGCAAATACCATATTAGCTAGGGCTCCTTGTGCTTGCCAAACACATGGTACACAAAGTAGGCGTGTACCCCCCTGAGGATTAATGTAATTATACCCTCAGGTGTTACAGATTACAGCAATGAAATGAAATGTATCACTGAAAACTTTCTTTGTAATTCAAAAATCTTTAAAAATAAATGTTTTAAGTACAAAATTAATCACTCAAATACGTGTACTGTAGCGCTAAATGTGCATCTTGTTGTAAGATAATCGCTGTGGAAGTGTCGTAGTTATTTTCCTCCGAAAGCTAAGTTCTGCAGAAGTCAATGTACTTACCTCATAATACACAAAAGTGAAATGCTTTGCGTATAAATGTCTTAGTTATTACGCTTATTGCCATGATGAGGAAAGTACTGTGCTGTAACGTATTGTTGTGCTACGGAAAAGGCAGTCTCATTGTAGCTATACTACAAAAGTTACTACTAAAACCTGTTTTACTTTCCAGAATAAAACAGAAAACTGTGCAGATATAAAACAGAAACACTGCAAAAGCAACATTGTAAATTTTCACTCATTAGTAGCGTCATGATAAAACCGTGTAGTTGTCACATAAACTAACCACTGTGTCGTCTGGTATCTCACAGAAAGTACTTTAAACCCAGAATGTATTTTCAAGTAAACCAAAATGTTGCATTAAAATCTCACTAGCAGTACCAGATATAATGTTATTTTTCTCGGAGCCAGCTGGCGCACGTGTCTGCCTGCGGTGCGAGTCATTGTCTGTCTCTTTGTTGCCGCGCGTCGTTACTGGGATTAGGAGGCCTAACTTCCACAAATTCGCCTTGCCGAGAGGGCCCAGCTCTGTTTAAAGCTCGCCTGTTCTGATGGAATTCAGGTCTGTCGTTTTGTCGGTAGTTTACACAGTTTCTTTCGTGTCGGTCATGTGGTGGAGGATTTCTACCTGAATCGTAACTGCGCGCTGAACTGTTGCGTCTGAAATTATTCTGTCTCCCTTGATAATAATAGTTCTCATTACTATATTGTCTGTTTCTATGGTTATCTCTGTCATATTCATTACTACGGAAATGCGATCTTTCTCTGTAACTATTACTCTGCCAATGGTTGTCATATGGGTGGTGTCTGTTTTGGTCACGATTTGCGTTGTAAGAATAGACTTGTCGTGTCCAGTTATTGTTTCTGTCGTCACGGAATTGTGACGGATGTGACCTGTAGTGATTGTTTTCCTGGTTTCGCGTTCCGCGATTGTCAGTGTCAATTTCTAATTCTTGTAAGAGTCCCTGAAATGCTTCAATGTCGTCTTTGCAACGTCCTGCCAAAATAATATGTCGTAAATGTTCAGGCAGTTTGATTAAGCAAATGCGGATGAGTTCTGAGGGGCTGTATGGGTTTGAAAGATACTGATTCTTATGCAACATGTCTTCAAAATATTTCATAAGACTGGAAAATTCAGATTGTTCGAAACGTTTCATCATTATGATGCCATGTTTTACACAGTCTTGTGTAGCTTGAGACCAATATGCTGAGAGGAAGGCATGGTAAAACTCTCCTTCACTGTGGCAATCGTGAATTACCGATCGCATTCTTACAGCTGGTTCATTCTCCAAGTAGCCACACATAAATTCTAATCTGTGTTCTAACGACCAGTTGGGAGGAAAACAATGAGAGAATTGATGGAGCCACGCTTGTGGATGAATGTCGTTGGCAGAATTTTTAAACGTTTTGAATTTACGTGTAGTAATGAACAGCTTATAGTCAAAATCATCATGTCGGCAAGTCGCATGTCGGTCATTGTTACGTCGCTTCGGCGGTTCCAACTCAAAATTCGGTGCACATTGCCAATTTCTTTCATAACTTCCGAAATGCCCTGTGTTATTATTTTGCGGCTTTTCCGTATTTCTAAGTCCCTCTTCCCGTATTGGAGCGCGAGTGTCCTCTGAAATACGTAATTCTTGTATTACCTGCGTCAACTGATCTTGTACTTCCCGGATTTCTCTTTTGTACTGTGTATTGATTTGATTTTGATTTTGTTTGAATTTTCTTATTTGTTCATACTCTTCTGTGTCAGTGAAGGCTACGGGTCTTGTGTCATTCAGATCATCATCTACCTTTGTAGATAAGTTAGTGACCTGATCCGAAAGTTCGGCTACTTTCTCCGATAGTGTACTTATTTCCTCCATGTGTCTTTCTGAACCAATTTTCAGGGTATCTACTGTGTTCTTTAAGTTTTCCTGAGTTCTTGCAAGTTGCGTAACCGAATCGGTAGATGCAACTGAGTCAATTTTAGCTTGCAAGGTCTCATGATTTTCATGAACAATAGTTTGCAGTTCTTTTATGGCTGCTTCGTGCTTCTGTAATACATTTTCATGACGCGAAAAAATAGGTTGGAAATGCTCACAAATTTGTGTTTTTACGTCATTACAGACCTTTTGACATTTCGATTCGATGTTATGTAACTCAGTGGTTAAATCTTCACGTGTTTGTTCAAGTGTAGTGTCTAACTTTTGAAGATTTTGTTCCATTGTGTCTAACTTTTTGAGATTTTGTTCCACTGTGTCTAACTTTTTGAGATTTTGTTCCACTGTGTCTAACTTTTTAAGATTTTGTCCCATTTGTCTCTGATTTTGTTCCATTTGTTGCATTAATTGCAATAATAATGTATTAGTGTCTGGAATCTGTTTCTCTACGCTTTTCGGCAGTGCATTTGCACCGACAACATTCACATTTTGACAAGCAGAAAATGCGTCTTGACTTATTTGAGAAAACGGTGATAACCCAAAACCTGAATCTACAGTATTTGCGAAATTGTGTCCTGTCATTTCGGATTCCTGAGGCGAGCTGTTGCCGACCGATCGATCGATAATGCTTCCCTGTTCACTACCTGTTTCACTGTCTACACCATTGTTTGCAGCCCGCTCCATTTCCCTATGCACAATTACCAAATTACTACTTTGAACATCAGTTAATTCATTACTCGGTGGCGCTAACACACTGCTTTCATTTTCACTGTCATTTCTCAGTTTACTTTGGAGCCTAGTATTACGTTTTTCACACGCCATTATTGTCACAGTATTTCACACGACAACACAGAAAAACACAATTTGAAGATCAAAAATAAGAGAACACATTAACATAACACTGAAAATAATATCTAGTTAATTGCAGCTGCGAAATACTTGGTGCAAATCTACATGCATTCCACAACTGTTTTACTGTACAACAAGGAAAAACTACAACTACAATGGAAACTCTCTCTATAATTACGCGCTAGCAATAAACAAAAGCTACACTAATCACACAAACTACAAGAAAAAAATCAGTTGAACAATTATACATGACTGTGCTTAACCTGACACACAATATTTTGTTAGCGCAACGCAATCTGACTTTCAAAATTCCCTACAAAAGAATGGCCCTGAGTAACATTAAACTATACCTTTCAGAAATCACTTACCTCACAAAAATCTTCGCTGCTCAAGCTACTGCAATACAGCGAGTGCCTCTACTGCCAGCTAAATAAAAGATTCAAACTACGGAAGGCACTAACTACTGATAGGGATAGTTAGCAAATGAAAGATATTAATAGAGAACAAACAATGTATTTACCTTGATATCATCATATATAAATATAGCAGTTCATGACAAATTTCAAAACTCCGCCATCTCTCTCCCCACATCCACCACTGCTGGCGGCTCACCTCCAACTGCGCAACGCTACGTGCTGTTCACAGCCAGCTGCCTAACACTACAATGGCGAGTATTACAACAATGCAAAGCAGCCACAGACTGCACACAGCACAGCCAGTGATTTTCATACAGAGGTGGCGTTACCAATAAAAAACCTAAACAGCCTACTTACACGTTCTCTACCTCAAATTGTTCAGTGGAGAATTCTCTATGTCCTGTTATATTTTTGCACGCTCTTGCGGAAACGCCTTGTGTGAGAAGAGGGAAGTAGAAATTGTTTGCGCTGCTGTAATGAAAACTGAAGCTATGACGAAGGAAATGAAAGAATCGCAAAAATAATCAGGTCTTAAAATCTCCGTCGGAGATTACGAAACAACAATCTTAAACTTGAAGGAACCATGGCTGTAAGACAAGGAAGAATTCCACTACCCCAGGTCCCCTTACACATGACCTGGGGCCTACTCGATAAAAAAGGGATATCAGGCTACATATCCTGCCCACGCCAACCAATCCTTTCCGCTCCCCTCTGGACCAATGGGAATTAAGCAAACTATCCCGCTCCTTCTGCCTTTATAAATAGAGTACCAGAGTTGGTGGCCTACTATAGAGCTGTGCACCATGGTGATAACAGATTCTTTTTTCTATTTTTTTTTTGGTTTTCAGTTAAGCCGCATAACTCGAGGTCAACGGAGAGTCTGAGAGCGTTGGTAATTGTCATAAATAACAAAAAATTAAATTTGTTACAATTATTTTAGTTTCGTTATTCGATGCTAAGGTAGAGGATCAGAGTGTAGGAATTTGTTAATAACAAAAGTTAAATTTAGTATTAGGCGAATGTCGTCATTCGCACATCAAGACAGCCCACACATAGGCAGACATGTAAGTACTCTCGAGTTGCATGTTTTTCGTATGTGTCCATATTTTCCACAATTTCACGAATTTATCACCTTTTTCACAATTTTTCCACAGTTTAACCATTTTTAGGTATTATTCCATATTTTCTATAAGCTATATGTAAACGCAAAAAAATATACTTTGTCGGAAAATATTTGTAGGAATTTTTAGAGGTATCCAATTCACTCAAGGTTTACTGTTGCTACTGTGCATATGGAGTACATGAAATGACAACATTTACATATCAATAGCGTAAGTGGCTCTCAGGTACCAGGAATCGACTTACGCTGAAACACCCATACTAGTACATGGTGTACGTTTCACAGGCGGCAATACAGACGCTGATTCTGGCATACAGTCAATTGCACATATGTCGAATACAGTCCTGGGATACATCATGTCACGACTGCTCGACCTTTTTTCATAGTTCTGTAACAGTTGTCGATTGATGAGTCGCACGAGTCGCTCCTCGTCCCATTATAACACACACGTTTTCGATTGGAGAATATTCCGGAGATCACGCTGCCCAGGGAAGATTCTGCACGTTCTGCAGAGCACGTTGTGTTTAACGTACAGTGTGTGGGCAAGCGTTAACCTGTTTATCAAGACTCAACCTTCCCTTTGCAAGAAAGGCAAAACTATGGATCTAACAACATTCTGCACCTACCGAGCGCTGGTTAGCGTCCCCTTCGGAAACACTAAAGGTGAACGAGACTTATAGTTTATCGCACCAGAGACCAGAATGCCTGGAATGGGGCCACTGTGTCTTGGAAGTATGAACTTATCCAGACAGCGCTCAATAGGCCAGCATAGTACGCGCAAATAAGCATCACTTGTGCGCACGCAGAATCTGTTTTCATCACTCAAGATCACTCTTCCAAGTGATCCTAGTGATCCCCTAATGGGACCAGTTAAGTCGTGTGCGTCAGTGTCAATAGTTTTACACTTTTAACGTGGAAATCGATTACACAAAACAGTCAATCAGCGTTGTCGACAGTTCTATTGCATATCATACCTTGGTGGAATGCTATGTTGCACCTGCACAACAGTCTATTCGTCGTATTCAAATCACATTTAAGAATGAGTATGGAATATATATGCATTGCAGTTATGTGTGTTTAATGATACATTTGTTAATGACGGAAGGGGGAAGTTGACTGGCTATTCACCTATTTTTAAATCGATTTCTTATCCAAGGTGCTAGAGTTAGATACCTGCTGTAGAACCAAATCTCTGTAGGACGATGGTAACGGGAAATATGTATATTATTTACAGTTATCGATTCGCAATCATGGTTGGTAAAAGCTCCAGTGTCCCCGAGGTATTCACTAGTGTCATGAGTATGGAAAATTCGAGTGAGAGTCGTTGTCTAGATACCGATAAATCTGAGGACTAAAAGAACAGTTATACAATTAGAGAGGACTGACTGTGGTGCTGGCAAATATAAAGATACCTAAAGAAATCCATGTTTCGGGTAGACTTAGACCATTACCTACTAACTTTTCCAAGTATGCGGAATTTGCAATTAACGTTAATGAAGACTGTATTCTGGTGAGCTGCTGTTTATCGAGGCCAGATCCACAGTCTCTGCTTTAGATTGTGCCTCTCGTAAGTGGATATTAAATCCTACTCCCAGCTATATCTAAAGTATGTGGATGAGAGTTAGACAGTATCTTTCTCAGTACCTGTCTCGTCAGTATACCGTAGCTGGGGACAATGACTCGTGCATGTCTCCACGTTATGTCTTTTCCAATCAAAACCTTTGTTGTGACGAAATTATTTACATTGTAACCGATTACATGAAAGTTCCGCTGTTTGACTATGTATGCAATTTGTTCTGTAGTACAATGATGATTTCGACCTTTGACCATTTTCAGGTACCACACTCAAATGCCCGATATGCTTTTCTTGTAGCAAATTTAAACTTCAACTGAATATAGTTCGGGATGATTTTAGTGGTCCTGCACTTTTCATTAAATTTGACCCATTTAGTCGTTTTAATTAGCATAGTACGTTGGAAAAAACTGCGCAAATGGCGGAACTTCCGTTTCAAAAGTATTATGTGACTGTGAACCCTAATTGTGGCGCGATTATCCAAAAATATTGAAATGTGTGCGAATTCCTAAGGGATCAAACTGCTGAGGTCATCGGTCCCTAGACTTACACACTACTGAAACTAACTTAAACTACCTGATGCTAAGAACAACACACTCATCCATGCCCGAGGGAGGACTCGAACCTACGGCGGGAGGGGCCGCGCAATCCGCGACATGGCGCCTCAAACCGCACGGCCACTCCGCGCGGCCGCGATTATCAACAATTCGCTTAACCAGGCGCTTGATGGAGTTCTTAGTTTCGAAGTTACGAAGCTGAAGCTAATTAAAACGACAGAATGCATCTTATTTAATAAAAACTACGGGAATAACGAAGTCATTCCGAACTGTATTCAGCTGAAGATTAAGCCTACTACAAGATCAGCAAAACTGGCGTTCTACATCTACATCTACTGGGTTTCTCTGCAATTCGCACTTAAGAGCCTGGCAGAGGGTTGATCGTATAATTTTCATACTTCTACTCTACCATTCCACTCTCGAGTGGCGCGTGGGATAAATGAACACCCGAGTCTTTCCGTTCGAGCTCTGAGTTCTTTTATTTTATTACGATGATCATTTCTCCCTACGTAGTTGGGTGTCAATAAAATATTTTCGCATTCTGAAGAGAAAGTTGGTGACTGAAATTTCGTAAATAGATCTCGCCGCAAAGAAAACCTCCTTTATTTCAGTGACTGCCACCCCAACTCGCGTATCATATCAGTGACACTCTCTCCTCTATTGTGCGATAACACGAAACGAGCTGGCCTTCTTTGCACTTTTTCGATGTCCTCCGTCAATCCTGCCTGGTAAGGATCCCACACCGCAAAGCACTATTCCAGGAGAGGACGGACAAATGTGATGTAGGCTGTGTCTTTATTGAGTTTGTCGCACCTTCTAAGTGTTCTGCCAACAAAGCGCAGTCTTTATTTCGCCTTCCGCACAATATTATCTATGTGGTCTTTCCAATTTAAGTTGCTCGTAATTGTAATTCCTAGGTATTTAGTCGAATTGACAGCCCTTAGATTTGTGCGATTTGTCGTATACCCAAAATTTTTCGGATTTTTTTTTTTTTTTTTTTTTTTTTGTACCCATGTGGATGACCTCGCACTTTTCTTGGTTTAGTGCCAATTGCCACTTTTCGCACTATACAGAAATTCTCTCTAGATCATTTTCTAATTGGAATTGATCGTATGATGATTTTACTAGACGGCAAATTACAGCACCATCAGCAAACAATCTAAGGGGGCTGCTCAGATTTTCACCTACATCATTTATGTAAATCAGAAACAGCAGAGGGTCTATTACACTACCTTGCGGAATGCCAGATATCACTTCTGTTCTACTCGATGATTTACCGTCTATCAGTACGAACTGTAACTTCTCTGAGAGGAAATCACGAATCCAGTCACACAACTGAGACGATACTGCATATGCACGCAATTTGATGAACAGTCGCTCGTGAGGAGCGGTATCAAAAGCCTTCTGGAAATCTAGGAATGTGGAATCTGTCTGAGATGCCTTGTCGGCAGCACTCATTACTTCAAAAGAACAATATTTTCTGAATCCGTGTTGGTTATGTATCAATAAGACATTGTCTTCAAGGTGACCCATGAAGTTCGAGTACAGTATATGTTCCAAAATCCTACTGCAAATTGAAGTCAGTCTTGGCGTGCATCCGTGCGTCGCTGCGGTCCGGTCCCAGGTCGACGGGCACGTGCACCTTCCGCCGACCAATGGCGAAAACATCGATGTACTGTGGAGACCTCACGCCCCACGTGTTGAGCAATTCGGCGGTACGTCCACCCGGCCTCCCGCATGCCCACTATACGCCATCGCTCAAAGTCCGTCAACTGCACATACGGTTCACGTCCACGCTGTCGCGGCATGCTACCAGTGTTAAAGACTGCGATGGAGCTCCGTATGCCACGGCGAACTGGCTGACACTGACGGCGGCGGTGCACAAATGCTGCGCAGCTAGCGCCATTCGACGGCCAACACCGCGGTTCCTGGTGTGTCCGCTGTGCCGTGCGTGTGATCATTGCTTGTACAGCCCTCTCGCAGTGTCCGGAGCAAGTATGGTGGGTCTGACACACCGGTGTCAATGTGTTCTTTTTTCCATTTCCAGGAGTGTATTTCGTTCCAAAGACGGACAAACAAGTTATTGAGGAGGTGATTATAATGTTTTGGTTCACCAGCGTATGCAATTTACCGGGTCATCAAAAAGTCAGTAAGCCGGCCGGAGTGGCCGAGCGGTTCTAGGCGCTACAGCCTGGAACCGCGCGACCGCTGTAATTCAGTGGGTTACTTCTATTTTCTTTCTCGAATATTGGTATGACTTGTGCTACTTTCCAGTCTTTAGGAACAGACCTTTCGTCAAGTGAGCGGCTGTATATGATTGCTAAGAAAGACGCTATTGTGTCTGCATACTCTGAAAGGAACCTGACTGGTATACCATCTGGACCGGAAGACCTGCATTTGTTAAGTGATTTCAGTTGTTTAGAAACACCTAAGGTATCTACTTTTATGTCACTCATGCTAACAGCTGTTGGTTACGAATTCTGGAATGCTTACTTCGTCTTCTTTCGTGAAGGAATTACATTTGATTGTGGTAACTGAAAATGGCCGAAGGCAGAAGTCATTTTCAACAGAATAAAAAGTATATGCAGTCAAACGGTGAAACTTTCATTTAAACAGTAGTATTGGCTGCGGCCCCAAAACAATAGAAAGATTATCTTTGCTTTCTACTCTTTCCCAATGCATTGCGACGATCCTGCAGTTATAAGAGGGCCCTTCCAAGAGAAAAGAGTTAGTTCATGCTGCCTTAGCAGGCAAATAGATTTTACTGCAGTAGAGTTAAAGCGCTAGGAACGTGAAGCCGAGAATACATGTAACACGCTACGGTCGCAGGTTCGAATCCTGCCTCGGGCATGGATGTGTGTGTTGTCCTTAGGTTAGTTAGGTTTAAGTAGTTCTAAGTTCTAGGGGACTTATGACCTCAGCAGTTGAGTCCCATAGTGCTCAGAGCCATTTGAACCAATACACGTAACAGCGTAAATTTCAAACTGGAAGTGTAGCGTCGCGCAATGTTTCCCCATCTGTGTTGCTCTAATCTACAGTTGTTTATCACTTACTTAGCAAGGTTTGGGAACTGATTCGGATATTCAGGTGCTGTGGTGAAGGACGTGCAACAAGTAACCATTTACCAATCATTAGCAAAATTATTATCAGGGGCGAATATCGTGATTCACATCGTATGGTGGAAGAAAAAAAACCATTGTTAGAGCGTAATTGAAGAAGTTTAGGTGTGTGACGGAAACTGAGTTGGAATATTACAGAGTAATGAATGCATCTATACCTTAAACCTTCGAAACCTCCTTACATCTATCGTAAGTTGAACATGGGATCATGTCGTCTCTTCGAGACATGATTCCTAAACAAATAGGAACGTATTAACACTATTTATAAAAATAATCTTGTAATGCGATTGGGTGATTCGTGATATTTTCCATGTTGTGTGTTAGACGCTGCCCTAACGCTATAACAGATAACATAATGTCTGTACGTGTGTCACACCTGTACCACGCTATGCTAATATCTTGATGAGGTCGTGAAATACCCGTTATGATTAGCCTAATCTATAATTATCTGTCACTTACGGTATGACAATTTCGAAAAAGATTAGAAATTTCGAATGTGTTTTCCGATGTCTGTTACGCAAAACTGCATCAGGATACCAGATTTCCTTGTCAGCCTTGGAGTCTTACCAGAGTGCATTAATAGACGTGATATATAACTGGAATGCAATTTGTCTTAAAGTGTGTTGCCTAAAAAAATTACCCTGCGGAGTGCGAGCTATAAGAGGAAATCATAAGTTGCAGGAATTACGAAAACATTTCAAAGGAAGTGTCACATTTACTGCCTTAGAAGAGGGCAAAAAAGAAATATTTAGTAACATCCTGTCTGCAGACTCCCCGTCTAGGAAATGTCAGGCGCGGAACGTGACTCTAATATTACCTGATTTGTGTTTTAATGTTGATTCGAACTCTAGGTCATTGTATGCTTCTAAGCAGGTCATGACATCATGACATCTCTTCCGAAATTTTTAGAACACATACACCGCAAACTGCCGCACGGTGCCTGGTGGACAGCACCTTGAGCCACTTGCAAAAATAGATCGGTGGGTTAATACCGCGGTCGGAGTGTCTCTGCATGAGCCCTAATTTCTCTGTCTTACACGAAAAGTATGTAGTCACCTGGAAACAACGATGTCTTCTCTTCTCGGATCGAGAAACACATACATAATACTCGCGTTCTGATCGGACCAATTGGGAAAACATCTAGCATTAAGTGACTGATTCAGAGAAAGCCTTCCACTACATTAGTAATGAGTGTGTTGAAGATTTATGGAGGTGACAAAATTTTACTGCAATCGGACGAACCGCAAAGTAACGTATAGTTCACATCTAACGAAATAAACACCAACTAAATAAGCGTCTCCAACCTTCTGAGCATGGTTCTCCGTCAATCAGAGAGCTGTGTCATAAAGAAAACTAGATTGTGTTTTATGTGTAACTGCTGTAGTACCCTCTGTCAGTGTTTCCTTATCGAGTCTGCACATTCTGCCTGCGAGTGATAAGAAAAACGAGTGGGTGTCACAGGCTTGCAGGAGGATTCCTCTGCGGGCTACTGCTCACACGTTATCCCGCCGTTATTGACAGCCAATGAGCGCACTGTGTCCACAGTTTGGATACCGTTGGTTGCATATACGTGTGTGTGTGTGTGTGTAGTTCCTCGGACTAATGTATTCCTAGAGAGATGTGTTCAACCCACTGCGGCTACGGCACTATTGCCTCGGCTGGCTGGAGGCGACGACGTGTGGCCGCGATGGCAGCAGTATTTTTTCTCGCAAAGACGGTGGAAATCGAGAGGGGATGGTGGTGATTCTACATTTGTCAGTAATGTGTAGAGACTTTTTCCCGACAGTCAACGTGCGTGTGCTGTACGTACGAGGGTACTTCGCCGGCTAAATAGTTCACAAAGAGCTATTCGTCACGTCACATAGGTAGCTGAGAGCACTATGTACACGAAATTTTGTGCCAACCTCCACCGTGACAGACGTCGTTCGAACGCCGCATTGATCATTTACAAGGCAGAAGGAAGATTGGGTTTAAAGTCCCGTCGTCATCGAGGTCATTAGAGTCCGAGCACAAACTCGGAGGGTGTCAGGGATTGGGAAGGAAACCTGCCACGGCTTTTCGAAGGAACTATCCCAGAATCTGCCCGAAGACATTTAGAGAACTCACGGGCAGCCTAAATCTGGATAGTTGGACGTGAGTTTGAACCGTCGTCCTCCCGAATGCGAGTCCGGTGTGCTAACCACTGCGCTACCTGGCTCGGTAATCATTCAGCAGCAGATGTGCCTGTGATTCCATAGAATGGATGACTTGGCACGGAAAAATAGTCTTTTTTTTCACTGAGGCCATTGCTCAGTTTCATTTTTGTTTGGTAGGGCGTGTATATACTTTGAATTTTTCCGAAGTTATTTACGGGACTTGTAGTAATGTTAAACATAATAATATTGAATGGTTTATGTGTTTGAACGTCGTAATTGTAATTACGCATCTTCATTCAACCTCGGAACGCAGGCTGACGAGGTGTGACGTCACCCACGCCGTTTCTGCAGAATTAAAAGTAGGTCGGTTCAGATGTCGACATACGCGACGTAGCTGCTGACGGTGTCTTTCACGGATACGCAATATCTACATCTATATTTGTACTCCGCAAACCACCCAACGGTGTATGGCGGAGGGCACTTAACGTGCCACTGTCATTACCTCCCTTTCCTGTTCCAGTCGCGTATGGTTCGCGGGATGAACGACTGCCGGATAGCCTCCGTGCACGCTCGAATCTCTCTGATTTTACATTCGTGATCTCCTTGGGAGGTATAAGTAGGGGGAAGCAATACATTCGATACCTCATCCAGGAATGCACCCTCTCGAAACCTGGCCAGCAAGTTACACCGCGATGCAGAGCGCCTCTCTTGCAGAGTCTGCCACTGGAGTTTGCTAAACATCTCCGTAACGCTATCACACTTACCAAATAACCCTGTGACGATACGCGCCGCTCTTCTTTGGATCTTCTTTATCTCCTCCATCAACCCGACCTGGTACGGAACCCACATTGATGAGCAATACTCAAGTATAGATCGAACGAGTGTTTTGTAAGCCACCTCCTTTGTTGATGGACTACATTTTCCAAGGACTCTCCCAATCAATCTCAACCTGGCACCCGCCTTACAAACGGTTAATTTCATATGCTCATTCCACTTCAAATCGTTCCGTACGCATACCCCAGATATTTAAAAGAAGTAACTGCTACCAGTGTTTGTTCCGCTATCATATAATCATACAATAAAGGATCCTTCTTTCTATATTCGCAATATATTACATTTGTCTATATTAAGGGTCAGTTGCCACTCCTTGCACCAAGTGCCTATCCGCTGCAGATCTTCCTGCATTTCGCTGCAATTTTCTAATGCTGCAACTTCTCTGTATACTACAGCATATTCAACGTAACGAGACACAGCACCGCCGGCAAGCGGGAGGTCTGTTTAACGTGATGTCAAATGTGTTTGAATTCCTAAAGGACCAACCTGCTGAGGTCATCGGTCCCTAAACTTACACACTACTTAACTAACTTATGCTAAGAATAACACACACACCCTTGCCCGAGGGAGGACTCGAATCTCCAGCGGGGCGGGCCGCGCAGTTCGTGACATGGCGCCTCAAATGTTTAACGTGATTTACCGCCATCCAGCAGCAGTTGCCGGAAAGCATAAAATTTCTACGTTATCTCTGTTAAATGTGTTCTGTCACTGGTATATACAAATAAAAACTTCATTATCCGTGAACATGTGAAAAGACAAAAACGAAAGATTTAAGTGCAGTCAGCAACGACATCAGATTATAAAAATTCGCCGAATCGAACAAACTCACACCTTACAGAGAACACATTTATACTTTCGTAACAGCAACTATTACAGAGATCATTTCTAATAATTTCTCAAGAAAGTACCACAACCTTTTAGAAAGTGAGGAGGTGCAAAGAAATATATGCAACACTACGCAAACACTCTGCCTACGTAACCTATTCTATAATGTGATTTCTTTACTTATCACTCCACGCTGTAGGTTTGTATTAAACGGCTTTGTATTTTTTGTCATAGTCCTTCATAGATTTTTAATCGCCGAAAAGTTATTAAGTTACATTTAATGACAACAATCCTTAACAGGAATTACAAGTTTTTCATGAATTTTCAATTTGCCGTTGCCTTAAAACGGCTTACTGTTATAAGACGCGAGTTGGAACGTGATAGTATCTAAATAAGAAAACTCTTTACCCACTAATATTACTTTTCCCGTCGTTTTATTGCAACAGATCGTACCTAAAACGACTCGTTCTCGAGACGTTCAGTGTGCTGGCGACCGAATATAATTTTCTACTCAACACGACAGTACAACATGGGGTCTTGCTTTCGGAGGGCCTCAAGCTTTCTGCTTGTGGCGTAAGGAGTATTATTCCTTCCTGTTGGTTCTAATTTACGTGACATGTCACCGAAATATAGCAGAAATTATTTTGTGTTTCACGCTGTGATCTCTGTGCCAGCTACATACACATCTCTGAACTCAGATGATGGAAATCCGGCGCTCTTGCAGATTTTTGGCTCTATGGTTCAAATGGCTCTGAGCACTATGGGACTTAACATCTATGGTCATCAGTCCCCTAGAACTTAGAACTACTTAAACCTAACTAACCTAAGGACAGCACACAACACCCAGCCATCACGAGGCAGAGAAAATCCCTGACCCCGCCGGGAATCGAACCCGGGAACCCGGGCGTGGGAAGCGAGAACGCTACCGCACGACCACGAGATGCGGGCTTGCAGATTTTTGTCATTTACTTAGTCCGCCATGTTGTTGTTAGTCAAATATGTTTCTACTGGCCTGTAGGTGATAAGGAATTCCTTACTTCCTTCTGGCCTTGAATTTCATATCCGTATGCGACGTGATATACTGATGCCGGGGCAGAATTGTGAAATATTTTCATTTTGTGATCTCATGACGTGTTATAACTATTCAAGAAACGAAATACGAACATTTTTGGCCGTAACGTTCAAACAGCTGGAGGTCGACATCCAGACAGTACAGAAATCACTGGTTCCACGTGACGAAGTGGCTTCTCAGCGAGAAATAACAGTAAGTGACGTCTCAAAACTCGTAGAGCGCCACGTCAAAGTTTGTTAACGCGTCCCGTGTCCTGACAGTTTTAGAGATGTCGATTCCTATTGTTCCCGAGAGAAAAGGTGAAGGGGGTGACGTTTATCAACATAACCGTCCACATATTTCCGCCGATGAGATATCATGACCTGTTTGCCATGGGTGAGATGGAGGAGTAGGTGACTGCCCTCGTACCACTATCTTCTCTTCCAACAACAAGCACAGCTGTGGCTGGCACGAAAAGGGTTCCACATAAATTCTTTCTCTGAATAAAATGTATTTCTTTATCACTACTTCCGGGGGTTAATTTAGTCCCGTCAATGGTGGTCACAGTAGCTGCGGAAAGTAGGTTGCCTGCAGTACAGGCGTCGCGATCTACTTACATTTCACTGACGAGTTCCTCTTAATCTATCTGTGTGTGTGTGTGTGTGTGTGTGTGTGTGTGTGTGTGTGTG
This sequence comes from Schistocerca americana, assembly GCF_021461395.2. NCBI lineage: Eukaryota > Metazoa > Arthropoda > Insecta > Orthoptera > Acrididae > Schistocerca > Schistocerca americana. The sequence continues at coordinate 934,217 of NW_025726060.1, forward strand.
TGTGTGTGTGTGAGTGTGTGTGTAATAATTGAGTATCTGTTACTCATACCATATTTACTTGCGTCTTGGAAGTAAATAAACATCACAGTTTTTACTGTGACATCGTAAATTGACTGCGAAATAATTTTTTTCTAAAAACACACTTGTTTTACCTCCCATACGCTACTAATGCAGGGATGGTGCTGCATGAATTTAGTTTCTTTCTCTTTCACATAATAGTATTTGTTTAACAGTTAAGATATCTTTAACATCATATGTGTTGTTAAATAATTCGTTGCAATAAGGGCATATATGTTGTTATACATTTACAGGAGTAGGAAGTGGTGCTCGATTCCCATTGGTGCAGGGGAGCGGGGGAGGGAAATGTAGGAGAGCATAGACATGATGTGTAACATGAAACCCCAACTCAAGGCCATTTGTATCTAGTATGTCCAAGGTCAAATGTAGCCTGATTCCCCAAGTGCGTGGGTAGGAGGGTGGAGCAGGAGGGTTGTGTATCAGGATAAGTAACCTGATTCCCATGGTCGAGTTCATCTGGTATGCCCAGTTGCCTCAGCTGTAACATGATATTCTCTTTTAGGGCAATTTGTATCTTGACCAATTTCAAGTGTAACCTGGCACTGGCAGTGGCTTAGAGTGTGTTTATGCTGCGCTTAACCACTCACTGCTTGTCAGCTTCGCTCAGCGATGATGACCCAAACTCACTGAGACCCAGTTAACAGTCACTATCGGCCGGCCACGGTAGCCGAGTGGTTCTAGGCGCTTCAGTACGGAATCGTGCAACTGCTACGGTCGTAGGTTCGAATCCCGCCTCGGGCATTAATGTGTGTGTTGTCCTCAGGTTAGTTAGGTTTAAGTAGTTCTAAGTTCTAGGGGACTGATGACCTCAGATGTTATGTCCCATGGTGCTCAGAGCCATTTGAACAATTTTTTGAACAGTCACTATCGCTGCTGAATACCATCACCACCAGGTGAAGATATCAAGCTGGTTTGTGTTTCACACTGTGATCATCGCCATAACTCGTGAAACTTTAGCCCTCATAGGATGCTTCGAGGTCACTCTAGCTCTGCTGTGTTCGTTCCTCGTCACACAGGTTCTCACGAACCATACATCTACATCTACATTCACACTCAGCAAACAAACGTGAAACACACAGCAGTGGGTACTTCCTACAGCATCAGATATTAAGATTTCCTATTCGGTTCTTGTATGGAGTGTGAGAAGAATGTCTTCTTAAATGCTTGTGTTGAAGTTGTAAATAGCTTAATCTTGTATTTGTCATCACTGTACGAGTAATATTCGGGAGGCTATAGTATATCCCTATATTCCTCACTTGATTCTAGTACCTGAAGCTTTGCTGGTAGTCCTTTGAGAAATAGTTTTCATCTTCTTCAAGCATCTGCCTGCTCACGTTTTTGAGCATTTCCGTGGTGTTGTCTCATGGATCAAACGAACACGTGACTATTGGTGCTACTCTTTTTTTTATATGTCTAATATCCTCTCACTGTTCTATTTCGTATGAACGCCTCACAACTGAGCAATTTTCTACAACGGTGTTTTGTTAGCAGTGTCCTTTGTAGAATGATAGTCTTTTCACAGTATCCTACCAATCAAACCACTATATACAGATGGTAAAGCTTGTTATGCGCTTATGAGATAATTTCAAAAACGAGTACTACAACATACCTTTAAACATACGCTAGTTACGGATAACGTTAGGTGTAATAATTTTCGGAACATAGTTTCTCTGTTTCACATACTTTATTATTTTCTTTTTTCGCTTGAGTATCAGCACGTAAATCTGTAAGTCGCAGGTGAAATACATCAAACAGATGTTGATTAAAAATGGACAATATGTTACCTCCGAGTAAATAAGCCGGTGACTCGCTCTTCCACAGAAACGGCGTCAATACTTGTGGATTGAATCATCATATCTTTAACTGTTCTTATCTACTAATATATAAAGTAAAGTGGATTATCCGTGGGGATATTCGTAACTCTCTGAATAAATGGTCTGGATAATTTCTGAGCTATTGCTAGAACAGCTAAAATTATCTGAGTGCGGATGGTCTACTTTCAAAGGGTGCAACCACATCTTTTCTTCATTCTTCTGTTTTATAACCAAACTCTTAACGTGGCGAGTCACTGTCACTATCAACAGATGATGCCAGGAATATCATTTTACTTCACACGCCGCCAATAATCTACTAAACTAGTGAAGGCTTCAGATGAACTGTGAGATGCGTTATGCCAGCCGTGTGGCTGCAGTCTAAACTTGCATTAAGGGTATGGGCTGGTCTGGGGGGAATGGAGGGGGAAGGGTGTGTGGGCAGGATGGTTTAATCGATACTCACGGTCAAGGCCATCCGTACCTGTATACGTAAGGCATTTCGTATCTGATATCTCAAGGACATTTCTATATCATAACATCAGTGCCTCAATTGCATAGGCAGACCTGGGGTATAGGAGGTGGAGGTGAGCTTGAACATAACCAGCCCAATTCTATCATTGGATCCTCTCGCAAGATCATTCGTATCTCGTATTCGAAGGTCAAGCCTAACCTTAGGCCAGAAGCGACAAGTTCAAAGTCATTTGTATCTTCAACTCCCACTTGATAACTTCGAGCGTGTATTCGACAAACTATGGTATGAGGATCTCTTGTTCAAACTAAGTGGTTGGGACTATCTAAATATGGTTAGGCTCATAAAAATTTACCTAACATTTAGTATTAGCAAAGTACATGTCTCCTCGGAAACATCTGAACACTTCATCTTAACCGTAGACATCCCTGCTGCCGTACACGGTATGCACTGCACATATACTGTTACAGGTAGCCGACCACTGTGGTCGAGTGGTTCTAGGCGCTTCAGTTCAGAGCCACGCGGCTGCTACGGTCGCAGGTTCGAATCCGGCCTCGGGCACGGATGTGAGTGATGTCCTTGGGTTAGTTAGGTTTAAGTAGTTGTAAGTCTAGGGGACTGATGATCTCAGATGTTAAGTCCCATAGTGCTTAGAGCCATTTGAAGCATTTCTTTGTTACAGGTTGATGGGTCAAGATGGGAAAGGGTTTAGCAATTGAATAAGTAAGGACAACCTCAAGACACCGTTCACTTATTTTGAACTTACGAATACCAAACTTGATCCATGATAACGCAACAATAATACACAATACAGCTATCCATTGCAGCGTAAACACTTCAATGAAATTATTTCCTTAAGGAAGCCAACATTTGAGAATCACATTATTACCATAGCAATACTGATAGTAAAATTTCGATTTAACATCTTAGAAGTTGATTCTTGTTCTTCCTTCGACAGCTCAATTATCTTAATGTTACTTAAGCCGATAATCAACTGCTTCCTTTCCACATTTACTCACGAGGCAGATTAAGCATAATCAAATCAAATACCAATACTTTAAACTTACAAAAATGTACAAGTGAATATAAAATTTTTGTATAGGACTTAAAGAAGACGCAAAGGTAAGCAAATGATATTAATGATCACTGACATTGGTTCTGATACAGTTTTAAAAGGAACATTGCTTCCCTTTTAGTAACGTCTGGTTGTGTCACGACCGCTGCTCCACCACACACCTGTTCCAACGATATGACCCAGCCGTCTATTTCAGTTCACATAAAGGTAAGACATAGTCAGCTCTTATACCTGAAACAGTTTAGTGTCAGAGACCAGAAATAGCTTAATTTTTAGTGGGTAAATACATTATACTACAGGGACTTGACACCACAGTCCCCAAGTGGCGTTTACCAGCGTCATTAATTTACAGCCAGGCACAACTGAGGATGAACTAACATCGTAATTCACAGATCATATTCACTTTTGCGAATATGGACAACCATCAGCTGTATAATAGAATGATGACAATAAAAATTTGTGCTGGACTAGGACTCGAACCCGGATATCCCGCTTATCGCAAGCTGTCACCTTATCATTTGGTCATCCGAGCACAACTCATGGCCAGACCCAAACTTCCGTATGTCGTCAACCACTGTAATTCATGCTAGTAATTCGGAATGACACAGGTCGTGCAGTATCGTAATATCGTCCCCACAGTAGACATGGATTTAACTACAAGGATGAGCAACGTGATACCGACATAGCATTAAAGTTAATGTTCGACCAAGATGATAAGCCTACAATATTGGCAAATGACAGTATCTCTTCCAAACTTTCCATTAACCCAGCTTCTGAATTGACACTTAGCGTATCTGGTCACTTGCGATACGTTAAATGTCACGCTGCCTGCTTTGAGTCGCCGTGCCTCTTACTACCTCCGTGCACGAAACTAGCCCATCTTGATGGAGTAGCTTACATGAAGTAATCACCGGCGCACCCACATGCCGCCCCTCTTTCTACACAAGCCAGGTTCCTTCCGTCTCTGCGCACGCCACCGATACTTCTCAACACTGCCACGTATCAAGGCACATTCCCAGAAAAACACCTCTTGGAGAGACCACATTTGACATATGGAAGTGTGAGGTAGTCCATTTGAATACTAAGACGAATCGGTAAAATTTCGGTTACACGATAAATTGCACACATCTAAAGGCTGTCAATTTAACTAAATATCTAGGAATTACAACTACGAATAACTTAAACTGGACCTACCACGTAGATAATGTTGCGGGGAAGGTAAAACAAAGACTGTGATTTTTAGGCAGAACAGTTAGGAGAGGCAAAAGATTTGCTACAGAGACTGCTGGCGCTACGCTTGGCCGTACTTTGACAGGATATTGCTGTGGGGTATGGGTTGCTTACCAGATCGGATTGACGGAGGACATCGAAAAAGTTCAAAGAAGGGCAGCTCGCTTTGTATTGTCGCAAAATGGGGACAAGGGTGGCACGGACATGATGAGCGATTTAGGTTCAAAATGGTTCAAATGGCTCTGAGCACTATGGGACTCAACTTCTGAGGTCATTAGTCCCCTAGAACTGAACTAGTTGAACCTAACTAACCTAAGGAAATCACACACATCCATGCCCGAGGCAGGATTCGAACCTGCGAACGTAGCGGTCTCGCGGTTCCAGACTGTAGCACCTAGAACCGCACGGCCACTTCGGCCGGCAGCGATTTAGGGTGGCAATCATTAAAACAATGGCGTTTCTCGTTGACGCGAGATCTTTTCACCAAAATTCAGTCTCCGACGTTCTCCTCCGAATGCGAAAATAATTATTTTACACCCTCCCACATAGGGAAGAACGACCATTGAAACGCAATAAGAACAGTCAAAGCTCGCATGGGAAGATTTAGTAGTTCGATATTGCCGCTCTGTGTGAAAGAGTGGAACGGTAGAGAAATAGGGTGAAAGTGGTTCGACGAATCCTGTACTAGATACTTAAGAGTGGAGTGCAGAAAACTTATGTAGTGTTTGATATTAAACAAGGTAAGAAGACGATGAAACTTTGCACAGGTACCGGAACGCTTGTATTGTTAGTGGGATACGCAACCACTCCTTAGGTGGGCTTACGGCGGCATCAGAACCTGTTACTAAACGACTGTACAGGACGTAACGTCGATTGAAGCGTGGTAAAGACCTTTATGATACAAGCCCCCCCCCCCCCCCCACCTCAATCATAGAGCCCCTGCAAACAAGAATGATCGAATTACGTACAAACAACGGAAAGCACATCCTAACAACACGTCCAGGCATGGAAGACCTATAATCACACTGCATACGAACAGAGTACCAAATTTCAAGCATATAAACGCAGCGTGTACAGATGCAGACGTTCCCTGAAATCGTACCCACCATGGGCCCAGTGTTGAACGATACATACACGGCCTCTCACCTGGATCTCAGGCAGTGAAAGGCAAACAAAAACCAAACTCTGCCTGATACACACACACATAGATCGGACAACTCAGCCAAAATGCGAGTGGAACATTTTCTTTCAGTCAAACACGCTGAAACGTCCCCTTTGAACAATTATACAAGACTGTCCTTAAACTGACACACAATATTTTGTTAGCGCAACGCAATCTGACTTTCAAAATTCCCTACAAAAGAATGGCCCTGACTAACATTAAACTATACCTTTCACAAATCACTTACCTCACAAAAATCTTCGCTGCTGAATCTACTGCAATACAGCGAGCGCCACTACTGCCAGCTAAATAGAAGATTCAAACTATGGAAGGCACTAACTACTGATAGGGATAGTTAGCAAATGAAAGATATTAATAGAGAACAAACAATGTATTTACCTTGACATCATCATATATAAATATAGCAGTTCATGACAAATTTCAAAACTCCGCCATCTCTCTCCCCACATCCACCACTGCTGGCGGCTCACCTCCAACTGCGCAACGCTACGCGCTGTTCACAGCCAGCTGCCTAACACTACAATGGCGAGTATTACAACAATGCAAAGCAGCCACAGACTGTACACAGCACAGCCAGTGATTTTCATATTGAGCGCTACGTAACGTTGCCAATAAGAAAACATAAACAGCCTACTTACATAGAGAAAACATAAACAGCCTACTTACATAGCCCCCATGCTCCCCACAAAAAAATTTTACAAATTGGGTTGGGCAGTGGCCAATACAGATTTGAAAATTTTTTTCATAATTGCAATAACAAAGATATCAAATGCACACACTTATTGATACAATGTTGGTCAAAAGCTAAAAATTTCTCACAGTCCATAAAGACAGTCCACATTGTTCATCACAGTAAAAATGCAGAGTTTTTCTCAAAGTCTGAGAAGTAAAAGAAAATGCACACAGAAGTAGTGGATTTTCATGCAGTCTTGAAGAAGTAGTGTTGTCCTTCCAACGGAAAAACAGTGCTGACTCTTGACATGCAGACAGGTAATGCTCCGCAACAGAGCAAACCCACAGCAGAGTCATTCGACGTTTTGAAGAATATTGGTAGGTAGGTCATCACAGAACAGACCCACTATAGTCCTAGTAGAGATTACGGTATTGGTGGGCCACCAGAGGTGCAGACCCACTGCAGGCCTTGTAGAAATAATGGTACTGGTGAGTCAGCAAAGGTGTAGACCCACTGAAGTCCTTGTAGAAATGGCCAGCAGCCATCTGTTGCGACTGTGCAGGTGCACAATCACCATCGAAGAGTCTTGCAGAGAATATAGCAAGTCCATAAACCACCACTTGTGCACTCACAACGTTTTTGGAATTGTCCTTAGAACCAGCAATGCTGTTATCCAGTCCCTTGCAGAATTATTAACACACGTGCAAACACGAACAGTCCCTACTTCTCACATATTGTCCATATACTATGACCAACAGAAACGTGTGCAGTGAAATGTAACTTAATTTGAAGAACTGGTGTCTGTACAATTATAAATTTACAACATGAAAATACAATTACAAAGGTACAAAATACATCATTAAAGAACATAACAATACAGATAACATTTGTAGTAACACAGGCTTTACAAAAGAATAGAAATAAACATATACATCAGTGGAATTATGACATGAGTACATACATAAAGGATCACAATAACTTTTGAAACATCAACTTCACACATGAGCATTGAACAGAACAGAATTAATAATGTCTAACATCTTTACAAAGTAAATAACATATTATTAATGCCAATTATATTCGAGGATAACAGTATTCCTCATCATAGTGAATGTAGCTTAATATTAAAAGAAGAAAAAATTCTATGAAACTACACAGAGACAGGAAGAAAACAAATACACAAGGGTACACAAACACATAGTGGGATAACACCAATAGGAAAGGACAGGGTTTGTTTCATTACAGTATTTTGCAAACAAAACTTTCTTTGCCTCTTGGAGATCTCCCTTCATTCATCATTATTCCCAAATGTCCTATCTAAGCCTGCCTTCTGTATTTTGTTCACATCCTCTGTCAAAAATTGTTTTTCTCTCTGCTTTCTGTATTCTGTTCACATCCTCTGTCAATAATAGTTTTTCTCCACTGTACAGTATCCTTTTTATTTTGGCAGACCATTTTCTGATAGCTTCTCAATGCATTTCTTATAAATTTATAATAGTTAGTTTCTTATATAGTCTCCTCTTAAGCTAACTTAAATCTACTGAGCTCAGATACTAAACTAAGGGACGAGGCAATGCAGCAGCACAAAACAATTAACACAAACAGCAATGACCAAAAAAATTGGAAAATTGCAAAGCAAGCTACAGTAAATCTAAATTACTAAGCAATGTAACATTACAACTAATATGAGCCAATGTGCAGCAACAAAAAAATAAATCTGGCTTAGCAGAGTAACACAAATTAAAGTTCAGTAGCACTATGCCTGGCAAACAGCAGCTTATATCTAAACATGACATAGCTCAAGCAGAAAAAATAGTACACTAAAGATAACAATGCAGATAAGGGAAATGTATAATCACATCTTAATGTCTAAGTAATTAAAGTGGTGCACCACAACAACTGATTGTAAAAAGAAATATTACCATGTACTTGAAAAGAAAATTATGTGTTACTGTTACTAGTTCCTTCTTATTGTTCTTTCCTTTCCAAGTGCTCCTTTTTTAAAGAATGTGGAACATAAAATAATTATTTAATAGATCTGTTGACAGAAAGTGTTCACATTAGCAAATGCATTTCATTTTATAAAAGCAATGCTGCAACACAGCTGGAAACCAGATATCAAATGAAATAAGCAACTATGAAAAGCAAAGCATAAAAATATCATTCAATAGTCATGTGGCATTTCGTAAGTCAGTAGCTCTCAACTCTCATAGAAAGACACTTGTCATTATCAGGTTTGCAGATGTAAGAATATTTCTTGTCATTTTATTAGGCATTTCAGTAAATTTCAGAAAGTACGATATGTTTCCAAGTAATCAGCGTGTCGGATTTGCGATGCTTTCTCTGAAGGAATGACAATGGCCAGGATAATGGCCTCCCTTTTTTTTTTCTTCCTGTGCTCTGAAAGGCACGCGCTAATGGCTTTTTCTCCAGGCGTCTGACACAGCTGGGTGCCCACGACGCATTACGTGCAGGTGGTCACTTAATTTTCTTACGGAAATATTTACGACAACAGTTTCCGCTACAGTGGCAGTCTCATATAAAAAATTTCAGAGGTCAAGAATTTGGGATACAAATCTGTAGAAACAAAATCCTATAAATATAAGTGTCCAAAAAAAATTTTCGCCAGCATTGTGATACATTCACGCATTTACACACATTTCATAACTCTTAAAGTACGATTCTTGGTTTCCAACATCCTGTTTCACAAGTCAAGAGTCCCTACCCACTATTCATTACTCCTTACCTTATTACACATATACGTATCCATCGACACTCGTCAATATTTCGTCATTATAAATATGAAGCATAATCAAATAACTCATATAGCCTCAGCCTGTTAATCATAAACATACCTCAGCAGCATAATACACATCGTCGTCGTAAAAATAACATCATAACACCTCAGTCAAATCTCAAAATCGTCGTCGCTTCCTCCAATAATTAAAAAAATTCTCTGCTCATGTCAAAAGTGTCATTTGCCTCAAACGTACTTTAAAAATCATGAATCCATACCAAATACATCATTCAAAGCTCTCATAGTATCACAATGGTTCCGAAAAAATATGAGCATTTCACAAAGTACAGACAAAATACAATTTCATAAGTGTGAAGTTATCCAACTGTGTAATTGCGTAAACATCTGTCACTGATGTAGTAAAAATAAATGTTTGTCTCTCTCAGTTAAATGATCAGATAGCTGTGTAATTTGTGTGTTAGAGAAATATGGTACCGATGTGTAAAGTTGTATAAGCAAATACCATATTAGCTAGGGTTCCTTGTGCTTGCCAAACACATGTTACACAAAGTAGGCGTGTACCCCCCTGAGGATTAATGTAATTATACCCTCAGGTGTTACAGATTACAGCAATGAAATAAAATGTATCACTGAAAACTTTCTTTGTAATTCAAAAATCTTTAAAAATAAATGTTTTAAGTACAAAATTAATCACTCAAATACGTGTACTGTAGCGCTAAATGTGCATCTTGTTGTGAGATAATCGCTGTGGAAGTGTCGTAGTTATTTTCCTCCGAAAGCTAAGTTCTGCAGAAGCCAATGTACTTACCTCATGATAAACAAAAGTGCAATGCTTTGCGTATAGATATCGTAGTTATTATGCTTATTGGCATGATGAAGAAAGTACTGTGCTGTAACGTATTGTTGTGCTACGGAAAAGGCAATCTCATTGTAGCTATACCACAAAAGTTACTACTAAAACCTGTTTTACTTTCCAGAATAAAACAGAAAACTGTGCAGATATAAAACAGAAACACTGCAAAAGCAACATTGTAAATTGTCACTCATTAGTAGCGTCGTGATATAGTCGTGTAGCTGTCAAATAAACTAACCACTGTGTCGTCTGGTATCTCACAGAAAGTACCTTGAATCCATAATGTATTTGCAAGTACCCCAAAATGTTGCATTAAAATCTCATTAGCAGTGCAGGTATATGTTCTAAGTATGTGAGCCTTATAGTCGTTACGTAATCGTGCAACTAACAAGCAAGAATGTACACACACAATAACACTGTGACGTCTGTTCACTATAACAATGCATTCGTCATTTCTGTTTCAATAAGTTCTCTTGGTTCTTGACTGGATATTTAACTTCAAACATTGTTGAATGTTAACAGTTTCTTAAGTCTGACACAGCACACTAGTAATGTAAAGTGAAAAGTTATATGGCAAAGACAAAGTTAAAAAGCAGATTATCTTTCAATAAACGGTTTTACATGTGAAATGTGGTGTAAACCTTTACTCTTCCTAGTGCACAGAGTTTCAACTTCAAAGAATTATCATGTTGTTTACATCTGTAAACAATGCTAAAATTTTTCTCAAGGCTAGCGTCTTATGTTATTTTTCTCGGAGCCCGCGGGCGCAAGCGGCTGCTTGCTGTGCGAGTCATTGTCTGTCTCTTTGTTGGCGCGCGCCGTTATTGGGATTTGGAGACCTAACTTCCTCAAATTCGCCTTGCCGAGAGGGCCCAGCTCTGTTTAAAGCTCGCCAGTTCTGATGGAATTCAGGTCTGTCGTTTTGTCGGTAGTTTACACAGTTTCTTTCGTGTCGGTCATGTGGTGGAGAATTTCTCCCTGAATCGTAACTGCGCGCTGAACTGTTGCGTCTGAAATTATTCTGTCTCCCTTGATAATAATAGTTCTGATTACCATATTGTCTATTTCTATGGTTATCTCTGTCATATTCATTACTACGGAAATGCGATCTTTCTCTGTAACTATTACTCTGCCAATGGTTGTCATATGGGTGGTGTCTGTTTTGGTCTCGATTTGGGTTGTAAGAATAGACCTGTCGTGTCCAGTTATTGTTTCTGTCGTCACGGAATTGTGACGGAAGTGACCTGTAGTGATTGTTTTCCTGTTTTCGCATCCCGCGACTGTCTGTGTCAATTTCCAGCTCTTGTAACAGTCCCTGAAAAGCCTCAATGTCTTCTTTACAACGTCCTGCTAAAATAATATGTCGTAAATGTTCAGGCAATTTGAGTAAGCAAATGCGGATGAGTTCTGAGGGGCTGTATGGGTTTGAAAGATATTGATTCTTATGCAACATGTCTTCAAAATATTTGACAAGACTGGAAAATTCAGATTGTTCAAAGTGTTTCATCATCATGATGCTATGTTTTACACGGTCTTGTGTAGCTTGAGACCAATATGCTGAGAGGAAGGCATGGTAAAACTCTCCTTCACTGTGGCAATCATGAATTACCGATCGCATTCTTACAGCTGGTTCATTCTCCAAGAAGCCACACGACCAGTTGGGAGGAAAACAATGAGAGAATTGATGGAGCCATGCTTGTGGATGAATGTCGTTGCCAGAATTCTTAAATGTTTTGAATTTACGTGTAGTAATGAACAGCTTATAGTCAAAATCATCATGTCGGCGAGTCGCATATCGGTCATTGTTAGGTCGTGTCGGCCGTTCCATCTCAAAATTAGGTGCACATTGCCAATTTCTTTCATAACTTCCGAAATGCCCTGTGTTATTATTTTGCGGCTTTTCCGTATTTCTAAGTCCCTCTTCCCGTGTTGGAGCGCGAGTATCCTCTGAAATACGTAATTCTTGTATTACCTGTGTCAGCTGATCTTGTACTTCCCGGATTTCTCTTTGGTGTTGTGTATTAATTTGATTCTGATTTTGTTTGAATTTCCAAATTTGTTCGTACTCTTCTGTGTCATTAAAGACTACCGGTCTTGCGTGAATCAGATTATCATCTACCTTCGTAGATAAATTAGTGAACTGATCCAAAAGTTCGGCTACTTTCTCCGATAGTGTACATATTTCCTCAGTGTGTTTTTCTGAACCAAGTTTCAGAGTATCTACTGTGTCCTTAAAGTTTTCCTGAGTTTTTGCAAGTTGCGTAACCGAATCGGTAAATGCAACTGAGTCAAATTTAGCTTGCAAGGTCTCATGATTTTCATGAACAATAATTTGCAGTTCTTTTATGGCTGCTTCATGATTCTGTAATGCATTTTCATGCCGCGAAAAAATAGGTTGAAAATGCTCACAAATTTGAGTTTTTACGTCATTACAGACTTTTTGACATTTCGATTCAATGTGATGTAACTCAGTAGTTAAATCTTCACGCGTTTGTTCAAGAGTTTGTTCCAATGAGTCTAACTTTTGAAGCTGTTGCTGTGTTTGTCTCTGATTTTGTTCCATTGTGTCTAACTGTTGCTGTGTTTGTCTCTGGTGTTGTTCCATTGTGTCTAACTTTTTGAGATTTTGTTCCACTGTGTCTAACTGTTGCTGTGCTTGTCTCTGGTGTTGTTCCATTGTGTCTAACTTTTCAAGCTTTTGTCCCATTTGTTGCATTAATTGTAATAACAATGCACTGGTGTCTGAAACATGTTCCTCAGTGCTTTTCGGCAGTGAAGTTGTACCGGCAACATTCACATTTTGACAAGCGGAAAATGTGTCTTGACTCATTTGAGAAAACGGTGAGAACCCAAAACCTGAGTCTGCAGTATTTGCAATATTGTGTTCTATCATTCCCGATTCCTGAGGCGAGCTGTTGCCGACCAATCGATCGATAACGCTTCCCTGTTCACTACCTGTTTCACTGTCTACACCATTGTTTGCCGCCCGCTCCATTTCCCTATGCGCAATTACCAAATTACTACTTTGAACATTAGTTAATTCATTACTCTGCTGCGCTAACACACTGCCTTCACCTTCACTGTCATTTCTTAGTTTACTTTGGAGCCTAGTATTACGTTTTTCACACGCCATAATTGTCACAATATTTCACACGATAACACAGAAAAGCACAATTTGAAGAGCAAAATAAAATAACATAGCAATGGAAATAATGTCTACTTAATTGCCAGCGCAGCTGCGAAATACTTGGTGCAAATCTACATGCATGCCACAACTGTTTTACTGTACAACAATGAAAAACTACAACTACAAAGGAAATTCTGTCTATGATTACGCGCTACCAATAAACAATAGCTACACCAATTACACAAACTACAAGAAAAATCAGAAGATTCCAGTGAGGTATCCTAGGCTAAGGGTCGCCATATGAAACGTCCCCTTTGAACAATTATACAAGACTGTCCTTAAACTGACACACAATATTTTGTTAGCGCAACGCAATCTGACTTTCAAAATTCCCTACAAAAGAATGGCCCTGACTAACATTAAACTATACCTTTCACAAATCACTTACCTCACAAAAATCTTCGCTGCTCAAGCTACTGCAATATAGCGAGCGCCACTACTGCCAGCTAAATAGAAGATTCAAACTATGGAAGGCACTAACTACTGATAGGGATAGTTAGCAAATGAAAGATATTAATAGAGAACAAACAATGTATTTACCTTGACATCATCATATATAAATATAGCAGTTCATGACAAATTTCAAAACTCCGCCATCTCTCTCCCCACATCCACCACTGCTGGCGGCTCACCTCCAACTGCGCAACGCTACGCGCTGTTCACAGCCAGCTGCCTAACACTACAATGGCGAGTATTACAACAATGCAAAGCAGCCACAGACTGCACACAGCACAGCCAGTGATTTTCATATTGAGCGCTACCTAACGTTGCCAATAAGAAAACATAAACAGCCTACTTACATAGAGAAAACATAAACAGCCTACTTACAACGCAAATATCTATTAAACGCCAAATAACTGTAACAGTTGCAATCTAATGGTATCAAAACTGCATTAACTGACTGTAACACAGCTTCCCCTTGCCATTGGGGTATAACGTTACCCCAGATACATGCAGTCGTCAATCTAGAGACTGTTTTTAACTCCACAGTGTCGTATTAGTCGTCCACAATGTTACTGGACATCGGAGTGAGGCCACTCCTGTACGCTTAACGTGACCCAGCGCTTAATTGTGCACAACTGACCTGAAAACATTGACAGTGTGACGCGTCATTCACCAATGTAACTGTTTACAGTAACATCGCCGCATATTTCCGGTAACGGCCAAGTGCAATAATATCATGGGTGAGTAGTACTATGCATGGCCCTGTTGGAGGTGATGTTCCGTTGCTTTTCTCCCACCTTTGGACTGACTTACCATGCCAGTTGTAGAGGGACCTACAGATTGACGTGGATTCCGAACGATGATAAAACTCTTACATTTTCACACCAATAAACATTGCCACGCCGGCCGAAGTGGCCGTGTGGTTAAAGGCGCTGCAGTCTGGAACCGCACGACCGCTACGGTCGCAGGTTCGAATCCTGCCTCGGGCATGGATGTTTGTGATGTCCTTAGGTTAGTTAGGTTTAACTAGTTCTAAGTTATAGGGGACTAATGACCTCAGCAGTTGAGTCCCATAGTGCTCAGAGCCATTTGAACCATTTTGAAACATTGCCACAGGTGAATGAAGTGATAAACAACAAATGAAGAACATGCGGTTGATGAGGAATTGAACCTGAGACCTTTTGATTTCTATTGTGGCACTTAATAATCTTTTTTTAACTCGGCGCAGAAAAAGTAAATAGAGGTACCAGGAAGCGAATTCGGGCCTCCTGAGTGAGAGCCTGGATGAAACTGAACCACATCAATATATGACACCACAGGCCCAGAACCTACTTTCGTTGTCCTTATGGTATCTTCTGTAACTAATTGCTTTCTACACAACAACTTGTTTACATATAACATAAAAATAATGCTTTTTTCTTTCTTGTGTAATTATGTTAATTTATAATCAATACCTATTCGTATCGTCAACTGTAACTAATAACTAACGTTATTTTCTTACAATACGGGTCCACAGGTTCTATACGTTTTTAAATGACGCCATGTTTGAGTATAGCTGTTACTGTTTTTATTTTACATATTTACATATAATATCAAACAATTAGACAAAGGTTCCTTGAAGTTTCTGCAACCAGGCGACTGTTTGCAACAATTTCAAGAAATCTTTATTCGTCATAGTCGCAGTGATCCTCATCCATAATGAATACAAGTTTTAAACAATTAGACACCCATCTACTCTCTTAAAAAATGTATTTATTTATAAATTATGGCCATGTATTTTCTCAACGTGATCGGAAAAAGGTCCTTTTCACACCAGCATATTAAAACTGTAATAAATATTGAATAAAATGCTTTTACCTTATTGGATAAAAAGTTCTAAGCATGCTCTAGAAAGCTGGGTCGTCATCATCATCGGAATAAATGAAATATACTGAAAAAAGGAACGGAAGTCTAAAACGGCGCCGGTCGGAGTGGCAGAGCGGTTATAGTCGCTACAGTCTGGAACCGCGCGACCGCTGCGGTCGCACGTTCGAATCCTGCCTCGGGCATGGATGTGTGTTATGTCCTTAGGTTAGTTAGGTTTAAGTAGCTCTAAGTTCTAGGGGACTGATGACCACAGCAGTTAAGTTCCATAGTGCTGAGAGCCATATGAAACGGCAACAAAACAGTCGTGGTGGTACGAGGGCACCGTCATTACAATAATCTCTGCTTTACCTCAGAATACATGTTTTGTGTTAACTTACATGATTTCCCATCATGCTAGATGGCGGACTTGCGGCTTATCTGCTCACTCAATTTGTCAAGTATCTGAAGCACTGCAAACACTGCAAATCTTTCCTCGTGTAGTGTCAACTTGTACTACCGGGTAGAGAGTGGATCCTTTTAATGTTCAGGAAATTTTTACTGTAGACCGAACAGTTGTAAATCAAGAAAGGCATTATTCACATGCACCATCTGGGGTCAGTTAGATTTAGGAATGAAAGGTTGTCTCACTTCTAGATACATTCAGATGAACTGTACACTCATTGTTATATACATTTCTTCCATACACATCTCTTTGCATTTAAGTTATTTCCTGTTATAATATTTTTACGCTACGATCCAACAATTATTTGGTGTCCTCATTGTAAAAATCAGAAAATGAAGCTCGTCTGAAATTACTTGAATCTGGTTAATTATGGTTTATGAACAGAAGTGTTAGTGAAATCCACAAATTGCTGGGAATAAATAACAGTTAAAAAGAAAAATTGTGGGAACAGAGATGCATGGCTATAGCGTCAAATTTAAAGATAACAGACTATCACAGATAACATCTGCCAGATAAAACCATATACATTTATTTTCCGTCGATTACGATGTTCTGTGGAGCAACAATTAGCTACACTTGTTATGGACGTGTAGACAGATATCCACAAGAGCTCTATGGTAACGGTTTCTCGTTTATAGGAAAGGAATACCGAAAATGAGTGAGTATCTTGAAACGCCTTAGTAATAACGAGTACGAAGAAGTGTTGAAAAGGAGGCTAATTTTGCACAGACGCTTCAGTGGAAACAGAAATAAATATTATCAAAGGGAATTCCTAGTACATTACACGAATATCCAGTACTTTTATCGATAGCATTAGGCCCTAATCAATTTTCATATTGTCTTCAGGGTTCAGTTTTGGGTAAATGCAAAATATCAAATTAAAAAAGGAAAATAATTACTGGTACTACTGATACATGAAAAACTTAAGGCGAACTGCTCCCACTCTACTTCTGAGACGACTTTCACTCTTACTGTTATTAATAAAGGTATCTACCAATTGTTACTTATTTTGGGTGCAGTAATCATTTTGTCGAGCATATATTTTGTGAGAGAACTTCAAGTGAAAAAAGTTTCAGCGAGTTGCTATAAGCCCTTTAAGTATTTTTCGAGGGAACTCTTCTTTCGATATTCTCTTAGCATGTCACTCACCGCCCCACAAATTGTTGGTCATTACTGACACAAAAGTGGACAGGGACGTGGAGTTCTTGTTCATTCGTTAGATCCAATTACAGTGAAGCCTCTAATTCTCAAAGCATTCACCCACGAACGGCTTGGGGCATTAAAAAAGGTCCATCGACGATTTTCTTCTTAAGGGGCTCCGGAAAGGCTCAAAATCATGAAAAGTTCAATTTTTACTTTTTTGCGTTTTCTGAATCTGCAGACTATTACCTTTTAATAGATGTATAATTTATTCAATTCCGAAGACTACAACTATTTTTAAATTTTTTTTGAAATGTGTTCTACATGGGCGTGACCCACTGTGGCGCTGTTAAACTGCTGTCAAATGGTGTTATTATTAACGTCCGTGTTCATCAGGTACATTTTAGTGATGTGAGATAAAGTATGTGTTGTGGCTAACCTGTGATGGTTCAATATATATCACTGGTGTGATTGTCGATTGGTTCATGTTTATTTACTCTGTCGTTATCTCGAAAATATTCGTAATTAATTCTGTTTCTTGAGTCTCTGTTTTGTTGAAGTATAATAATGAGTAAAAGTAAAGTTATTAAAAATCCTCTGAAGGCTTTTAAGAAAAGAAGAAATGTTGGAAAGCCAAAGGTATGTGTTATTACTGTAAACAATAAAGACGATAACCAAGTGAGTGAACCTAACCTCTCAAGTACACCTGCCCATAGCAGTCAAAGTGGGAAAGAAAATACTTCACAGAAGAAGCTTGGTTCAATGAGTGAAAACTATGAATGTTTTATGGGCGAATCGGATGTGAATGAAATATTTGATATGTCGGTTCTCAAAGGCAGTTTTTCAAACTGTGTAAGATGTATTCATTGTAGTGAAGTTGGTCTGGAACTCTCCATAATAAAGCACGTAGGACTTGCTAGTGAAATACAACTGAAATGTGATAAGTGTTCATACATGACCACCTTTTGGAACAGTGTTGCAGTAACTGCAACTGAAGAAAATGGTAGCAAAATCTACGAACACAACAACGAGCGATGCTTTAGACAAGGAACGCCTTCGGGCTGCAGACAGGGTTGTAAAGAGTCTAGAAATACAAGCAGAGTAAACAGGAGGAGGAACAATAGGAAGCTGGAGGAGGAGTTTGCAGAGGATGAAGATAATCCATCCTATGGACCTGGAATGCACTAAAAAGTTAATCCAATCTTTGTCGCTCGATTCCCAAAACTTTTATTTTCTCATACTAATTACATGTTTTCTAAGGATCTTCCAAACATATTTGTTTCAAACTTTCAGTAAATGTTACACAATACCTTCTGCATGATTTAACACAGCCTTTTTCCAAAAATCTGTATATTTTTGAATACATAAATAAAAAATTGCAAAAAATGTTGTGAATTTTCATTACAATTGGAAAAAAATCATCTTTAATAACTGAACTAAAATTTTGTAAAATCCCTGTGTTAAGTTGTAGCCCATATTCCAATAAATAATCTGTAAGAAGTTCAACTTCCTACTTCAAATACTTTGTGAGGAAAGATGTAATTTATAAGCGTTATTTTAACATTGCAAGTATAGGGCGTTCCGGATCCCCTTAATGGAGCTTGCCAATAGTCTGTAATCGTAGAAATGAAGAAGATCGATAACGTCTTCCACTAGTCAGTAGCTTACGTCCTCACGAATAATTTTCTTTCAAAGAGGAAGAACGATTGGGATGCGATTTTGCGCTCTGGAAACTCATCTCGCAGATTTCAGATGAGTGCCAGAAGCATTGTGTAGAGCAAATGGAAGTGAGAGAAAGGGAAGAAAAGAGACGGCAGCATAAATTTGAATTTAATTTCCCTATTCAAACAGCATATCGAATCCGTCAACTGCGAAGTACAGTGCTCTTCCACATTCTTCGTTGTCTCGCCAAACTAGCGTGCGAAAAAAAGGTACACACAACAAATAAATTTCGACAAAACAAAATAACATTAACCCCTAACTGTCTTTACCGATTTAAGTAATGAAAAAGTGTTTATTTAAGCTGAGCAGCAAGCTATTTACCGTCATGTGTTGCATAAAGGATTATTTGTAGAGATTAGTGCAATGGCAACAAACGATTTTGGTAGTGGAAAAAAAAATCAGCCTACAACATATAGGAGATCTCAAATCAGTTAAACCTTTGAAAGTATTGCTTGAGGGGCGGTATATGAAATACTTGTTACCCATTAAACGGAATTTAGTGTTGTATAAATAATATCCCATACTATTAGGGTCGAAACTATAGAGGCACTAGAGGATCTTAAACTGAGGATTTTGAGATATGGAACCGTGAGCGAAAATTTATGTAATACGACGTGTTGACTGAGAAGTGCGTGTGCGGCATGTGTTTGTAAATTTCTCTACTTCCTGGGTCAACGTTCGAGGCGCTACCATGAAAACCAACTTACAGTAGTTTCTTAGACGCCCACGGTGTTTCATTCTTTTTTTCCTTTTTTTTTAACTGATGGGGTTCGCATTACATATATGGTGTACGAAACCCTAGCAAACTAAAGAGAGCTGTTTTTTAGAGTAGAACAACCAACATTGATATTTGAGTGTAGCAAAATGCTACGATTTACTTCTAAGAGACTCCATCGCCCGAAGAGAGTGTGTATATAGTTTGTGTCAATAATAAATTAAATACTGCCTTCTAACAAGAAGCTTATCATCTTAAAATGCTTCATTTAGGGTCATGTATCACCTGTATAATACTGGCCGAAACTTTTTGGCGCATCCTACAGTACAAACCCTTTTCTTATACACTTTAGCCGGCCGCTGTGATCGAGCGGTTCTAGGCTCTTGAGTCTGGAACCCCGCGACCACTACGATCGCAGGTTCGAATCCTGCCTCGGGCATGGATGTGTGTGATGTCCTTCGGTTAGTTAGGTTTAAGTAGTTCTAGGTTCTAGGGTACTGATGTCCTCAGATGTTAGTGCTCGGAGCCATTTGAACCATTTTTTTCATACAATTTAGACAATCGATCGAGTGAGTGATGCTTTATAGACTGGCGTATGTTTACCTAACTATAAGTCCCTCGCAAAACACAGTTTCCTACAGAACACGGCACACATTGGTATTTGTCTCATACAACTACAACAAAGTTTGTGAACACTGTAAGAACAGGAAAGAATGGCCAGCTAACTCAAAACTGGGATGATGTGTAGAGCGATACACAAGCAATAAGTGCTTTAGACTTCAGAGGTATTACGTAAACATAGCCTGCGGGATATTTTATTTTCCCTTTCTTATGTCGGTGACTCAAAAGATTAGTATTAAGGTACGTTCTATTCGTGGAGAGTCGTGAGACATACTGGAAACGTATAAACGAAGTGCAAGTAAGACGCGTAGGCATAAAAGTGGGGAAATATCAGCAACCGGAAATTTTCTAACGGGCAAAATAGCCAACCGGTGCTTAAACGAGTCGTGCCACTAGGTTGGCAATGCGTACGTAGAGCCAGTGAGAGCAAGAGAGTGCTACGCAGCTGCGAGGGAGTACTACACAACGCAATGCTACCACAGCACGAAATGATAACCATCTGACCATGTCGTCTTTTTTTTCGGCGACTTGAGTCAAGAAAAAATTCTCGGGTTTCCAGCAGGTTTCTATAAGAAGGTCACCCGCCAGTTCATCTTTGTCGGAATTAGGACTAATGATGGCTTCGCGAACAGAGACGGTAACTATCAACCGAGCTCTGGTTGGAAACTGTTACTGGCCGCAGTATTCCACTGTCCAGACGGCAGGTGAAGTCGGATCGCCCAGGCCAATTTTCGAACATCCCCCTTCCGCATCCTACCGTACACCTATCCCCACCATCATCCGTGAACATGGGAGGAGCGGAGTTCCATGGGTTCGCTTATATTCAGACTATGCAAATGCTGCCTCTACACTCGCTACGCTCTAGCAATTCTGTCTACTGCCTGGCAGGGTAAGTGCCCTCAGTAGGAGGAAGGCGACGTCCATGTACTTGTCTCTGATTAGACTTCTGATGACATACAAAGCTCCGGGCAGGGGAGTATACAGCTCCTACACATAAGCATCGTCGGCAAGTTTTATAAATCGTAAGCAACGCTTTAGATACACACCCACTGTGGAGATGCATGATAAATTCTGTCTCCAGATCATCTTAGAGATATGCGGGGAAAATTTAGAAATTCGAATAACCGCGTCTCTCTGAATCTACGGAATTACCATCATAGCCATAGGTGATAACATAACCAGACAAAATCACTTTTTCCTTTCGAAACCTGATCACCTATGATATCCTCAAGCTCATAACATTACACAACATGATGTCAGCTAATACGAATAGGCTCTGCCAGCTGATCTTGTGCAAAATAGAATCCTGCTGCAGCATGCAAGTCATAGATAAAATCCTCACAACAATCTACATTGAATGATGATTTTATGATCAAATTGACCTCTCCCATGATGACTTTGTCGTATTAATAGATCGCAATCCCTGCGAGTGGCCCTCGAAACATCGTAGGTACCCAGCAGTTACATTAACGAGTTTTGGGATTAGAGTCCTACTACGTACTATATAAATTAATGGTATGTAATGCTGTCATAATGTAATTTCCCTACATCTGTATCTTTACGTTGCGACTCATCTTCATGTATCCATACGTATCATAAAAACTTATTTACCTATACAGAGTGTAATCAGAAACAGTGTGAGAAGCTTACAAGGGTGCTGCAAGGGAGTTTTTGCTTATAAATAACGGTTAAGAAAAAATTCGATACGTCCCACCGTTTCAGAGTTATTTAGCATTGAAATTAGCGAATCAGGTACTTGTGCGCGTTAATTAAAGGACTTGCACACTCAGAGATACGGTAATGCACAGGAACCTGTTTGTCCCTGAGTTACTACTTGTTTAAATGGGCATTAGCAGTTAAAATGTGACTTTCAGAAATGATAATTTTAAGATATCTGAAGCTTCTGGCAAGCTGCTTGAACATGCACGCGACGACCAGATAGGCTAACTACAATGTTAAATATCTCGGAATCGGCGCAACGAATCAATTTTTTAACTATTATTTCTCGGGTCAGCCTCCTGTGTATTACCCTTAAAAGGTTTTCAGACTGTTTCTGACCACCCTGTGTATATTTACGTATTTATGTATTTTCTATCTCTCCTCCTACACATACCACTTACTAACTGGAAAGACTCGCTGTGGGGATAAGAACCACCCACGTACCAAAAGGGCGGCGGTGAAAAAGCAGTGTTCCCATGACCCGTGAATACCAGTAATTTATTCATCCATTATTTGAGAATGAGGGTACTTACAAGATACCCGTTGAGTGCGAGGTTACACAAGACCAATGATGTTTACGACATTCGACACCCCACATACTGCCTATCACGGAATCACAACTCTGGCTGCTAATGGCAACAGGGGACTGGACTGGAAATTTCCAGGGGTGAGCATGACACTACGGAGCTTAGACAATTAGTAACTCACAACAGTGCTACAATGCTAGTGTTGTCGATACAAAGCAGCGGCATGGCAACAATACACAAAACAAACATCGCTTTATATCTAACACAACAGTTGCCGAAGTTGACATTTCGTAAGGGGGGAAAAAGAAAACAGAAGAAATTTCACAGAGTGAGAAATAAATGGCGGATGGAATATTAACTGGATGAGTCAGCGGAATGTGAGGTGTCGTATACGCTCGACTGTGCGGACTATGCACATGAGGAATATAATGATGACGATCGGTGCTTAACAAGTAAAAGTGATACTGAAACATGTGTCGAGCAATGCAGTTTATCACCGTTGTCGGACTAGGAGTCACAAATTCCATCTCCAGCGACGCATAGTAAAGAACAGTCGTTGTTCATGGAGCGGGTACCAAAAATAATTACGTACGCGAAAGATCATACGCACAATAGTAAAAAAATTAAAAACAATTACGAACAGATCTCGAGTAGGTCCGCAACCATAAGACCGTGGAGTGCATAAGAAAAATGGAGGAGAAAACGCCCTTGTTACAAAAACTGATGTTTGCGCATTTCTAGGGTGCTCGATACAATTTGCAGGACGTACATGATAGTGGCCTACTACGTTGTGCACAGAACACTATACGCGACCTAGACTAAGTGATTTCACGGCGAACAGTGAATGGTTGCATAACTTCAAACACTGCTACAAAATTGGGGGGGGGGGGGGGGGGGGTAAGGTAACATAAAGTGTTAACTTAACAATGCACAGCAAACTTCTGAATCGACCTGAAAATTTGTAGATGAGATAAAGAAACTTATTCCATGGTTCAGTAAGGAATATGTTTTCAACTCCAACTGATCTTGATTCGAAGAGAAAATGCATATGAAAGGGACCCTTGATATTAGAGGTACCAAGAAAGTTGTATCAAGATCAACTAACATCAATGCCTTATCGTATTCGTCTGCAGTTATGCCGACTGTTAATGTGGGTGGTATACTGTGTGGGAGGTTATGTACTGTACTGTGAGAAATTGGAGGTGCTCTGCCCCTATAATTCTTTCTTGTATGCGTGATACTGCAAGGGCAGTAGGGAATATTTACGTGACGGGAAGCTAGAGCGGGAAAATGCGCTTAAGAGAACTACAACTACAGTATGAGCACTGCTTTTCCCTAATAACAGTAGCGATTAACATGCTTTTACTTCATTCCTGGTGTGCTTATAAACATCATACTCCTCTGGAACAAACTGTCCCTCCTGGAAAGTGTGTAACATTGCAATTCATACCGCTCACAGCCACTAGACAAATTCAGCCTCTGGATGTCTGTCTTTTCCGTGCCCATAAAACATTATCGCACTGTCATTAGCTACGCCTTAAAGGATAGATAAACTGCATGACAGACCTTCGCATTTGCTTGCATGCTTTCTCATTCCATCGCTTCACATCACTCCGTTACAGCCAGCGTGACGGATTGTCAATGCTCTGCGCCCGGGTTCGATTTACGGCTTGGTCGGGAAATTTTCCCCGCCCAGGGACTGGGTGTTATACTGTCATCATCATCATCATCATCATCCTATCACCCTCATCTACTGCGGGTCGCCGAAGTGGCCTCAAATTGAAAGACCGGCACCCGGCGAACGGTATACCCGACGGGGGACCCTAGCAATACGATTAAATAAATAAACTCCGTTACAACAATACGATTCTATATGCATTCCTTAAGCAGCTTAGCTGAAACCCCTGCGCGGTTTTTAACTCCCAAGGAGCTCATCTCCGATCTTGATAGTGCGAAATTTTGTGATCATTATGGGGCGCCATTTTTCATTCACTCTTCATGGTACAGGCTAATGTTTTGTTTCAAACACTTTTTGAACGATGTCTATTTCGTTAAGTGTAATACATACATTCCATAGAAGGTTGATCTCTGCACCTCCGGGACACTAATTTTCTGTCAATCACTTGGTGTACATGGTGAGTCATTAGCGGCTAATATTTTTCCTGTCATAACAGTTAGCATAACACTTTCAAACGAGCCTCACTAAAGATAAAACTTGCTACCTCGCTCTCAAGGGGGTCCTTTTACGTGACTAGTAACAGACACTACACTTAACTTCAAACCTTTACAAAACATTTTCTCTCTGACAGTCCCAAAAAAATAATGCAATGAAAAAGTTTCTCCTCATTTTCTTTGAAAATGCAGTAAAACTGCCGCGTAAAGCATGACGTTTTAATTTGAAGCACGGAATTTTAATTTGTTACTTCTTGACTACTTGCTGCATTCACGACGCATTTTACAGACAGTATTCACATATATGCCCGAAAGTACATACAGAAATATGTGCAAAAATGTCATCCTACAACACATAGTTCATGAGATTTCACGTCAAATAGTGAGATGCATGAGAAACTGACGCATAATGCATGACGTTTTGATTTAGTACTTCCTTACTAATAACTCTATTCGCAACACATTTCGCAGACAGGATCCACATTTGTCGTTAAATGTACCTACAAAATTATATCTTTGTACGAGTCGGGAGGTGCAATGGCATAAACGTGGAACTGCTTGAAAATGAAACTACAGGGCGAAATGGCTATAGGTACAGGTGAAATATGTGTACAAATGCACTTAAGTACCAAATCATTACGCCCACTGCCCACTGCGAGATTAAGTGCTGCCCGGAGGTGTTCCGTCCACTTGACACATTAAGGAGGGTATATAAGTGGAGATGATTCTAGCGACGATATGGGAAGCAAATAGGCAAATCTACTGACATAAGCGACTTTAACGAGGAGCAGATTGTTAAGAGCCGGCCCTGGAAACGATTATCACGGAAACGGCGAAACTGCTCGACTGCTCGCTTGCTGATATCGTGAACATCTATGGAAAGCGGTTGAAGGAAGGTAAAATCACGAGCAGGGAACAAGGTGTTGGACGTCCACATCTCCTCATAAATTTTGGGAGTACAATGCTGGAGCCGGCACGAACGTTTTACGACTGCTACGTGTTCCCATGTTGCTCCAACAACATAGTCAGTTACGACTGTAGTGGGCATGGTATCATCGAGTTTCAACCGTGGATCAAAGGAAACGTGTCGTCTGGTCAGCTAAGTCACATCTCCTGTTACACCAGGCCGACGGATATTCATTCAAGCACTCGAACGGTAGTTCGAAACATGTACTTCGCTACGAACGCAGGCCGTCTTGGGCATTATTATACTACGGAAGACATTCACCTGACCATCCACACGTCCTGCGATAAGCAATCGATGGCAACGTAACAGCAGCGGAGCACGTGAACATTTCAGCTGACAAGCTGTATCTTGCTTTAAATCTTCCCCAATAGCGATGGCACCTTCCATCAGGATAACTGTCAGTATCACAAGGCCACAACCGTGCTACAGTGGTTTGAGGAGTATTACAATCAACTTACATTGATGTCTTTGCTATCAGCTTCGCAAAATTTGATCCTCTTTGGGACGCTATCGGCTGCCAGCTCAGCGCCCACAAACCACTCGACTGTAATTTACCAGTATCGCGTGACCTGTTCGCAGACGTCTGGTACCATACGCCTTCGTAAACCTACCACGGACTTGGCGAATCCAAGTCACGCACAACCACTGCTGTATTGCGTTCCTAGGGTGGACCATGACACTACTAAGCAGCTGGTCGTAATATTTTGGCTCATCCGTGTATTTGTGGAAATGTACGCGGCCAAATGCACTGGTAAAAAGCTCATACGAAATCCCTTGAACAATTTCAAGGCAATATTCCAGTGCCTGTGGTGTTCAGAACTACGATGCTGTGTTCATTCAGACATACACGCATGTTAGTAAACCCAGTGAGGTGGCGCAGTCGCGTTCAGGAGGACGACGGTTGAATCCCGCGTCCGGCCATCCTGATTTAGGTTTTCCGTGATTTCCATAAATCGTTTTAGGCAAATGCCGGGATGGTTACTTTGACAAGGCACGACCGACTTCCTTCCCCATGCTTGCCTAACCCGATGAGACTGATGACCTCGCTGTTTGGTCTCTTCCCCCAAATCGACCCTACCCCATGTTAGAAGGTACAGGTACTGCGGCGCCTACAGCTGTTGTAAAATACATGAAATACGTTAGCAGTTGCGAATACGGACAACCATCAGCTGCATAACAGAATGACGACGTTGAAAATATGTGCCGGAACATGGCTCGAACCCGGACTTTCCACTCATCCCGACCGTTCGCTTTGACATTGGGCCATCCGGCAATGCTTCACACTAGACCTAAACCTCCATATGTCGTCAAACATGTGTCCACGACTTGCAGTCATACAACCGTTAATTATATTCCCTTAAAGGGAAGATATTTGAATTGAAGGGCGCTTGTGTGGTCTCGCAGGATAAATACATCACAATTTTTCGTCGATTCGATGCATGCTACTTCAGGATGGTAGGTCCGCAACGGTATAATATTCAGTAAATTTTGTAAGGTTTTATTTATTTATTTTTATTTTGTAAAACTAAATTCTTAACGTTCCCTGTAATGTAAAATTTATATTTTTATTTGGATACCACATTAATTTGTAAAACGAAATTCTTAACATCTCCTGTACTGTAAAATTGATGTTTTACTACATTTTATGTTTTATCAATAAATGACAAGGGGTGCGTCAGTAACAGGGAAAACTAATAGGCAGCACTTACCAATGTGTCCTGTTGACTGTTAAATGTTACATTTGCTCTTTTATTTATCGACCTTAATGACAGTGAAAAACTAAACCGCGTGTACCTAATGGAAATTTGGGAAAAGCAATCGTCACCGAAGTTAATCTGTCGGTAAAGAGGGAGGAAAGGGTTACATCTAAATGAAAGGAAAAATGCA
The DNA here is from genome assembly GCF_021461395.2 of Schistocerca americana. Classification (NCBI taxonomy): domain Eukaryota; kingdom Metazoa; phylum Arthropoda; class Insecta; order Orthoptera; family Acrididae; genus Schistocerca; species Schistocerca americana. The sequence continues at coordinate 961,759 of NW_025726060.1, forward strand.
AATGAAACTGGTGGAAATTAATTTTTGAAAAGGGGTAAAGTTAATGAAGAAAGTAAATGTGCGGCCATTACGTTAACAATTAACTAGCGGTAATTAGATATTTGAGATTTGGGGGAAATTACGGTCGCCAGTCCTAAGGACAATTACTATAGTAACTGAAAAAAAAGGTAATTACACATATAATTAGCACTAGAAGCGTGGCAACTGAAGGTTGACACGTGTAGTGTGAAAACTGAAAGTTTGTCAGAAGTAATAACTTTCGCTGCACTCTGACTTAATTTAGCAAAAGAATTAATAAAACCGGAAAACTGAAAGTTAATTTAGTGACTGAAATTAATAAGAAGCTTTCTTTCTTAAGCACATCGAAATTCAGTAAAATACGGTTAGTCTTGGACTACCTCAACAATCATTTCAAAAGCTACTTGAATCTACGCAATTTAGAAATAAGAGATTTAGCTTTGAACTTGAATTAAATGATTCTGAACAATTAACAATAGTAAAATTTAGTACGTACCAAGCTGAGCTGCAGTCACAGGTAAGCTAAAATACGGTAACAAAACTCGCACTCTTAATTTGTGCTTGCGTTATCTAAATATTGTAGCCAACTATGAATACTTAAAGTGAACTTTGAAATTAAAGCAGTGAAATGGAATTATGCTGGCGTTTGAATTCCAACGACACTCGGGTTCGTTTCGAAAAAGGAAGGGACCCTGCTTGGCAATGCAATTGGGACAATGAGCAACACAGGTTCATGCTACGTTGCTGTAATTTTGTGATTTGAACAGTTTGAAAAGCTGAGGTCTGCCATACAGTTGTGAAACTTTACGTGCTTCCAGTCTTCCTTGTTGGTTCATTGAAGGTTTGAAGTCGCCGATCGAGGGGGTGGCGACAGTCACTCATTGTCGGCCGTTGCTGTTGCAGAAGCTGGATGCTGGCGCGCCTTCTTCTCGACACGGTCACCAGGCGAAACGGGCTCTTGATGTGTGCCAGCTAATGCTTCCCGTCCGCGACACCGTGCTAGAAACTACCATAGCCAGTCGATCGCAATTACATGCTGCCAAACCCCGAGAGCCCGGCAACTAGCGGGAGCGTCACACAACACACCTGCTCAATCGCACTGCTCCAACCAGACTCTCTCTGCCCTGCCCGCGCTCCACACGGGAGAGTTAACACTACCAAAGATCCTACACACTTTAATTCTTCACACGACCTATCGATGTAATCGTTCGATAGCAGTTTTCCCTAGGCAAGACCCAGCGTAAAAATACAAATAATATTTACGAAACAAACCAATTATACATCGACATATATATATATATATATATATATATATATATATATATATATATATATATATATATATATATATACAAACAGTAAAACAATTACAAAATATAAAGAGACAGAAATGTCATATCTTGAGGTAACAAAACAAGGAAAAAAAATAATAGTACAATAGATGGAAATAGGAGGATATGCATTTCCGGCGTTACACGTGCCCCACATTGTCTGAGGATGTTCGTGTAACGTAAACAGACTCAGAAAATGTCCCAAAAAAGAAACAGCGGAAATGCATATGCTCAAGACATCAACAAAATTTAGCATTCGTCTAATTAACCATAAATCAATTTTTAGACCATAATAATTGAGTGGAGACACTCCTAATCTTAGTCCACCCTGTCATCTTGCACAAAATAAAACAGGTTGACAACATATAAATATTCATAGAAAATATAGAAAATGGTTTAGCTATTCCAAAATCGTCAAAATCCGTAACACTATCAAGAAATGGAATACTATTTACAAATTTAATCAGAGTACATGGTCATAAAAACAGGTAGATCAAAATACGCAAATTAATTATTAATTACATAGAATACACATTTTATATAACCTTTTCGTAATTAATACTCTTGCCATGAGAGTCCACTTAATGCTAAACAAGAAAATAATATTCAGCAGATCGAACAAAAACATAAATATTAACAGCAGAATTCTTTCACATCAGCTGTCCGGGAAGAAAAAAACAATTCCGCCTTCCGTACCCGCAAGTACAAAGAATGCCGACAGCAGCACAAGAGCCGACAGCGACTCCGCCTCGCCAGTATTGTTGCGCCCGCCTGTGCGGCACGCTTGATCTCACTCGCCTGTGTAACGGCATTTCCGGAACGTCCGTTTCACTGAATTCTTTCGGAAAAACTCACTCCCGAGTAATCTAAAGGAGTCCTTAAACACTATCACAGTGGATAACTCAACACTGTCCATCATCACACGCATGTACTAGCCTGAAACTTAAAACAGCGTCTAAGTACATCGGCAATGACTAGTAAATCACATATTTATGAAATCTTACAGCTATTTACAAAATAATATTTACATTCCTTAATCTACTGTGACTCAGCTGGAAACTTAAACTAGCAGCTTGGATTTTTCAGTTGATTAGATCATGATTAAATTGATTAAAATTAAATTGATTAATCAAAATTAATTACTTATTAATTACAACTTCTTTAATGACCTTGGTCAGTCAAAAGCATGGTAATCTAGCAAATCGTTAAATCTTACACTCTATTTTACATACTGTATAAATTACCCATTGTGTGGTATTAATCGATCCTAGGTTGGTACAATTTCAAGTCTACAATGTTCCGTATACCTAATAGTTTTCCAGAGCTTGGATACTCTAAGCAATAAGCACTCGTGTGAGGTATACCAATGACTTTATATGGTCCATTATGAACAAACTTAAATTTAGAGATTTCATGGTCTAACTCGCTCGATTTCTCATGAGCTTTTACAAGTACTACGTCTCCGATTGCAAACGTAGCAAAACGCGCTTTAGCGTCATGACGACGTATGCGAGCATCGGCTTTTAGCTTCATTACTTCTCGCAAACGATCTTTTTTCACACCAATACTAATGTTAATCCGTGGAGGGAATTTGATTATCTCTTCCAATTCACTTTCTACACTTTTGTCAATGCCGAAATTCCTCATGTTACGGCAGTTCAAACTCATTCCTACGTCAATGTCATCCGGTCAGTTAACAATGTGTATAGGCTGGTATTGCCTATGCACACCGTCTCCTGCCTCGTCAAAACCAACTACCATTGTTTTATCTAGTGACATACATGTCAAAGTTTTGCTTTCGCAGTTAATCACTGCACGGTACTTTAATAGCCAATCTAACCCGATAATTACTTCCGTAGTTAAGTCTGGCACGACGACAAACTCTTGTTCAAATCGTGCCCCACATATCTCGAAGTTGACAAAATCTGTTTTGTGACCGGTTTACTGGCCTTCCCAGTAGCACCGATAATTTTCACTCATGTTACTGGCATAACTACGATGCCAGGTCTGTCTTTCAGTAACTCAAATATTTTCCCAGATACAGCACTCAATTCTGCACCGGTGTCAATCAACACGTTTAGTTGTAGGTCATGCATATTAACGGACACTACTATCTGTCTACACTTGTCCTCGACTGTTTCTTTATTTTCCCACAGTAAATCCTCGTCTATATCCAGGTCATTCCAGAAAAAACCATCCGGCTTTGATCCTAAATCCGATTTATCTGGCGGCTTTTTCAGCCTCTGTTTACATACAGTTTTAATTTTAACACGTTTGTCCTGAGGCTTAGTCCGTAGCTTCGCCTCCAATACCGAAACCTTTTCCTGTAACTCGTCAACTAGTGAGTGTTGCTTTGCTATCAATTCACTAATCGTCACCTTCGTTGATTCCACTTTGGTCAGATTAATCTCATCCGCCAATCTACCTGGAGGAATGTGTCCAGTAGTTTCTGCAATTACTTCCGCTAGATCTGCGCAACCCACACTGCTATCGTCTGACCGTATAATGTCAGCTCTAGCCTCATACACGCTGTAAACTATGTGCTTTTCTACCAATTGTGTCCGGTTATCACTAAAATTTTCGTAATCTTTCTCCTTAATACTCTCGCAATGTTTAAACTGGATGTTCGCGTCGGATGGGTCGGCTGCTTCTACCACTACAACTTTCGGTAAAGTCTGCCGGTTAGGGCCAGAACTTTCCGTTACTACTTCAACATTCAACTCCTGCGGGACGAAACACGACCAATCTTGCTCGTGCTCCCCATTAACATCAACTATTTCTAGTAAAGTCTGCCGGTTAGGGCCAGAACTTTCTATCATTTCACAAACACTATCTTCCTGCGGGAAGAGACGCGGAAAATCCTGCACGCGCTCCCCATAAACACTTCTCCCATACAGGCCCTTATAATCTCTTAGTTCGTCGTATAAGCGACCGAACTGCCTTATCCAGACCTCATCCCTCTCTGCATCCCCTCGCTCGATGACGGACGTTTTATCCGACATCTGATCTTCTCTCAACACTTGCGAATCATTCTTAAACTCAATCTCCAGTTCCGCTGTGGGTATTACAGCTGCCACTTTATAATCGATTTCCGGAACACTACTTAAATTGTTCTCACTGACAGTGAATGTATTTTCTACTGCCGTGTCTACAGCTGATCTACTACTTGTGGGCGCACTCCTTTCTCCTAACACTGGCACACTCTCCCGCCGTTGATTATTCCACACGGAATTTTCATAACGACGACACCTGGTTTTTCTCCTGTTATTGGGCCGCCAAAATTTCTCCACGCCCGGTCGGCCCCTCACCGGCGCGGCTAATGGTTTCCCTGTCTCGTCCCAGCAGATACGCTCCCCGGATGCTGCTGAGGCGGCTGATCACGCCCTCCGGCGTTATTACTATTCTGTGAAGCCCGATCACGTTAGTATTATACTGGTTTCCGTCATTCCTGTTATTATTTGCATTGTACCGATTGTTCTTACGGTCCGAACCATTATTGTTATTGCTGCCATGGTTGCGGTATGCATTATTCCCATGGTTATCGTTGTTGTGGTCGCTGTGGTACCCGTTGTTGTTACCACGGCCTCTACCACTGTCGCGATTATTGCGCCAATTGTCCTCGTCCTCAACTCTTTCCAGGAAATCATTGATTGTCCTGTAATTGCTTCCTACGTAGCGTTTTGTATCATCTGGAAGCTTCATGTAGAGTTCCCAGACTATTTCGGATTCCGTGCGGCGATCACGCAAATATTCCAACTTGCGGATCCAGCCCTCACAAAACTCCTTCATCGAGCCGCGCGAATTCGCATCGAAAGGCCTCGATACGACAAATTCTCGCCAGACACTTTGCTGTTTTTGCTCTGACCAGTATTCAGCCAGAAACAAATTTTTAAACTCGTCAAAAGTCAGGTTCGTAATGTTGAGGTTTAAGCCCCAACGCTTGGCATCACCAGCCAACACATCAATAACAGCATTAATTTTTCTCTCATTAGTCCATGATCTGGGTAAACCTCTTTCACAATTTTTAATGAAATCCGTCGCGTGTATACCGCCTTTTTTCAAGGGGTCGAACCACTCCTCTTTCGTCAACAATTCCGAACTACACTCCTGGAAATGGAAAAAAGAACACATTGACACCGGTGTGTCAGACCCACCATACTTGCTCCGGACACTGCGAGAGGGCTGTACAAGCAATGATCACACGCACGCCACAGCGGACACACCAGGAACCGCGGTGTTGGCCGTCGAATGGCGCTAGCTGCGCAGCATTTGTGCACCGCCGCCGTCAGTGTCAGCCAGTTTGCCGTGGCATACGGAGCTCCATCGCAGTCTTTTAACACTGGTAGCATGCCGCGACAGCGTGGACGTGAACCGTATGTGCAGTTGACGGACTTTGAGCGAGGGCGTATAGTGGGCATTCGGGAGGCCGGGTGGACGTACCGCCGAATTGCTCAACACGTGGGGCGTGAGATCTCCACAGTACATCGATGTTGTCGCCAGTGGTCGGCGGAAGGTGCACGTGCCCGTCGACCTGGGACCGGACCGCAGCGACGCACGGATGCACGCCAAGACCGTAGGATCCTACGCAGTGCCGTAGGTGACCGCACCGCCACTTCCCAGCAAATTAGGGACACTGTAGCTCCTGGGGTATCGGCGAGGACCATTCGCAACCGTCTCCATGAAGCTGGGCTACGGTCCCGCACACCGTTAGGCCGTCTTCCGCTCACGCCCCAACATCGTGCAGCCCGCCTCCAGTGGTGTCGCGACAGACGTGAATGGAGGGACGAATGGAGAGGTGTCGTCTTCAGCGATGAGAGTCGTTTCTGCCTTGGTGCCAATGATGGTCGTATGCGTGTTTGGCACCGTGCAGGTGAGCGCCACAATCAGGACTGCATACGACCGAGGCACACAGGGCCAACACCCGGCATCATGGTGTGGGGAGCGATCTCCTACACTGGCCATACACCACTGGTGATCGTCGAGGGGACACTGAATAGTGCACGGTACATCCAAACCGTCATCGAACCCATCGTTCTACCATTCCTAGACCGGCAAGGGAACTTGCTGTTCCAACAGGACAATGCACGTCCGCATGTATCCCGTGCCACCCAACGTGCTCTAGAAGGTGTAAGTCAACTACCCTGGCCAGCAAGATCTCCAGATCTGTCCCCCATTGAGCATGTTTGGGACTGGATGAAGCGTCGTCTCACGCGGTCTGCACGTCCAGCACGAACGCTGGTCCAACTGAGGCGCCAGGTGGAAATGGCATGGCACGCCGTTCCACAGGACTACATCCAGCATCTCTACGATCGTCTCCATGGGAGAATAGCAGCCTGCATTGCTGCGAAAGGTGGATATACACTGTACTAGTGCCGACATTGTGCATGCTCTGTTGCCTGTGTCTATGTGCCTGTGGTTCTGTCAGTGTGATCATGTGATGTATCTGACCCCAGGAATGTGTCAATAAAGTTTCCCCTTCCTGGGACAATGAATTCACGGTGTTCTTATTTCAATTTCCAGGAGTGTATGTGCACAGGTTGGCACATAGCTCTGTTTTTCGTCAAGTTTCTTTTCTAATTCCGACACTCTCGTAATTACTAGGCAAGTGGTTGTCGCAAGCGTTTCTACTTCCTTTTTTTTCTCTTCGCAGGTATTAGCCTGCTTCGTCACTTTAGCATCAACCTCGGACACTAAAGCCTTTAAAGTTTCCACCTTATTTTGATCCTCTTTTTTCACTAATTGAATTTGTTCCGTCGCCTTATTCTCGATGATCGGAGCAACTGCTTCTCCTACACTTTTTTCGATTCTGCTAATTTGGGAATTGAAACGCGTATTTATGCTCGCAATTTCCGCCTGAACGCCTATCATTTCCTGTTTAAGATTACCGATTTCGGTATTAATCACAACAATATCTTCTTTGATTTTATCAAGTTTTGCGTTAACAACTCCAACATTGTTGTTAACAACATTAATTGCTTTGCTCTGATTGTCTAGCTTCCAGTCAATTTTTTCAGACTGAGCTTCTTGCTTGGCAGCCTGAGCTTTAATTTCTGCCGATTGAGTTTCTATCTTGCTAGACTGAGCCTTGATTTCGTTAATCAAAACGTTCAATAAATCAGCTAAATTCCCGGAAACTACCGGTTCTACTTCAGTAGCGGCTTCCTCTTTAATTGTCCCCGTGTGTTCGTCATCAAGGGGTTCAGATTTGATTTTCACTTCCGATTCCGAATCATTTTCTAAAGTTTGGAATTCCATTTCTGCTCTTTGTTGCGTTTCGGCGGTCGCGTCCTTCACGCTAGCCGCCTGCCCCTGAACAATGGGTACCGCGGTGCGCGTTTCCCACTGTTCCACCGATTGTTCCGTATCCAAGTCTACCAAATTTTGGTAATTGTTGCCTTCACTCATTTTAATAATTTTCAATATAAATAACAAATCTCAAATATAATTAGCATTCCTCCCACTACTTAATCTCGCTGACGTAACTATCTGTTTGTAACCAATACTTTGTTATGACATTTGCACCAAACAAAATTCGTGTCCAGAACAATCTCAAATCTGAAGATTGTCCTGTCACCAGGTCGCCACGTGTAACCTCCCCCTCACTTATCGACCTTAATGACAGTGAAAAACTAAACTGCGTGTACCTAATGGAAATTTGGGAAAAGCAATCGTCACCGAAGTTAATCTGTCGGTAAAGAGGGAGGAAAGGGTTACATCTAAATGAAAGGAAAAATGCAAATGAAACTGGTGGAAATTAATTTTTGAAAAGGGGTAAAGTTAATGAAGAACGTAAATGTGCGGCCGTTACGTTAACAATTATCTAGCGGTAATTAGATATTTGAGATTTGGGGGAAATTACGGTCGCCAGTCCTAAGGACAATTACTATAGTAACTGAAAAAGAAAGGTAATTACACATATAATTAGCACTAGAAGCGTGGCAACTGAAGGTTGACACGTGTAGTGTGAAAACTGAAAGTTTGTCAGAAGTAATAACTTTCGCTGCACTCTGACTTAATTTAGCAAAAGAATTAATAAAACCGGAAAACTGAAAGTTAATTTAGTGACTGAAATTAATAAGAAGCTTTCTTTCTTAAGCACATCGAAATTCAGTAAAATACGGTTAGTCTTGGACTACCTCAACAATCATTTCAAAAGCTACTTGAATCTACGCAATTTAGAAATAAGAGATTTAGCTTTGAACTTGAATTAAATGATTCTGAACAATTAACAATAGTAAAATTTAGTACGTACCAAGCTGAGCTGCAGTCACAGGTAAGCTAAAATACGGTAACAAAACTCGCACTCTTAATTTGTGCTTGCGTTATCTAAATATTGTAGCCAACTATGAATACTTAAAGTGAACTTTGAAATTAAAGCAGTGAAATGGAATTATGCTGGCGTTTGAATTCCAACGACACTCGGGTTCATTTCGGAAAAGGAAGGACCCTGCTTGGCAATGCAATTGGGACAATGAGCAACACAGGTTCATACTACGTTGCTGTAATTTTGTGATTTGAACAGTTTGAAAAGCTGAGGTCTGCCATACAGTTGTGAAACTTTACGTGCTTCCAGTCTTCCTTGTTGGTTCATTGAAGGTTTGAAGTCGCCGATCGAGCAGGTGGCGACAGTCACTCATTGTCGGCCGTCGCTGTTGCAGAAGCTGGATGCTGGCGCGCCTTCTTCTCGACACGGTCACCAGGCGAAACGGGCTCTTGATGTGTGCCAGCCAACGCTTCCCGTCCGCGACACCGTACTATAAACTACCATAGCCAGTCGATCGCAATTACATGCTGCCAAACCCCGAAAGCCCGGCAACTTGCGGGAGCGTCACACAACACACCTGCTCAATCGCACTGCTCCAACCAGACTCTCTCTGCCCTGCCCGCGCTCCACGCGGGAGAGTTAACACTACCAAAGATCCTACACACTTTGATTCTTCACACGACCTATCGATGTAATCGTTCGATAGCAGTTTTCCCTAGGCAAGACCCAGCGTAAAAATACAAATAATATTTACGAAACAAACCAATTATACATCGACATAAGTGCATAAATATATATATACAAACAGTAAAACAATTACAATATATAAAGAGACAGAAATGTCATATCTTGAGGTAACAAAACAAGGAAAAAAAATAATAGTACAATAGATGGAAATAGGAGGATATGCATTTCCGGCGTTACAACAATAGACGCATACACTAATTGTTTCCCAAAGCTGAACTTTCTGGACAGAAGTAATTCGTACCTTTAGGTACCATATTTCACCACTAGTTACGTTTAATAACGAGGTGTGTATGTATGCATGCAAGTACCTTTTACTTCGATATGCATACTGTATGTAAACCTTGTGGTACGACATTTACCTTGTAATTTTCAGGTGTGTTGTTTGAGAATGGACGTATCCGCCCGAAACTAATAACACTGGAACAAAAACTGTATTCTCATGTAACTCTCAGGGAAAAAAAAAATCCCTGCCTGTGTGGCTGAGCGGTTCTAGGCGCTTTAGTCTGGCACCGCGCTACCGCTACAGTCGCAGGTTCGAATCCTGCCTCAGGCATGGATGTGTGTGATGTCTTTAGGTTAGTCAGGTTTAAGTAGTTCTAAGTTCTAGGGGACTGATGACCTCAGATCTTAAGTCCCATAGTGTTCAGAGCCATTTGAAGAAAAAAATTATCGAATTCCCTCAACAATATTCCAGTACATGTGTTGTTCAGAAGTGTAATGCAATGTTTCGTATATTCACGCAATTGACATGGACAAAAAATTATCAAATTCCCTAAACAATATTCCAGTAGATGTGTTGTTTAGAAGTGCGATGCAATGTTTCTTCAGACATGCATTAACGACACAGGCACAGCAGCGTCATATCTATCGACCGACATCGGACAGGCGACTTCCAGTTATCAATTAACATGTCGCCCCAGCACAGGATTATGCATAATGGATGTACAAGTGCAGCTTGGTTGATGACGTATGGATGATCTGATCCGGCCATGAAGCGTGCTCAGATAGCCCAACATTAAGTAGTCTATTCGTGACATGCAGGATATGCGGATTCGAGCCCCGTCCAGCACAACTTTTCATCATTGTCGTTCCATGATAGAGCTGATGGTTGTTCATATACGCAATTGCGAACACATTTCATGGAGTTCAGTTAAATTTGGTACACATGTTAATCACAAAAAATGGCTCTGAGCACTATGGGACTTAACATCTATGGTCATCAGTCCTCTAGAACTTAGAACTACTTAAACCTAACTAACCTAAGGACAGCACACAACATCCAGCCATCACGAGGCAGAGAAAATCCCTGACCCCGCCGGGAATCGAACCCGGGAACCCGGGCGTGGGAAGCGAGAACGCTACCGCACGACCACGAGATGCGGGCTGTTAATCACAATCTTGAAAGAAATACTGTGGGGGTAAGAAGCACTAGCCTCCTGTTGGGGTGGAAGCGTTAACGTGGAGAGAGAAGTGTGTATGAAGAGATGAGCAGGTAGCAGAGGAGGAGGAGGAGGAGGAGAAGAAGAAGATGGAGACAGATGCGGGAAGAGAGATGGACAGAGATAGGAGGAGCTGGGAAATGGATAGAGGGAGGAGAGAGGAGGAGGTGGGAGAGGGGGTGGACGAGACTGACAGAGGCAGGGGAGGAGGAAATGAATAAAGATAGGAAACAGAGTCATATGGACAGAAACAGGGTAGATGGGGAGACAGACAGAGAGAGGAAAGACGAGGGGGGGGAGGAGTTGTTGAAAATTGAGAAATGGAGGAGTAGTTTGACAAAGAGAGAGAGAGAGAGAGAGAGAGAGAGAGAGAGAGAGAGAGATGGACTGACTGGCATGGGGAGGGGGGAGGATGGACTAATAGGAGACTAATAGCAGATTCGAATAAATACATACCTGGGCAACGTCGGGTACTCAGCTAGGTTTTTTTGTATAGTAACACTTGAGATTGCAACCACGACTGCAAAACTATTTAGAAAGACATACAAATAGATCAAATAAAAATATATTTCTGTAGAAATCTTTAACATCTTAGTTCCTAACATATCTTTCAACTCCTTTCTTTCAGGAGTGCTAGTTCTGCAAGGTTCGCAGGAGGGCTTCTGTGAAGTTTGGAAGGTTGGGGACGAGATACTGGCAGAAGTAAAGCTGTGAGGACCGGGCGTGAGTCTGGCTTCGGTAGCTCAGATGGTAGAGCACTTGCCCGCGAAAGGGAAAGGTTCCGAGTTCGAGTCTCGGTTGGGCACACAGTTTTAATCTGATAGGAAGTTTCATATCTTTCAACCATATATTAGCAGCTTCTACCAGAGCCATAATGTGCTATATACTGTAATACACATCTAGACCATCACAATTTTTCTTTTAACCACTGGTAGACATGGCAAATTTTTCCCTTTTTTTCGGAACCGTTAGCCTTCAAAACCCTTTTGTCTATAGACCAGATTAATGAGAGTAAGCACCCAGACATATGAGCAACAATGCACAGCTGCATTTTGTGATTAGGAACTAACTCATTCGCATAGTTGGAGGTAGAAGTTTGCCATTTACACATTTTACAGAAAGGTTGTAAGATTTGCGCGCAAATGGATAATGCATCTGAACTGTCTTCTCAAGCCCAGGGTGTTAAACTGATATTCGACAAAAATACGAATCTGGCCCTGTAAGGTACCCAATATTCAGTGTGGATCGTAGCAAATTAATTAGAAATGCTGCTGGCACGTAACTAGAATGCATGAATTAATAAAAATGAGAGTTTAGGATCTATTCTAGAAAGACAAAACAACGGTTTCCCTTTTTATTCTACATACAATTTATCAACTGTGCTTTCAGCGGTCAAGTGATACACAACAATCATGTTCAATTACTTTCAACACTCAGTAACAACATATTTAACTCTTGGACATATTGAATTGGCTATTACTAAATCTTTATGTCTACAAATGAAAATGTTATCACAGACAAGAATGATCAAAAATCTTCATGTATTAAATTTACTTCTACGATATCGTAGCTGGTCAATGCACTAAGCTGGTGGAGAATAAATTTACCTTTTAAACCGATGAAAAAACTCTCATGTACTCAATGTGAGGGTAGGTGAGTATGATAGATTTTGATGTTCAATGGTCAAAGTGTACGCAGGTTGGAGGGAGCAAAATCTAAACTCAGCATTTACTTTGGCCTAATGCACAATGGTAGTTTACCAATAAGAATCTGCAACAGCATTGTCTTCGTGCTGGATCTGAAACGCTAATTCCATATTCTGGCCTTGACTGAGTGCACTCAGTCTCATCTTCCCTGTATTCTGTAGAACGTTAATGTCTCCCTAGTCGAAATAATGGCTATTGCACACTTGCTCAGGGTTGGAGCGATGTGCACAATTTCATTGCCGGCAAAAATTCCCACAGAAATAATTAACTACCTCTTTGCTATCCGTCTCAAATTATGTGAAGCATAACGTCCATACTTTGCCGATGCAAAGCTCTCAACGTCATCGCTATTTTCCACAAACTAGTGCAGACCAATGCGAGTCGAGGTGAATTTTTTATTTTTCTTGCCGTGTCGCCGCTAGCCCTGTTAAAGCCATGCAGCCACTTACCCTCGGTCCCGGCCGTGTTTACATTAAAAGGAATAATATATTGTTCTGGCCTTATCCATTTCTGTGCTGAAGCTCGGTGTTGTTTTGTTAAGTGTGGTTTTCCAGTTCCGTTAGCCATCCACTCAGTTCGTCTCCAAAATTTGTTTCACTTTAACTTATTTATGCATGCCCCAGTCCTTGTATTGGTAGATATTGTATTGTTGGTTTTCGGTACACGAGATTACTGCAATTGATTTTTGTTGATAATATAGTTTTCTGAGAATCTCATACTGTATCGTACTGTTGTTATGAACTGATGTCATGTAAGGTCTGTAAAATCCGGATACCTTAAAGGTGACGAGTGTAAAACCTTCATAAAATCACGCTATTTTAATGCAGTCCCCCTATTGGAAACCCGAAAACCTTACATTACATAGCCATTTTATCCAGATGGAAGTTATAGCTCTGAACGACTTCTGTCGTGGTGCTACAACAGTTTAGCAGGTCTACAGGGATGGCCCAATACCGTCAGCAATTGTCTGAACTGCAAACAAGCGAACCATTCTGTCAGATTTCTCAATCATGAAACCTCAAGGATCCTAGATTGAGATGTTCACAGCTGTTGTGCTGAGTCCTGCTGCAACCTTGCCTAATGGCTGCTGTCATCATCACCACAATTGGGCAACCTCCATAGTCGAGAAGTACTGTGATGAAACATCAAAAAATGTGATGGTTTGCTACAGTACCTACATTTTAACCCTTCCCTGCCACATTAGACAGTGGTTTGTGGGACCAACGATTGTGGGAAAACTTTTATATGAGATCTAATTTCTGTGAGTTCCTAGATGTGGTCACTTCGCGAGAATTACATGGGGAGAGGTAATATGTTTTTGTCGCTTCGTAGAGAGTGAACCTTCAGAATGTCAGTATTAAATACCTCCATTTTGTACCACACCTCTGTTGTAGCTCTGCTACTCTTTACTCGAGAGACCACATTTCTGGATGTTGATCATCTCTCGCATGGCGCCATACAAACTTCTAGTCATATGAAGACCAGTAACCACCGACAGAATCTCACTTTAGATAGCCGCCATCAACTCCACACTATAAAGTCTCCCGTTCTTTCTGGTCACCTGTGAACATACCTACTGCAGTCATGAGCAATCTCTTACACAGTCTGTTAGAGGAATTACTAAAGCCTTCATAGAGAAGCTAAATCTAGTCTCTAAACAGATTTATCATGCCATATTAACAAATGACACTTACTCATCCTCCCATCCCCATGAACTAGCTGTAACAGAGAACTTCTCATTAACACATATTACCCCCAGACTAGGACAACTTAACCATATCCTTCGGCTGGGCCTGGACTTCGGTCTTTGTGCCAAAAGATGTGTAACATCATACTCAGAATCGTAACTACTCTTCCCAAAGTGTATATCCACTCACCTAATTCACGAAAAATCCTGGTCCATTCCTAAACGACAGCCGCAACCCCAAGCTACGCCACACGGGTCACACACCAGATGCAGTGTCCATCCCTGCCACTCACCTTACACACCCTGCTCCAGCTCCGCCACAGGTACAGACCATCCTGTCAGAGATACGACTACCCATGAAAGCAATCACCTCTAGTATCGTCACTACCATAAATCAGCCGTCCGACAGAGAAAACGGCGACCGCCTGACTTTGGCCAGAGAGCAGAGGCGACATGTGATCTCCACCAATGTTGCACAGGGGATGTTTCAGAGCCAAAGACACTACGCCCCATGCCATGTTTCATTGTGGAAATGAGACAAAAAATATGAACTTGTGTGTTTCCTGTCTTGTACGTGGGCCTGACCTGTCACCTATTTAATTTGCCTGGAATATAGCTTGTCAGCGACTTTCTCGTCAGATTTCTCCACCGAATGCCCTTGAGGCTTGATCTTCTCCCATAAAAAATGTGTGGGGGTTACCAGAAACTTATGGGGACTATCTTTGACGTAATACTCTGATGTATAATAGATTAAATTATAGCATGTGCAGCTTCAGACCATTCTAATTTTCAGTTAAATATGATGCACAGTTCTATAATTATAATAATTTTTGCTGCTACGTTTCAGTCCCTTGTAGGATGTTACGATTTTAACGAAGGGTCGACACACACTTTAGTCAAGACTCAAAGGAATTATAGACACTGGCTGCGAGTGAGTATTGATTTGAATCAATGGGGGAGGTTGAAAATTCTTGCTGGTCTGGGAATAGAAATTGGGCCTTCCGCTTACTCGGCAGATGCGCTGACCACTGCTCCGTCCGGACGCATTGCAACTGCGCCGACTGCACTAGCACGCCTACCGTCAGATCCAAATTCTCAACCTATAACCTATCTATACACCACTATTATAGCGCCCTTGTCTATCATTCTCATTAATCGTGGCATGGGTCGTTATTCATAGTGGCTGCTGGATAAAAATGGTGTTTGATCTTTCAGAAGTGTCCGAAAGAACAGACGGCACTTATACAGGGTGGTCCATTGATCGTGACCGGGCCAAATATCTCACGAAATAAGCATCAAACGAAAAAAATACAAAGAACGAAACTCGTCTAGCTTGAAGGGGGAAACCAGATGGCGCTATAGTTGGCCCGCTAGATGGGGCTGCCATAGGTCAAACGGATATCAACTGCGTTTTTTTAAATAGGAAGCCCCATTTTTATTCCATATTCGTGTAGTACGTAAAGAAATGTGAATGTTTTACGTGGACCACTTTTCTCGCTTTCTGATAGATGGCGCTGTAATAATCACAAACGTATAAGTACGTGGTATCATGTAACATTCTGCCAGTGGGGACGTTATTTGCTTCGTGATACATTGCCTGTGTTAAAATGGACCGTTTACCAATTTCGGAACAGGTCGATATCGTGTTGATGTATGGCTATTGTGATCAAAATGCCCAAAGGCCTGTGCTATGTATGCTGCTCGGTATCCTGGATGACATCATCCAAATGTCCGGTCTGTTCGCCGGGTAGTTACATTATTTAAGCAAACAGGAAGTGTTCAGCCACATGTGAAACGTCAACCACGACCTGCAACAAATGACAATGACCAAGTAGGTGTTCTAGCTGCTGTCGCGGCTAATCCCCACATCAGTAGCAGACAAATTGCGCGAGAATCGGGAATCTCAAAAACGTCGGTGATGAGAATGCTACATCAACATCTGTTGCACCCGTACCATATTTCTGTGCATTAGGAATTGCATGGCAACCACTTTGAACGTAGTGTACAGTTCTGCCACTGGGCACAAGAGAAATTACGGGACGATGACAGATTTTTTGCACGCGTACTATTTAGCGACGAAGCGTCATTCACCAACAGCGGTAACGTAAACCGGCATAATGTGCACTATTGGGCAACGGAAAATCCACGATGGCTGCGACAAGTGGAACATCAGCGATCTTGACGGGTTAATGTATGGTGCGGCATTATGGGAGGAAGGATAATTTGCCCCCATTTTATCGATGGCAATCTAAATGGTGCAATGTATGCTAATTTTCTACGTAATGTTCTAACGATGTTACTACAAGATGTTTCACTGCATGACAGAATGGCGATGTACTTCCAACATGATGGATGTCCAGCACATAGCTCGCGTGCGGTTGAAGCGGTATTGAACAGCATATGTCGGGACAGGTGGATTGGTCGTCGAAGCATCATACCATGACCCTCAAGTACACCGGATCTGACGTCCCCGGATTTCTTTCTGTGGGAAAGTCGAAGGATATTTGCTATCGTGATCCACCGTCAACGCCTCACAACATGCGTCAGCGCATTGTCACTGCATGTGCGAACATTACGGAAGGCGAACTACTCGCTGTTGAGAGGAATGTCGTTATACGTATTACCAAATGGACTGAGGTTGACGGACATGATTTTGAACATTTATTGTATTAATGTGCTATTCACAGGTAATCACGCTGTAACAGCATCCGTTCTCAGAAATGATAAGTTCACAAAGGTACATGTCTCACATTGGAACAACCGAAATAAGATGTTCAAATGTACCTACGTTCTGTATTTTAATTTAAAAAACCCACCGGTTACCAACTGTTGTTCTAAAATTGTGAGCTCTATGTTTCTGATTATTACAGCGCCATCTATCTGTCGTAACTTCCGCCTGCTTCACGTCTGCTGTGCAGCGAGCTACCTTAATTTAAGTAATAACTGTATTTTTCTTACTTGTCACTTCTTCTTCCGTGTGTTTTTGCTTTTAGGAAGCTTTAATTGTCGAGTGCTAGTAATATTGTTCCATAGATTTCGTGTTTGTTTTGAATACAGTCAGAGAGAGTCCCTTTAGTCAGCCACAATGCCAGTAGTGCTAGTGTTTGTTTTGAATACAGTCCAGAGACAGGTAATGCTATTTTCATTGTTTTCTACAAGAAGTGGCTAGCAATCACAGTTTAGTCAACAATCAGCCGCCTTTAGTGAATTAACAGTCTAGTTAAAGGTTGATTAACTCTCTACAGTAAATTGATTCCTTAGGATGGATAGGATGTGTGACTGCTGTGCACGGACGCAGGAGGAGCTGGCCACTGTTCGCGAACGGCTGAGCGTGTTGACGGCCGCGGTCAGCCGTCTTCAGGCTGCTGCCTCGGAGCGTAGCGGCAGTGGGGAGTCTGGTGCGTCGCATGGTACACCCCAGGTGTTACATGCTTCACCCACTGTCCCTGCTGTCGAGACATCTTCGCGGGTACCGGGCGCAGTTGGGCCACCCTCTCCGCCGGCTGCTGTGACCGAGCGGTTCTAGGCGCGTCAATCCTGAACCGCGCTGCTGCTATGGTCGCAGGTTCGACTCCTGCCTCGGGCACGGATGTGTGTGTTGTCCTTAGGTTAATTAGGTCTAAGTAGTTCTAAGTCTAGGGACTGATGACCTCAGATGTTTAGTGCTTAGAACCATTTGAACCATTTTTTTTTGCCACCCTCTCCCCAAGGGGCGGGTTCAGCGGCGTTCGCGGCGCACGACGCGGAGGGTGAATGTGGAGGCTGGCCGTGTGGCATCGCCCGCTCAGCCTGTGAGTGCTCCTTCAGCAAGGTCCGAGCAGGCAGATGGGGGGAGGGGTTTATTAGTTATTGGGAGCTCCAACGTTAGGCGGGTGATGGAGCCCCTTAGGGAAATAGAGGAAAGGTCGGGGAAGAAGGCCAGTGTTCACTCTGCTTGCCGGGGGGTCTCATCCGAGATGTGGAGGAGGCCCTGCCGGCGGCGATAGAGAGCACTGGGTGCACCCGACTGCAAATTGTTGCTCATGTCGGTACCAATGACTCCTGCCGTCTGGGTTCAGAGGTCATCCTCAGTTCGTACAGGCGGTTGGCGGAATTGGTGAAGGCGGAAAGCCTCGCTCGCTGGGTGGAATCAGAGCTATTTGTGGTATCGTTCCCAGAACCGATCGCGGTCCTCTGGTTTGGAGCCGAGTGGAAAGGTTAAACCAGAGGCTCAGACGATTCTGCGGAGATCTGGGGTGCAAATTTCTCGACCTCCGCTATCGGGTGGAGAAATGTAGGGTCCCCCTGAATAGGTCAGGCGTGCACTACACGTCGGAAGCGGCTACAAGGGTAGCGGAGTACGTGTGGAGTGCACATGTGGGTTTTTCAGGTTAGAGAATTCCCTCCCTAGGCCCGACAAGACGCCTCCTGAGACGCGGCAAGGTAGGAGTAGGCAAAATGCAACAGGGAATAGCAATATTAATGTGCTAATAGTAAACTGAAGGAGCGTCTATAGAAAGGTCCCAGAACTGCTCTCATTAATAAACGGTCACAACGCCCATATAGTACTAGGGACAGAAAGTTGGCTGAAACCAGACGTAAACAGTAATGAAATCCTAAACTCAGATTGGAATGTATACCGCAGAGACAGGCTGGACAGTGAAGGGGGAGGCGTGTTTATAGCGATAAGAAGTGCAATAGTATCGAAGGAAGTTGACGGAGATTCGAAATGTGAAATGATTTGGGTGAAGCAGGCTCAGACATGGTAATTGGATCTCTCTATAGGCCCCCTGGCTCAGCAGCTGTTGTGGCTAAGCACCTGAAAGTTAATTTGGAAAATATTTCGAGTAGATTTCCCCACCATGTTATAGTTCTGGGTGGAGATTTTAATTTGCCGGATGTAGACTGGGAGACTCACACGTTCATAACGGGTGGCAGGGACAAAGAATCCTGTGAAATTTTTTTAAGTGCTTTATCTGAAAACTACCTTGAGCAGTTAAACAGAGAACCGACTCGTGGCGATAACATATTAGACCTTCTGGTGACAAACAGACCCAAACTATTTGAAACAGTTAATGCAGAACAGAGAATAAGCGATCATAAAATGGTTACGGCATCGATGATTTCAGTCGTAAATAGAAATATAAAAAAAGGTAGGAAGATTTTTCTGTTTAGCAAAAGTGTCAAAAAGCAGATTACAGAGTACCTGACGGCTCAACACAAAAGTTTTGTCTCAAGCACAGATAGTGTTGAGGATCAATTGACAAAGTTCAAAACCATCGTACAATATGCGTTAGATGAGTATGTGCCAAGCAAGATCGTAGGAGATGGAAAAGAGCCACCGTGGTACAACAACGGAGTTAGAAAACTGCTGCGGAAGCAAAGGGAACTTCACAGCAAACATAAACACAGCCAAAGCCTTGCAGACAAACAAAAATTACGCGAAGCGAAATGTAGTGTGAGGAGGGCTAAGCGAGAGGCGTTCAATGCATTCGAAAGTAAAGTTCTATGTACTGACTTGGCAGAAAATCCTAAGAAATTTTGGTCTTATGTCAAAACAGTAGGTGGATCAAAACAAAATGTCCAGGCACTCTGTGACCAAAATGGTCCTGAAACAGAGGATGACAGACTAAAGGCCGAAATACTAAATGTCTTTTTCCTAAGCTGTTTCACAGAGGAAGACTGCACTGTAGTTCCTTCTCTAGATTGTCGTACAGATGACAAATGGTAGATATCGAAATAGACGACAGAGGGATAGAGGAAAAATTAAAATCGCTCAAAAGAGGAAAGGCCGCTGGACTTGATGGGATACCAATTCGATTTTACACAGAGTACGCGAAGGAACTTGCCCCCGTTCTTGCAGCGGTGTACCGTAGGTCTCTAGAAGAGCGTAGCGTTCCAAAGAATTGGAAAAGAGCACACGTCATTCCCGTTTTCAAGAAGGGACGTCGAACAGATGTGCAGAACTATAGACCTATATCTCTAACGTCGATCAGTTGTAGAATTCTGGAACACGTATTATGTTCGAGTATAATGACTTTTCTGGAGACTAGAAATGTACTCTGTAGGAATCAGCATGGGTTTCGAAAAAGACGGTCGAGTGAAACCCAGCTCGCGCTACTCGTCCACGAGACTCAGAGGGCCATAGACACGGGTTCACAGGTAGATGCCGTGTTTCTTGACTTCCGCAAGGCGTTCGATACAGTTCCTCACAGTCGTTTAATGAACAAAGTATGGACTATCAGACCAATTGTGTGATTGGATTGAAGAGTTCTTAGATAACAGAACGCAGCATGTCATTCTCAATGGAGAGAAGTCTTCCGAAATAAGAGTGGTTTCAGGTGTGCCGCAGGGGAGTGTCATAGGACCGTTGCTATTCACAATATACATAAATTGCCTTGTGGATGACATCGGAAGTTCACTGAGGCTATCTGCAGATGATGCTGTGGTGTATCGAGAGGTTGTAACAATGGAAAATTGTACTGAAATGCAGGAGGATCTGCAGCGAATTGACGCATGGCGCAGGGAATGGCAATTGAATCTCAATGTCGACAAGTGTAATGTGCTGCGAATACATAGAAAGATAGATCCCTACAAAATAGCAGGTCAGCAACTGGAAACAGTTAATTCCATAAATTATCTGGGAGAATGCATTAGGAGTGATTTAAAATGGAATGATCATATAAAGTTGATCGTCGGTAAAGCGGATGCCAGACAAATTCATTGGAAGAATCCTAAGGAAATGCAATCCGAAAACAAAGGAAGTAGGTTACAGTACGCTTGTTCGCCCACTGCTTGAATACTGCTCAACAGTGTGGGATTCGTACCAGATAGGATTGATAGAAGAGATAGAGAAGATCCTACGGAGAGCAGCGCGCTTCGTTACAGGATCATTTAATAATCGCGAAAGCGTTACGGAGATGATAGATAAACTCCAGTGGAAGACTCTGCAGGAGAGACGCTTAGTAGCTCGGTACGGGCTTTTGTTAAAGTTTCGAGAACATACCTTCACTGAAGAGTCAAGCAGTATATTGCTCCCTCCTACGTCTATCTCGCGAAGACACCGTGAGGATAAAATCAGAGAGATTAGAGCCCACACAGAAGCATACCGACAACCCTTCTTTCCACTAACAATACGAGACTGGAATAGAAGGGAGAACCGATAGAGGTACTCAGGGTACCCTCCGCCACACACCGTCAGGTGGCTTGCGGAGTATGGATGTAGATGTAGATGTAGAAGCGAAAAAAGTGGTCCAACTAAAACATTCATATTTCTTTACGTACTACACGAATATGTAATAAAAATGGGGGTTCCTATTTTAAAAAACGCAGTTGATATCCGTTTGCCCTATGGCAGCGCCATCTAGTGGGCCAACCATAGCGCCATCTGGTTTCCCCCTTCAAGCTAGACAAGTTGTAACCTCCCCCTCACTTATCGACCTTAATGACAGTGAAAAATGAAACCGCGTGTACCATATGGGAATTTTGGAAAAGCAATCGTCACCGAAGTTAACTTGTCGGTAAAGAGGGAGGAAAGGGTTACATCTAAATGAAAGGAAAAATGCAAGTGAAACTGGTGGAAATTAATTTTGAAATAGGGATAAAGTTAATAAAGAGAGTAAATATGCGGCCGTTACGTTAACAATCAACTAGCGGTAATTAGATATTTGAGATTTGGGGGAAATTACGGTCGCCAGTCCTATGGACAATTACTATAATAACTGAAAAAGAAAGGTTATTACACATATAATTAGCACTAGAAGCGTGGCAACTGAAGGTTGATACGTGTAGTGTGAAAACTGAAAGTTTGTCAGAAGTAATAAACTTCGCTACACTTAATTTAGCAAAAGAATTAATGAAACCGGAAAATCGAAAGTTAATTTAGTGACTGAAGTTAATAGTGAGCTTTCTTTCTGAAGCACATCGAAATACAGTTAGTCTTGGACTACCTCAACAATCATTTCTAAAGCTACTTGAATCTACGCAATTTAGAAAGAAGAGATTTAACTTTGAACTTGAATTAAACGATTCTGAACTATTAACAATAGTAAAATTTAGTACGTACCAAGCTGAGCTGCAGTCACAGGTAAGCTAAAATACGGTAACAAAACTCCCACTCTTAATTTGTGCTTGTGTAATCTAACTATTGTAGCCAGCTATGAATACTTAAATTGAACTTTGAAATTAAAGCAGTGAAATGGAATTATGCTGGCGTTTGAATTTCAACGACAGTCGGCTTCATTTCGGAAAAGGAAGGGACCCTGCTTGGGACTGCAATTGGGACAATGAGCAACAAAGGTTCATGCTAAGTTGCTGTAATTTTGCGAGGCAAATGGAACAATTTGAAAAGCTGAGATCTGCCATACAGTTCTGAAACTTTACGTGCTTTTAGTCTTCCTTGTTGGTTGATTGAAGGTTTGAAGCCGTCGATCGAGTAGGTGGCGACAGTCACTCATTGTCGGCCGTCGCTGTTGCAGAAGCTGGATGTTGGCGCGCCTTCTTCTCGACACGGTCACCAGGCGAAACGGGCTCTTGATGTGCGCCAGCTAATGCTTCCCGTCCGCGACACCATGTCAGAAACTATCATCGCGAGTCGAGCGCAATTACATGCTGCCAAACCCCGAAAGCGCGGCAACTCGCGGGAGCGTCACACAACACACCTGCTCCACTGGCTACTCCAGCCAGACTCCGACAGCTCTGCCCGCGCTCCACGCGGGAGAGTTAACACTACCAAAGATCCTACACACTTTGAGTCTTCACACGACCTATCGATGTAATCGTTCGACAGTAGTTTTCCCTAGGCAAGACCCAGCGTAAAAATACAAATAATATTTACGAAACAAACCAATTATACATCGACATAAATGCATAAATATATATATACAAATAGTAAAACAATTACAATATGTAAAGACACAGAAATGTTATATATTCAGGCAACAAAAATAAGGTAACCAAATTTATAGTACAATAGATGGAAATAGGAGGATATGCATTTCCGGCGTTACAAAGTTTCGCTCCTTATAGTTTTTTTGTTTGACGCTTATTTCGTGAGATATTTGGCCCTGTCACGATTAATGGACCACCCTGTATATTGTCGTATTTTAGTGATTTCTGAAAACATTTTATTCTAACGTCGGGACGTTATCTACAACTAGACCCCCATTTCAGTGTGAACTAGGTCACTTTTTATAAAACAGAAGTATCCAGTAATGTCACTGACAAACTGCAAGGACCTGTGAAATTTTATTCGAATAGGAAAGAATGGATAGTACCTGTAAGCTTTATATTAAATTATGGTATGGATTATCCTGCAAATGTAAGCAAATTGCTCTGAGACATAGATTGTCTACGGATGTTAAGTATTTAGATATATGTACTGATAAATACGTTCCCAAAATAAATCCAGTTTTTGTTACAATTTATGCACAACTTTGACTTTCTCTCGGGCATGATTAGCCACAAATTTATTACGTGTACCTTTCATTTAGTAAAATCTGTTGTTACCAGAGGTGTTTAGCTATGTTCTCGTCGAGACAACCATGTCAGGCAACAATAAAGGAATTCTAAATGGATGTTAAGGAAAGTAACGGAATGAAGGGAAGAACTGATGTCGTCAAATGAAAATGAGACATAGGGAAAAAAGTGTAGCTTTTTATTATTACTAAAGTAATCGCCATGAGTGTTGATACATTTTTACCACTGTGAGAGAAGCCAGTCAGTGTCTTCATGAAAATCTGTTTGCGGTGGCCTACGTAACCATGATTGAACCCAATGTGCACCTCCTTGTTCCAGGTAAATCGACGTCTACAAATGTCTTTCTTCAGGGCTCCAAAAATTGGAAATCGAATCGTGTGAGGCCGGGAATGTATGGAGGGTGTGTAAGGGCTTATCAGTGAAACTGTGAAACTTCCGCAGCATATTCGAAACAACATTGGCAACATGTAATCACTCCCACGTGTTGTCAAGGTTATACAGAGTACGCTGCAGTAGTTTCGCTGGGAGCCCTTACGCATCCGTATTTCTGGAGCCGCGAAGATATATATTCTTAGCCGTAGATTTGCTTCGGAAGAAGAGGTGCACTCTTGGGCACAATCATGGTTCAGTAGGCAACCACAGGCACTTTTTTATGGTATTGACCGTTTTGTCTCACAGTAGGATAAATGTATTAAGAGCTTTGTCGATTACTTTTGAAATAATAAACAGTTTAGCTACCTTTTATCGATCCACGTTCACATAATAATACAAAACTTAGTCAGGGAAACCACAACCAGAGTGAAACAGCACTGAAGAGATGAAGTCAGTTTAAACCGAATGTACGCAGAAGATATAATATTGCGCCAATATTGACCTGTCAATACTCAAGCCATATTCCTAGAAAGCCATAAAAAATTCTGGAAAGGGACTACCAGGTTATCACCTATCTCATAGTAAACGAATTAATCAATTAATAGAAAGGGAGTGTGGTAGAGATTAGTCTCACTGAATATGCAAAAGTGACAGATTTGACACAAGGTTACGTTACTCTTGCCTTTTTCAATCGTTTACCGTGCGTCCGAAAATAACTTGTGCATGTATGAGCTACATAACATGACACATGCCAATAAAGACGAAGTCATCGCCGAAATGTTTCCTGCAGGGCAATAGGGTAGAGGATACTTTTCTGTTATTGCACGCTTTCGGGCTATCCCGGTTAGCGATGAGAGGCTTCCGAAATCAGTGCGCGAAACCAGCTCAGAACATGAAGGGACCACCTGCTTGCTGAACCAGTGGAACGGAATGACTGAGTCGTGCATTTGTAACTGGCCACCAGCAGAGGCTCTATGGAGGGCAGGGGATCCAAGGGGTTCAAGCACCACGGAAAAGGTTGCAGGTCAACCCCTGACAGAGCTCAAACTAAACCTAAGTGTTACCCTACTTTCTTAGTTCTATATTACCTACAGTAAAATTTTTCTCTTTTATCCTTTCTTAATCCATTTTAAGTAGGTCTAATACGTTTTCAAATTTATGTTTGTGTAAGAAGCTGTTTGTGTGACGAGATTTTAATCCGCAAGCCACTCATTCGAGATGCCGGCACACCCACGGCCCATTACCATCGTCAACCGGCCGCGTGACGGAATCGCGAGGATACTTTAGATACAAATGAGCAATCTGCGAGTGCACGCATCGCACTGATTTACACATGGACCATTGATGTATGATTTGTTCACTCCAACACAACAGGACAAGCTATCAAGTGTTTATTAGTTGTTATCATGACATCTTTTCCTTGTTTTTGCTTTGCCATATTATGAACAAACGACATCGAAAGGTAAATATCGAGACTATAGTTTATAAATTATAGCGCTCAGCAATCAGTCGTACTTTTCTTTGCTGGTGTTATTCGGTAAATCCAGAGTTCGGCTAGTGCCTAGCCATTATCAAAGCATTATTTTCTAGTCTCGATCGAGACTAGAAAATAGTGCATTGATAATGCACTATCAAAGATTTAAAAGCAGAAAGTGCTGGCTATTAGGATGGCAGGAATTATTTTGTATCAACACATCAGGTGTGGTTGGTTTCCGAAATGTTTTAAAAACATGCCTACCATTTTGTTTCCTAATACTTAGGTCGAAAATTAATACGACAGAAACAGCGCGCGAATGCAAGGAAGAATACCGCAAATAATATTACGAGAGTCACAATACCATACTTCGGTGATATTTCGCAAAAAGTGGCTAACATTTTCAAACCATTTAAAGTTGATACTGCTTTTCAGAACAATAATACTCTGCGGTTTAAACTAAGAAATAATTTACAGCAGGAAAGCGATAAATATGAGAGAGCTGGGGTCTACAAAATTCAGTGTAACACGTGCAAGGCAAGCTATGTAGGCCAAATTGGTAGGTCCTTTAAAGTACGTTACAAAGAACATAGCGATGCTTTCCGGCTTAATAATTTCGAAACGGGACACCCCATGTTCGGAATAGATCAGGATCTCGTTATTTTATATAGACAGGACAAAGGCAAAAAGCTGGATCCACTAGAACAGCTGGAAATTACGATACGTAGCGTGGATAATCAGAAAACACTGAATGAACAGCTAACTAGTGATACAAATAACTTTTTCCAACATTTCAGTGGCTTCCTTTAGTAACTACATTTTTAGGAATTGGCAGGATACCATCATTTCATGACGTCCTTGGAACATGTTTACGTTATCTGTTTGTATAGACATCTCTGTGACTTCCTTGTTTAATTGCGCGTGAGCTCACTCGCGTTTCAGTGTCGTGTTTGGCTACGTGGTGTGTGTTATCAACGAAGACATACGGGCCGTTTCCGACGATAGAGGAGAGAGCCATGTGGTTGGATGTTGAACACCATAGGCGACACCATTTTAGAGTTTCTTATATTTTGACGACTATGAGGAGATGCACCTTGGAAGACACGGCTGCAACAAGGGAAGTAGCTATTATGTTTTAATTTTATTATCAATTTTATTGTGCCTGGTGCATGTTCCATTTTAGCGAGTTTTAACAGGTTCTTTTACTTTTTATTATTCTAATGATGGAAGCTTCACTTCCGAAACGCGTCAATCTTAGTCTTTTGCCCTATAAACAAGTGGTTGAGCCGATATATTTTTTATCATTGACATTCACAACCACGACCTCTCATCCAGTATGGATAAAATCTAAACTTTGGGGTTTGCCAATGACATTGTAATTCTGTCAGAGACATCAAAAGACTTGAAAGAGGAGCTGAATTGAATGGCCAGTATCTTGTGAGGTGTCTATGAGATGAACATTAACAACAGCAGAACAAGCATAATGTAATGTTGTCGAATTAAATTAGATGATGGTGAGGGAATAAGAGACACATAAAGTAGTATATGAGTTTTGTTATTTTGGCAGTAAAATAACTGATAATGGCCGAAGTAGAGAGGATATGAAAGGTAGACTGGAAATGCCACGACAGGTATTTCTGAAGAACAGAAATTTGTTAACATCGAATATAGACCTTAGTGTTAGGAAGTAGTTTCTAATGATAGTAGTGTAGAGTGTAGAGTGTAGTAACGTACGGTAGTGAAACATGGACGGTAAACAGTTTAGACTAGAAGAGAATAGAAGGTTTCGGTATATTGTGGTATAGGAAAAACCTGAAGATTTCATGGGTAGATCACGTAAGTAATGAGGAGGCACTGAACAGAAGTGCGGAGAAACGGAATTAACGGCACAATCTGACTAGTAGAAGGGATCGGTTGATAGGATACATTCTGAGAAATCAAAATAAATAAGCAAATAAAACACATTATCCGAACAGGCCTTGGAGGCGGCACTTCGTCGACCGGCAGCCGTGTCATCCTCAGCCCTTAGGCGGCACTGGATGCGGATACGGAGGGGCTTCTGGTCAACAGTCCGCTCTCGCGGCCGTTGACAGTTTTCGTGACCGGTGCCGCTACTTCCTAATCAAGTAGCTCCTCAACTGCCCTCACAACGACTCTAAGACATGATCACCAATTTAGCATTAGAGCGGTGTGTGTGTGTGTGTGTGTGTGTGTGTGTGTGTGTGTGTGTGTGTGTGTGTGTGTGTAAGGGGTGGGGTGCAGGTGAATCGTAGACGGAGACCTAGAGATGCATACAATTAGCAGATACAGAAGGGTATAAGTTCCAGTAGTTATTCTGAGTTGAAGAGGATTTTACAGGATAGAGTAGCATGGAGAGCTGAATCCAACCAGTCTTCAGACTGAAGACCACAACAACAGCAGTATATGCACGATGATAACATCTCTGCCGCATAATACAAGAATTGCTGTTAGATTCCTACTTTTATGAAGCATGCAAAATTCGCATCACGTCAATTCAATGATCTGAAATTCAGTTCGTCTATCTTTGTCATACGTGTCAAACCCACGAACTCCAAGTCTGTTGAATAACTTTCCCACCTAGACGACTTGTTAATTTACTGTCTTGAAGCACGCGAACATGCATCAAGCTGCAAATGAAAAATTATAAAACATCAGGTTTTGTAACTCACGTCACACCAGCGAATTTAGTCCAGTCATTCAAAAAATCACCATTCAGCAGCGCATCCATTGTAAATGTAGTCTGTATCACTGCACGAAGCTCACGCTGTGTGATTAAATCATATTTGTTTTAAACAACGTTCATGGAATTTTAAGTCGATACCGCGTTCGGAATATAAGTGTTCACCAGTACTTGCCATTAATTTTGTCCCAACACTACACCGATCCGCTGACTTAGGTACGTCGATGAGAACTCTCACAATCGCACAGTCTGCTCGACTACCTGACTACAGATCACTCGCTCTCCACTCTCGTATAGCAGTTCTATTTGGTATACACGATGTGTTCTCGTATTTGTAAGCACACTGGACTCGCGTTCGGTGTGCGATGGTTCAAAGGAATGTCCACCTATCCACATTCAGTTTTTCCGTGATTTTTCTCCTAAAACGCTCCTGGTAAACGATGGGATGGTTCCCTTGGAATGGTACAGCAGATTTCCTTCCCCATCTGTGAAACATTCCGAATTTGTGCTCCGTCTCTAATGGCCTATATGTGTACAGGACTATAAACGGTGGTATTCCTTCCTTTCTAACTTTCAGTACAGTGAGTAGAGAAAAGCTGCATGAAATTGGAAAAACGTGTTAATAATAAATACGTAGCGTAACGTAGAACAAAGCTAAAAATAAAATTATTACCAATTTGCTTGCGTACCCACTGACGTAGTATTTTATAAATAACACATGGCTTTACACATATCATCTGTGGTTAGTAGCAACTAGTATGCACATAGACCTCTTCAGTGTCACGCCTTGAGAGTAAACATTTGTAAACAAGAGTGCACTGATACTTCCCGGCAGATTAAAACGGTTTGCCGGACCGAGACTCGAACTCGGGACCTTTGCATTTGGCGGGCGAGTGCTCTACCTTTGAAGACAGGCTTCAGTCGTGCTTGGGTACCTCAGCTGTTAGAGCACTTGCTCGCAAAAGGCAAAGGTCCCGAGTTTTCGAGTCTCGGGCCGGGACACAGTTCTAATCTGCCAGGAAGTTTCATGTTAGCGCACACTCAACTACGGAATGAAAAATCTAATTGAAGAGTGCATTATTTACATGAGTTTAATCGGAATTGTTATAGTAAGTAATGTGCTTGTAATTCATCGAGAGAATTCACACTTAAATGCCTGTTTGACATATTGGTCATGTTTTGAGCGAAGTGCTACGTCTGTTTAAGTAGATGACGATGAATCCTGTTTTCTGTTGGTGTGACAAGTAATATGTTAATACTGATGATAATAAAAGACTGTCCCCTTAACAGGAATAAATATGAATTGACGCTATGCAATGTTAAGTAGAAGGTACAAACACTATCTGCCATTTACACCAAAATAAAGCATTAAATAACTGCCAAACGTAGAATTCGTTTTGCAGCAATACTGTGCGACTCGGTAATTCAGTGGTAAATTGTCAGACCATAGACCAAAAGGACTTGCGATGTATACCCGCTCAGTCCACTTTTCACTTCTTCCTAGTGTGGCACTTCTTGTTGCTGTGAAAGTTGGAGAGTTCGACCGTGTTTCGTAATCAACGTAAAAGTATAGATGTCTCTATATGTAGCTCAGTAAATCAGTTTAGCGCTCGGGAGAAGGCAACTGCATACCACCTCTAACAGGACCATCGTTAATAAGGTTCAAAAATCGCTCTAAGCACTATGGGACTTAACATCTGAGGTCATCAGTCCCCTAGACTTAGAACTACTTACGCCCAACTAACCTAAGGACATTACACACATCCATGCCCGAGGCAGGATGCCAACCTGCGACCGTAGCAGCTGCGTGGTTCTGGACTGAAGCGCCTAGAACAGCTCGGCCACCGTGGCCGGCTGGTTAATAAGGCACTGTGGTGTTCAACCAACCTGAGGAGTGATAACAACTTCATTCATTTAACAGTGGTATGTTATTGTTGTCACTTGAGGATGGCACAGTAGTTTAAAAAAATGGTTGAAATGGCTCTGAGCACTATGGGACTTAACATCTTAGGTCATTAGTCCCCTAGAACTTAGAACTACTTAAACCTAACTAACCTAAGGACATCACACACATCCACGCCCGAGGCAGGATTCGAACCTGCGACCGTAGCAGTCCCGCGGTTCCGGACTGCAGCGCCTAGAACCGCAAGACCACCGCGGCCGGCTCAGTAGTTTAAATCAGGATCGTAAATCAATCAATTTAATGACTTTCCAGGAGGTACATGTTATTATTTCTCAGACATAATTAACTTTGAGTGACTTGAAGTACGTTACTGCTATAAAAGCAGGACTTCGAACTCTAACAAGTTGGCAGGAATCATATTCCCTTTGAAAGAGTAAAGGAATACTGTTTGCCTGATACCCAGGATTAACTAATTTATGCAGCACAGAATGAGTATGGTATCCGAAAGTGTTACCTAACGACAGTGTAGACAGAACAAATGACAATAGTGAACTACGTTTTTGCAGTGGCAGATTGTAGTATCATGTAAGTAAGTCCTTAGTTTGTATCCCTTCCTTACCTTTTCGTTTGGACATGGTGTAAGACATGATGAGGAGTATTAGTTTCTTAACTCTATGTTCAGTATATCATTTTCGAACGAATCAGTGTAATGTACACGAATAAATAATTTGTTTGTGCAGATTGTTACATGCTGAACACTTACAGATTACGAAATAGCAAAGAAGATTAAATGTAATAAAAATGAAAGCAAATGATTAATGACACGTACTTCAATTGAACCCTGAAATAAACGTCCCTTTTTTATCTATTCTGCCCATATTATGTATAGGATTGGGTTGTTTTGGGGAGGAGACCGGAAAGCGAGGTCATCGGTACAATCGGATTAGGGAAGGATGGGGAAGAAAGTCGGCCGTGCCCTTTCAAAGGAACCATCCCGGCATTTGCCTGGAGTGATTTAGGGAAATTACAGAAAACCTAAATCGGGATGGCCGGACGCGGGATTGAACCGTCGTCCTCCTGAATGCGAGTCCAGTGTGCTCACCACTGCGCCACCTCGCTCGGTCCATATTATGGTCTTTTGATAATAAATTCATTCATGGGATGGAGGTCGTCTACATGAAGTTATTGGATATGTGATTAAACATTTGCTTTTCTGTCAGACATTCTACATTACTGAGCAAATATTAAAAGATTTGAATGGTTTCATATTGACAGACAATTATGGTTTTGAGCAGAGTTTTAAAACTACCATAGGCCTCTGTACACTGTCACAAGTAAGCGTGAACTACGGCAGCTCTCCTTGTTGTTTTGGCCAGTTAACAAGGTTTCCTGTATGTTAAATGTCTTGCATGGCTATCGGGCGTTATTTCATTTCGATCACTGTTCGTGTACGCGATCAGTGTCTTACTAGATTCCCCTACAAACTGGAAGCGCTGAACGGTCTACAAACTCTGTCGCGCATACATTTATGTTTCTTCCTCTTTCAACGCTACAAATACCACGGTAATCCTACCATTTACGTCGTTATTTATGTATTGTACCATAACGGCCGAATCGCAGCCATGAGTTAAGAGCTCAAATTATGCTGTAAGACATAAATGAGAGAAAATTGGGAAACATGTTAACATCTTGCCTTGTACGTTCCCAAAACTAGTAATTACGAAAAAAGCTGCTTGAGACCCTCAATTATGGGCAACAGAGTGCAAACATAAGGAGATAACGAGCCGTTGATGACTTGGTCATTAGATACGAACCATTGGCTCCAAATCGACAAGAACGGAAAAGAACTTTGATTGTATCATTTTCAAAGAAAATAATGTGGAATTTTGCTAAGACAATTTAAAGAAATCATGGCAAACCTAATACTGAATGGCCGTGCGATAGCTAGAACTCTGTCCATCCGAATACTATAGTTCCTGTTATATGTAAATAACATCCCAGGACACGACACTACCGTGAGATAAATAGTGAAGTATGACATCTCGTCATCGTCAAGTTTATTAGAGATTGTGTACTGACAGAGTCGGGAATAGAAGGGGAAATAAATGATCGTGACTGGTTCTATGAACCCATTCCGGAATTCTCCGGTTCTGAATTAAGGACACCACAGTTGTCACAAGTTAGTGGGATCGGAGGGGGGAGGGAGGAAAGGGTGAAAACACATACACCTCTCATCCCAAATACTACAAATTCTACGCCGATGTTAATGGACTTCCAGTCAGGAAGAATGGTGTGCGAACTCCTGTCCAGCCACTTCGATTAATGTTTGTCGCGGTTTTCGTGATTCGATTAAGTTGAATACTGGGATGGTTTCTTTGGAAAGGGCACTAACGATTCATTTCCTTGTCTTTCCTCAGTCAGAAGCTTCTGCTCCGTCTCTACCTACCTCACCATTGACGGGACATCAAAACTTAGTCCACCCTCCCTTCTACTTTAATACTGCTGCGTCGCTAACATACTCTGGCATGTTGGCTATGTCAGAACTTCCTGCAAGCTGCAGCAGTCTTTTCACGTCGGCATTGAAATCGTGCTCTGCAGTCTTTTTATGAAGCGTCAGCCGAAACCGTCGCGCGCCTCAAGCGGCACAGTAAGGAAAGATCAAAACGCCTGCTACTGCGTTTCCTTTTATGCGGCGCGGATTCGCGAGGTAGGGAGTGCTCCATCTGAATGCGAAACACACCTGGAACATCGCTCATTATAAATGACGCCAGCGACGCACCGTATATTAAATTCCCGGCGCTTATTATGGACGACTGCGGTCCACCCTGCCTGTCCCTTTCCCTCGCCACGGACCTACTCGACCGCTCCTGGTTTCTTCGCAGAATTCCTCTACAGTCACAGATGAGGGGAAACAGGGATCCTCTATGTGTGAAGGAAAGCCAAGTATTGCGTCTAATCTGATGCACCGAACCCAACATTCCTTGAGTTGTTAACACGAGGCTACAAGTTTAAGTCTCTCAGGCTTCTGCCACCTTAAGGAGTATCGCATTCTTTTTTGCCTGGAGCAGATTTTCGTTGGGCCAATGACCCTCTGAGGCGTAGAACTCCCCTGTTAATCGGAAAGCAATAGAGCATCCTAAAAAAATCTGAACCTTTCTTACACTGTTATTTGAGCAACGAACCTAGGAGCAGATGCTTGAACAGGTGTTAATTTGATACTGGGCACAATGAGAGCCATATTCCAAGATTACATGAAGATTTATAGTGAAGTTTCATGGTGTTCAGGTAAAACTCCCTTTCGAACGTATTCAGACGAAGCGAGATATGATACTTAAAATGTTTTCAAGTTACTATCTGCGTCAGACGATTTTCGCGTCAAGATTCTTATGAAAGCAGCGTCCGTCCTTCCATACATATTGCCCAAGGATCGTAGAGGAAACTAAGGAGGGAGACAGAGATTTCGTCCGTATATGAGAGCAATGACGAAAATATGGCTTAATTCCACACGATTGATACTGATTGCGAACTATATGTGCAGATATAAAAACTGTATTTCATTCGCTGTTTTGGAAATACTTTGAAGTGGTCAATAATTACGAAGATAAAAAGCCATTATCTATTTTTTCGTTAAGAAGTAATGCACTAAAATCATATGACGTTACAAAACAATCAATATGAATTGATTTACGTCGAGATATTCACAAAGCAAAAATTAGTCTAGGGTCTACGAAAGGAATCTTCATTTTAAAAAGAAGTGGGGTAAGGTATTTGTGGTAGAAATACAGAGTGAGTCAGGAGGAGAGGTACATGTTTAGAGTGGTCATAGCATTAGTGGTACTAAACAAAAAACGTCATATGAACATATGTCCCACTCTCAACAATTTCCTTACGAAAGATGTTTTAAATGTTCACTGTCAACTACAATACACCTTGCAGGTCTTGTTGTCAGCTGCTGTGTGGCTGATCCGTGCTCTTTCGCAAGTTTCTTTACTTGATCACACGTATGTGAACCAAACAACGCCGTCAAGCTTTCAAAGGTGGTAATATTGATCAAAAAAAGGAAAAAATTCGAGTAAACAGTGAAACATCTCTGCCACACAACAAGTGCCAATGGATCGTAAGGTATGCGTGTTAGAGCCCATGTTTACTGGGCGTTTTTTCTTGTTTTGGTTCATAGTACCACCTCTGGAAGCTTGTCTGTGGTTTTATAGCTCAGAAGCGTGTGCTCGAGTATTGGATCTCAATGAATGAGCTCAGCTCAGCAACACAGCAGCTCCCTGCAAGAGCTGCAAGATGTGCTGCAGTTGGCGTAAACCTGCAAGATGCATTGCAGTTGACGTGAACTTTCTGAATACCTTTTGTGAGGAAATGTACACCGTACGAATGATCTCAGATCAGAAACATAGCTGCTGTCTGCAAGAGCTACAAAATACAGTGCAGTTTATAACGTAACTATACTCTGCCGTGTATGTAACGTTCTATTTTGACACGTGTGCCTAGTGTTCCGCTGTTAATGGAAACAGGGCATCGGATCCGAAGATCAATACTTATCGATAAAATATAAATAGATGCAACCTGATCCCTATCCCACGAGTGTTTGTTACTACGTACAGCAGCGATCGAAATGTAAAAAATAAAAAAATTGTAATAAATTAAAACCTCATTCTAGCTGGCCGCAATTTTGAATGCCAGATTTTAGTTTAAATGAACCTCGATTGCCGATTAAGGTGGTAGTCTGCTCCAAAACGAGGAAAAATTTAAAGTTTGCAGATGACTGTAATGATTTTCAAATAACACGAATATCGTGTTGCCAAGACAAAGCAGCAACTTGACAAAATGATAATGCGTTAGTTTATGTGTAAAAAACACGTGTACCATGAAACAAAGAATTGAATTTGGGATGCAGTTATGTTAGTTACATTAATGATTACCAATAATAAGCTATGGCTAGCAACACTTTAAGGCAACTGTACTGTACTGTGTTGTGTTGCGTAACTCACAATAACGCTACCTGTTTGAAAACATGCGTAAGTGACAATACCTATTTATCATTCTTTACTTATTACATTGCAAATGAGTCGATCTCAGTTTAATGCAGTAATGGCAACAACTATTTATCAGTACTAATGTTACGTAGACGTACGCACATAATATCATTTACAAAATACGGCATAAAGTTCTAAAACTATTTTGACTGTTCGGAGGCCAGCATGCTTTTGTCATAGAATACGGATTCCACTTGAAATCACATATCATTTGAACTGATTGTCCGCAGTAGCACTGCAGTACTGTATGAGCAACTATAGTTAGTACTGCCTTTTGTTATAATAATCACTAGACTGAAAATGAGTTGTAAATTTTAATATATTTATCGTGACTCGGGTCAGTGCAGATTCTCTCGACAACTTTGTTCATTGATTAAACACATTATAATGTCCCGAAATGTTACCAGTAAGGGAAACACCCCATCGCATCTCCCTCAGATTTAGTATTAACATGGCCCAGTGGATAGGCCGTTAAAAACTGAACACAGATCAAGCATGAAATCAGGAAGAAGGTGTACTGAACTATGAAAAAGAAGCAAAAAAAAAGTAGTGAAGGGGCCAAGATCAAAACGTGCAACATCTAACGAATTTTAGTAGCCACGGCGTCGTCGTCATGTGGTCACCGTGTTGGACTGTGAAAGGCACGGATCCGTGTTCAAATCTCCCTCACGCCCCATTTTCTTTTCCTAAAGTTATTAACTGTCCATCAGGCCCGGTCAATGACATGTCTGTTCGTTATATTCAAATTTGTGTATGTATCGTGGTGCAACGTCCGTTTGCAACAGTGGGGAGTAAGGGATCTCAAGACATTAACATATCCTACATGTTCTACACAAGTACTGCGTAGTATTACTCTTGCGTTCCGTTTTGGATGTTTTCATTCTTGAATTGCTTTGTTGTAACATAGTTCACGCCTGTTTGATGTTTCCATTTCTGTGAGAGGCCTATGCGACAATGCGCCTCCTCCCACTATTCATCATATTTATTTGCGACGGTAACGTATTGTTACATGAGTCAAATTCTATAACCCATGTATAGTATGACAATTCCCAAAGGCTACAGAAGAACAGATACGTCAATGACCGAATGGGAAGTTCATAATTTTGTCAAAAAATTGGGCACGAGGGAGGCCTGAACACTGAATTCCGCCTTACAGTCCAATACTATGACCACACAACCACTACGCTAAGGTCCTTGCAGTTCAGTCGATGATGCAGATCTTGAGGTTGGACTGTTCGCTGCTTCCACTTCGCTTCTACATTCAGCATACCTTCTTCCTGTTTTCATGTTTGATCTGTGTTCAGTTTTTGACGTGCTATCCACTG
Source organism: Schistocerca americana (assembly GCF_021461395.2). Lineage (NCBI taxonomy): Eukaryota > Metazoa > Arthropoda > Insecta > Orthoptera > Acrididae > Schistocerca > Schistocerca americana. The sequence continues at coordinate 998,227 of NW_025726060.1, forward strand.
GGATATTGTACCACTTAATCTCACGGGGGTGCGATGGGGATGCCTATTACACTGTTATTAATATTGGCAGGATCATTTCTTGCGATGTGTTGCTTGTGGTGCTAAGTAGTACTTACTATGGGATCCATTATTGGCAACATGCTTTTCTTGATTAGGGGGACCGCTTGGATACATTTGGACCCCCAGTAGCCTTCATTACTTCCAAAATCTTTTTACGGCCATTTTCTGCGCCCAAAAACTTGCTGACCGTCTTGTAATATACCTGACCACACATTACAACTACATTTTCGACGCAAAATGCTCGGGCATATCCGCATCAACCCATACGTCTGTTCCATACCATAGATCTTTCACCACTCTTTCTCTGTTTTCACTTCTACGACTGCGCGTACTTTCACCAACGATATTATTGTTGCACGAACTGTATTCTCTGTGGTTTGTACAGTAAAAACTTCCCTGTCATGGCCAGCGTCTTTAATAAAATAATTTGACATAAATAATTCTTACTTAACCTGTCAACATACATTTTCATGAACACTAATTACTGAAAAAATTAATTAGTACATCCATATTTCCAAGAAAATTGTAATGAACACGAGAAATCAAGTAGCTGGTCTGTAGTGTATAATTTGGCGGCAGACGTTTTAAATATCTTTTGTCGGGAAATGAACACAATAAAAAAAATTAAATCACAAGATTTTACTACCACCTGCATTTTTCCTGTTCCACATTGTTTTAATTAGTTTCCTCGGAAACTGATAAGTCCTTGATCGATGTTCATACGATGTTTTTTTGTGCAGAATCGCTAACAATTTCATCCCTCGAGCCATGTACCCCATCTCCAGACTCATCCTGTGTGGTCATATCTTACAAGAAAGTAACAGATAATTTAAAACACATTCGTACATGGTTACTGATCTGGTTTTAACACTTAGAGAATAAATCCAAGTGTCCCAACAACCCAGAACAATTTGGTGTTCGTGACTTGTTCGATTACAACATTTTAATTCTACTGAAAGAAATGAAACAAAAGCTGTTCCGCCCATATAGACCCGTTTACTACAACCCATAAGTCAAATGTTGTGCGAGTGATTCTCTATATAAAAGAAGCGTGAAATACCAACCAAATGACTTTCATTTGCCGTTGAAATAATTTGCTTTGGTCGCAATGCACTTTTGGCAATGTTTATAAAGCTGCTACAAAATGACACCGTGGAGTCGATCAAAATATTTATTTCAAATCGAACCATTTTTGTCAGATTCTTTGGATCTCCGTCAATACGTGATCCAGGAACCTGCACACAACTATTACGACTATTGCCTTTCCTTCACTAGAATGAATATCTGGAACGATGGAGAGTATCACATGATTGGGAAAACACTCAGGTAGTTCCAGTTTTTAAGACGAGTCGCAGAGAACAGTCACCTATCTTACTAACATCACTTTCTTGTAAGGTTATGTTTCATAGACTCCGCGCAAGAAATCAATACGGTCTCCATAAGCAGAGATCGTGTGAAACATCCTGCTCTGTGAATTCACGGAATACCCACCGGGATGGCCTAGTGGTAATATACTAACTTTCTATTCGGCAGGAGTGCCAATCATATCCCCACATTTAGGATTCCTTCGACTTACCTAAATCGCTAAAGATGAATTCTGGATTATTTCTCTGGAAGAGCACAGCTGATTTCATTCCCCATTCCGACATTGCGCTTAGTCTCTGGTAACCTCGTTATCGACGGTACGTTAGACCATAACGTCTTTCCTTCTGTTCACGAAGTTCAGAATACTGTGAATATCCAGGAATATTTATTGTGACTGCAGAATTTTAGAACCCAGAAAATAGACCTTGAAAGAAGAGCTGATTTTCTGGATTGTTTAATCAATCTGAGAACATCAGCGAATTGCTCAAAAATCTCCAGTAGGAAACGCCATAAGAACGCCACGGCGATCCTTACTCTGGAGATTCCGAGGACCAAAGATTTATAAATGTTTACCTACGACACACAGAAACTGAACAGTGGAGTAGGAGTTGTCAAATGAATTCATCTTATTTCTGATACTATTGTCTTTGTCTGCCAGCACCTTTCATTAACAGTGAAGATGGTGTGTTGTTTCTACTGCAATATACGCTGCTCAGTTCTGTACAACGGTGTAGTTAAGGTGTGGCTAAGGAAGCTATTTGTGATCATAGTGTGATGTTGATGCGTTTTTATTATTTTCAAGTTGTAACTTGTTCTTGGAAACAAAGGTTTCACTACCCCAATCAGCAGTCACAAACAGAGCCAGTGGGGTTGAGCTCAGGAGTTTTAAGGGATGTACATGAATTCCGTTTAAAGTTCTAATCCATTATATCTGAATATTTCTACACTCCGTGCTCTTTTATTGTTAATGGTGAAATAAAATTGTACAGATATACAAAATTTAATGAACTGGGTTTCTTTTCGAAGTTATATGGTGGAACATTTACTGTTGCTTCTGCTGTTGCAATTTTAATGGGTTTGGTTACCGCACTTCATTACCAGCAAGAAACACAGGTTTTGCTTCATCTGTCATGATGGAAAATTATTTATGTAGAGGAAGAACAAAGCCGGCTCCAAAATTTTACCCTGTAGAGCATTAGTAATACTTCCCACCTACTCGAAATACTGATATTTGTGTTGGCAGAAGAGCCAACACCGTGTTACTAGAGGAGGCCGAAATGCACGCAGGCTGGCGTGAGGAGGGAAGGTCTATACTGACGTGAGGTCTGGAACGTGACAAGGAATTAGAGTTCAGAAAACAGACGGAATTAGTATGATACTTAACTTTAATCCATTAATGATGAACGTCGCTCTTGACGGTACATGATTCACAATATTATCTGTTCAGATTATAGTAACTGAATATGGCGCCTTGCTGGGTCGTAGCAAATGACGTAGCTGAAGGCCATGCTAAACCGTCGTCTCGGCAAATGAGATCGTGTGTAGTCAGTGAACCGTCGCTAGCAAAGTCGGCTGTACCACTGGGGCGAGTGCTAGGGAGTCTCTCTGGACTAGACCTGCCGTGTGGCGGCTCTCGGTCTGCAATCACTGATAGTGGCGACACGCGCGTCCGACGTATACTAACGGACCGCGGCCGATTTAAAGGCTACCACCTAGCAAGTGTGGTGTCTGGCGGTGACACCACACTGATCATGAAAACTGTATGGAATATCCAACAGGACCCTTTGTTTCTTATCAGTAAAATGTAAAGTTAACCACTTTCTCATCTTAAACTGAAATCTTTACGGCCTGCAGCTTCAGGTAGCTCTTCTTACAATAGCGAAAGGGAGTCTACAGCTGGATTGGCAAACATTTTCATCTGCTTATGCTGTCCTCCAAGTTCCTCACTGAAACATCGTAAGCGGTTATTTTGTGTTTATTGAAGCGTAACGAAGTTTCTTCACCAGTCAAGAATCCGACAGTAATTGGAAATGATGATACCGAAAATTTCTTCGCCCCGAATCCCCTGAACTCTCAAGGAAAGGTCCCGATATGTTGTCGCGCAGATTATATTCGTATATAGCACAGCTAATAGGGCAATAAAATAAATATGGACCATAAAAATTGTAGCTGCTATGGACTGTTAGAACAGGAGATACCAGTCGTCAAAGTGAGACGAGAAAACTGTAAATGTGAATAATCTAATACACATATGGATTCAGAATGAGATTTTCACTCTGCAACGGAGTGTGCGCTGATATGAAACTTCCTGGCAGATTAAAACTGTGTGCCCCACCGAGACTCGAACTCGGGACCTTTGCCTTTCGCGGGCAAGTGCTCTACCATCTGAGCTACCGAAGCACGACTCACGCCCGGTCCTCACAGCTTCGGTAGCTCAGATGGTAGAGCACTTGCCCGCGAAAGGCAAAGGTCCCGAGTTCGAGTCTCGGTCGGGCACACAGTTTTAATCTGCCAGGAAGTTACTCATATGGATTATTTAAGGCAAATAGTCAACAATATGACATGAAACACACTACAACAGAGTTTACTACACTACTGTACTACACTACTTGACAACACTATCGGCAGCAAAAAATATGCAGGTCAGCATTTGATGAAAGCAAGTAGGTCACAGTTGTGATGAAAACACTCTTTCTTTAATGCTTCATTAAAGCAGTACTTCAAGGGTGTTTGAAATACCACAGGGAAAATTTTGATGCAGTCGCGCTGAAAACAATGGAAGTTTGATAAAGTTGGAGAATCGTGCCACCGAGAACCGGAAATACACAAACGACTGACGGCTAAGAAGTGGTCTCTGTCATACGTTAATGTCCTCATCAGAACGTATGGCAATTGTATCTATGATAAATTTCACAAAATTGTTGTATGGACGGAAGAAGAAAACGTCGGCAGGTTACACAATGCCTATGCACTTCGCTGGAATCAGCTTCTTGATGAACTCCCGGAACTGTAGAGTTGTTTAGTTTTTGGCCTCTGTTGGTTGTCCAAGAGTCAACCAAAAGAAGACCTTTAGTTTTCCCTGGTATATCTCCCCACATTACTTGTTCTAGGACGACTTTTAAATCCCTCTCTGTCATGTTAGCAGATCTGCTACGGAACGCCTTGATGTTGGGGAAATTTATATTTCCAGGAAAATGGCAGGTGGGCTCTGATACAAGAACACACGAATGGGGTAGTGGCGTACCAGACATCACAATCCCAGGCATTATCATATAAGAGTGTGTGGTTGTCGCTATGAACCTAAACGCACAAAATACATGCTTCTTCCCCTTCACTGCGAGAGTCCGTCCAGATCGTAGCATTTCATGAAATCTTGATTAGTCAGCGTTATTTACTTGAAATGGTGACAGACATTTTTCGTCAATGAGAGACCTGATTTCTTTCATGTATTGTTAAGTTTTCTGTTGAATACCGACATCCCCTTTGACCAACCTCTTGCTAATTATATGAATTTTTTGCGACAACCTATTTAATTCTTACATTTAAATTTCTTTACCCACGAGTTGGAAGCTATGAAGTGCGGTGTGTTGTGAGGGTCAGTTCTCTCTTTTATAGTCAGTGCCAAAAGTCTCAGTGTGCGATCATATGTTATTTCGTTTTCTTACCTGTTGGCTACAAATCGATCATGTAATTCCCCATTTATCATATCCTGCAGAATTTTCAGGTTTGAAGAATAACATTTTTTCATCCTGTTTTCAAAGTTTTGTAGCACAATCTTGCTCTTTAATTTCCTTTTCTCTGCCGACATTGGCGTAATTATCAGTTTCGGTGTCGTATTATCAATTACTGATCCAGGATAACACAGACGGGGAACATCAACATTTCGATCTTTTTCCCTTGGTTGTTTAGTCCGTATCTTGTACACATCATCTAGATGTCCGTCTGGAGATAATGGCTTAAAATATGGACCCCTGCTTCCCTGGAAATCCGCCACTGGTATCAAAGCTTCATACATCACTCTCAGTTTCCTAATCTGATGCCTCTTCTTCTGATGATTCTGCGTCTGATGCTTCTTCATCTATTAAAAGTGCCCTAACTTCTGTTATTACAGCATCCTCCTCTGTCAGTTGTATTATTTGCTCATAAATAACACACTCTTCTCCAGTAGATATATGTTCTGCAATGACGAAATACTACACGAATAGTTTCACAATTACCGCCTGTCTCATTGTCGACGGTGTAGCACTTAGTTACTCTATAAACAAACTTTCAGATCACGAAGATAATCTGATATACGCTAACAGTAAACACAAACACCAATTTATTGTGACCACTGTGCTGCTTGCTGAGCGATATATAAGTGGAGGTTTCCCCTTTCTACAGGGAAACCTATTACTCCCTCAACTATTTCTCCCTCTCCTGGCCGAGCGGTTCTAGGCGCTTCAGCCCGGAACCGCGCTGCTGCTACTGTCGCATGTTCGAATCCTATCTCGAGCATGAATGTGTGTGTTGTCCTTAACTTTGTTAGGTTTAAGTAGTTCTAAGTCTAGGGGACAGATGACCTCAGATGTTAAGTCTCATAGTGCTTAGAGCCATCAAAACCGTCTTCCGCTCCAGTAAATAACGGTGAAAATTTTGCAGAGGGTTTTTATTTACAACACTAAAAAAATAAAAATAGTTTTGTTCTAATCTCCACAATTACCGCGACCTTCCCTTGTCAGAAGTTATTACCGCAGGCCGTTATTTTCTGGAGGATATTTGCCAACGAACTTATCTTGCACTGCGCTTACCACATGCGGAAGCCCAGAGGGCCACTGGCCACTACTACGGCTCTCCTTAATCTAAACTTAACCTATAGTGGGACGGCTGCAGCGGTTAGGCGACGCCTAACGGTCAAGCTCAGACAAACTCAACTTTGAAGGGAGTTCCAGCAGCCGACAGCAGAAGGGGATGCCATGTCGCACAGTGGCTTTACTGTGCATGTAACAATGTGAAGAGTATGTTTACACATTAAATGAAGGTAATATTTCACACATTTCTCCAAACGAGCGAAAAATATCTGCATTCTGATGGCAGTTCTGTTCGAAAGCCAACTGAGTGATGTGCGAGAGTAATTAAGACACTGGAATCGCATTCGGGAGAAGATACAATCAAATTTCCGTCCAGTCAAACAGATTTAGGTTTCTCATAGCGTTCCAAAATGACTTACACGACTGCTGTGATTTTTTTTTTCCGAAGAAACTTGCCGATTACATTCCCCAGCCTGCTTCACTCCGTTTGTTTGTCATCTCTAAAGACTTCATCTTGGACGAGATCTCAAACCTTAATTTTCATTTCTTTACTTTCCTGAAAACTACTATTCGAACCAAATAATGGCATGAATTCTGCTCGAAAATTCTTCGGTTCTTGGCCAATGAGACAGGGCTTACTGGCGAAGGAAGGTAAGAATAAAAAGCATGAAATGGTAAACTGTTGAAAGCAAATTTCTTGGACATGAACAACACGGCGTGAAATGCCAAGTCCAGTAATAAAATATTATAGTGTTTCTCGCATGAAGATACGAACTACTAAAGCTGATGAGAAGAATAATGTAAAGAACAAAGAAAGAGTAGAAGAGAATAATACTATTACGTCGAAAACTGACATTTCGAGATAGTGGTATCTACAAAATATAGATCGAATGTTTCAAAGAAGATAACAGCAACCAGCCACTATTGATAATGCTATTCATTTGTACAAATAGCGCAGTGACGGGTTCGTACGACAGGTTCATCTTTAGACGGCTATTAACGCAAAACTGCCCATTTGTGGTTGTTCACGTAAGTATTTGGCTCTTCATTCCCCATCGCGATAAGAGATTCTTGTGATGGTGATGCCGTCGGAAATCCCTCGTCACTTTTCTTGGTATGCTATTGCTTGTATTTCCGAAATACTGTCGAGTATATGCATCAGTTGTTTATTTTTACGTAACCACATTGCGTCAAGCACCACGCACACACCAATAAGCATTTATAGCCACGTGATAAAACATACATTTTTCCCATGTGGCAGAAATTCTTGGGGGTGTGTGTATGGTCACAAAGAAAGTAAGTCGAATGTTAAGGCAAAGGGTGCGAGCAGGCAACGTTCTCAACACAAGTTCAGGTAGTGTGCGGTGTAGGAATGGCAGTCGAAATGAAAAATTATTTAAAATTGTCGAATTTGAACTAATAGGACCACGGAAGTGCAGACAGCGTCCAAACGATGCGTCTAACACCAGAGATCCCGGAAAAACAAGTGTGTTTGTCTGTCAGTGGAGATGGGGACGCTATCTCGAATCTCAACCACCTTGATACAAGACTGGTCTGTCATCCACCGCCTCCTAATTATAATGTGTAGATGTGTTTGAGCCAAGCAGCCAAAGACTGTAGGATTCCTAGCAGACGAAACCTGTGCATAGTGTGTCTTTGCTCCTCGTCAATGAGTTACAACGCACGTAGAGATAAATGATTTGGAAGACGTTGTCTAATGAACGCCTTTTAGTGTGTAACGAGCCACAGGAGACTAACGGTACCTGATACCAAGATACTGATACAATATAACTGAAATACATGAGCCATTTTGTCGGTGGATGTGGGTTTCACACTGCATACAGCGCACTGCTTAAATAGAGAGAGTTTCTCAAGCGGTGCATATGCTGTGTTCGGTTTCGCACAAGGACCAATACCGGAATGGATGGATCTCACGGTCGAAAATTATGAGGTCCGTCCGTCGGACCCCGGCAGGTGGAATATTGATTTTAACTGAGCTAGACAAGTTAGGAGCAGCCTTAGAAACATGTCTGATAAAATCTTTACACCACTTATCACTGGAGATTGGTGTTTCAGCAGCATCTTCTTAAAGAGCTGTGCACAAACTAAAACCTTACAAAGTAAGATACGCGTAAGCTGGTCACTACAGAAATTGTTTCTAGGCATTAGTAATACTACTGACTAATGTATTCTGTACTCGATGGAGAGAATGATACTGACAATCTTTCCATCTGATGAAGAATGGTAGCTTTTATAGGGATAGAGAACTCAGAACAGAGTACGTTAGAGCATGGGAAATCGTCATTGTTTGTTACATAAATAATATCCTTCGCGTAATATGTGATGCGCAGTTATTGCAACAGGAAATATAGGCAAGATATTTTTACACCAAACGATAACTAATGAGAGGATATAAAAAGTATATACAGCAGATGGCGCAGTCATCACACTAGTGATTAACATTTCAGACGCATTTATCTGTCGTTGGAATCAATTATAAGCAAATACTTTAGGCCTTAATGACTTCACGTTATTACAATTCTTGTGCTATGAGTATTCATACGTCATAAAATATTAAAGACGGCAGCTAGTGAATATGAAAACATTTGCATTGTTTACTGTAAATGTATGCTAATCGTTAAAAACTTTTCACAATCTCACCTTCCGTGGGCCTGATTCTTTAACACGAACTCACAAGCATGCTTCAAGAACTGACACTAACTTCCAGTTTACTGCTCTCTTTCTTTCGAGCAACGTACCATAAATTCAGATATGCTATCTGTTAGGCGGTACAGACGATTAGTGCTTCATCGACATCTGACAGAGATATGTTCGCGTCGTTTGTCTGCTTGGGAAGGCACGCTCAACTTCGGCCAAGTCATCTCGGGATGTAATTCATTTGTCACTTGCAAACGCTCGGTCGTTAGCGTAGCGAATCGCAGCTGGTGCACGTTCTCTGGGAACCCGGCAAGCCCGAAGTTACTGGGACGAGAAAATTCACTGTTGCCCTTGCATAGTTTTACGAGACAATTAAATGTTTTTAGCGAAAATCTGTAAAGTATCTATGTTATATAAGAGGCGACATTATCTTATTTAAATGAATACATTGTTTTGACCAGATTTTTGGCCATTCTTCCTAAAAGGAATAGATCTCTTGGCAGCCGTCTGAAAGATAATCAGAGACAAATTTGGTGCTAAAGCAAATCTCAGCGGGCTTTTGCACAAACACATAGTGTCTTATTAAGTCGTGACGGCTCTGGTTGATTGTTTAATAAATCTGATTACAGGTTTAGATCTCTACTCATGGCTGGTCTCAAAGGGCTACGTTCTGGTGAAAGAATTGCTGTTTCTGGTATTTTTAGCGTAAGGACTGGAATAATCACATCAGCATTCATTTAATAATAGCACATTCCATAACTGTGACTCTTATGTTACCTGCTGGAGTACTGTAAGCCAGAATGAGATGGACTGCGTTCGAAGGTACATGGGTGAGAATTTAATAAACAGCAGATATAGTGGTTATTGCAACCGGAGCACTTGTTCAGTTGACCAAGCGCAAACCAACCAAGACAATTTTGAGTCACCAAAACATTCACGAATACACGAATGCCGTAAATAACGAGTGAGGTTAATTACGCGGATCCGGCGGGGTACGAGTTCCTCTCAGCCATTAAAATGCCTGACTCGGTGGAGACCTGAAGGAACTATTGCGCGTTTGTTGGATTTGGGGAAGATTTTATCTACTTTTGAGTTCCCAGCGAATCAAACATGTATTTTGTGCGTCGCAGCCATGATTTGCATACAATCTGACTATTACCGAAGGTAACTGGATTCATATACATGCAGCTTGCATGATGATCATTTTTGGTTTAACCGTTATCGTACTGTGTGCGACGGCGAAATGAATTGCGCTACAGAGACTACGTAGGTGGAGGCCTCACACTTTCCCCCCCGGTAGTGGTAACAGGCCCGATACATTGGGTTAGCTACTTTATGTGATGAAGTATTTCACATTTGCCACACCTATAAATAACACTGAGATATTTATCACAATTAACATAGTTATACGCCAAGTAATGTTTTTTAGACAGAAAACAGTTAGAATCGAAGTAAGGTAAATAGCGAACCATAGCATGTACAAAATTCTTTCAAAAGATCAGTTCGTTATAATAGACACTGGCTCACATGTGATGGTATGTGTTTCTGAGATGAGATAACTAGCCCATAATCCAACAGTTGCTATGCAATCCAAAACAACGCCAGAAGATGGTACCGCACTTAAAATGTGAACAGCGAATTCTGTTCCTAAAATATCTGTCTGCAGACTTTCTATAGCATAAAATATTAAAAAAATATATTTACTCTCGATTACATGTAATTAATTCATATATGGTTTTGTTTATATCTAATTTATCTGAAAGATAGGAATAATTACATTAATGCGGAAAGCATTATTTTTCATTAATTAGGCGGAAAGTGTCCCGTTCGTCGCCACTGCGAGCGAACAAAGAAGAAAAATGTGGAGCTTAAAAGTTTAACTTGACGGTAGGAAGAACCGCACGTGCTTCGATTATTGTAGCCTCTGGCACTCCATTTTGCGAACATTAGCGATGTACTTTGAGGTCTACACTATGCTCATACAACACCGATAACATTTATTGATTGGATAACGTACATGTAAGATTCATTCATCACGTCAAACTACATAATGACATGTTTCCTCACAAGTCGCTTCATTAGTGGAAGGAAACCTTGATTTACTTCCCTTGTTTCGTCGGTCATTACATACTTCAGCGTGAGTTCACCATGCGATTTTCCTGTCTTGTCCGCTATACACATTAACAATACAAAATTCTTACTGTTACGTGACGAAGCTATAAAACCGTCTGAATCCGTAGGTGACTGAATATAGTCTAGATCTATAAAGTGGCAGAATCAAGAAGGGGAACTGAAGTTGCAGTTGTGAGATAAAGGCACACCGATTCAGGGAAGTATAATTATCAGTAACAATATCTCAAACAACATGAATAAATGTACAGGAAAGAATCACAGTGGCGTGAAAAATGTTAAATAGTGGTGTAAGCATACAGACTTAGTTCTGTAACCACTCTGGAATGATAATTAGCTCATAATTTTCATTTCGATAAACTTCAACAGATAGAACATTTATCACCTTCACTTCATGACGTAGATTCCATGGACCGCAGAAGCCTTTCTACATTTACTTCCAGCTTCCACATTCCACTATATCGCTCGTTACACAGAGTATCATGGATCATCATTAGCCATTCGCTTCGAAATTTCATTCGCGATTGTAGCAAGGAAGAAACAGCTGTCTGTATGTTTCCAATACTTCATTTGCGTTCGCTGAAGATTTACCCTGTACGTTCTACTTTTTACGATTCCAGCAGTGAGAGTCTGGATTCTTTGGATGTCTTTTGTTCGGCTCACGAAAAACACAGCAGCAATAATCTGGAGTAGGTCGCAGTCTTGTTTCGTTTGTTATTCTCTTTACAGTCGCCCACCAAATTTGAGTTTCCCATCATCTTCTCTAATTGGACGTTGCGTTTCCTTTTGCTCTGCAGTACTGCTACTCGGTATAACCTGACGTTATTGTATTCTTTCTTTTTTGTGCTTATTAACTTTTTATTCCTCCACATTGATTACCCAAAGAGGAAGCTCTGATTTAGTCGTTGAAATGGTGAGTAGTTTAGTCAGTCACTTAT